>NC_134116.1:20931823-21234853 GCF_040939455.1 Microcebus murinus | reverse complement strand
TCCCAATTGTGCAACTTGAAATGAGAAGGGAAAATACAATTCGAGATACACAGATTTACTTGGCCAGTTCACTTTCTTGCAAAACTAATGTTCCAGGGAACACAATGAGAAATGCCGTTCCAGGTTTACCCAACCCAACATTGTGTTACACATAGCACTGGGCTCAACCCCAAGGATTGAATGTGAGACGTGGTGCTGCGTCCAGCTGCCAGGTGGCATTATACTTACCTTTCCTGCTCCCACGGGTCCAACCACGGCTAACAATTCCCCAGGTCTGACAGTAAAAGAAAGGCCTCGTAGGGTGGGGCTTTCTGACGCCTACAAATAAAAGTTCACAAAAATGTACCAGTATCAATAAAGCAACACAAGTCACTTCAAAAAGTGAAGGATGTTATAGTCATTGTATATGAACATAACCCAAATCTTTCACATTTTCATCCAATCATATTCCTTCCTTTGTCGAGTTTGAAGCAGTTTGGTAACTTTAGTATTTAAGGAAGGCACTTTCCCTTTTACCAGATTTCCACATGAATATAGCTATAGACATCTACAGAATTTAGGTAGTAAAAACAACAAGGCGACCTTCCTGAAATGAAAGCTTCTTGGCTCACATCAACTTACTAAAACAATACTGTTAATATAATATTCACTTTGGGGCTGGGCGTGGTGGCTCACGCCTGTAATCCTAGCACTCTGAGGAGTCCAAGGTAGGTGGATTGTTTGAGCTCAGGAGTTCAAGATCAGCCTGAGCAAGAGCAAGACCCCATCTCTACTAAAAATAGAAAGAAATTAGCTGGACAACTAAAAATATATAGAAAAAAATTAGCTGGGTATGGTGACACATGCCTATAGTCCCAGCTACTTGGGAGAGGCTGAGGCAGAAGGATCATTTAAGCCCTGGAGTTTGACATTGCTGTGAGCTAGGCCAATGTCTGGGCACTCTAGCCCCAGCAACAGAGTAAGACTCAACAGACTGAGATTCTGTCTCAAAATATATATATATATATATATATATATATATATATATATATATATATATATATATATATATATAATGTGTATATATATTATGTATATATATTATGTATATATTCACTTTGAGAGGTTTTCCATTATGACCCTTGGTTTTAATCTTCTATTTTATCAACCTCCACAAGGTGGCAGTATAAGTACACAGTATGCCCAGCCCTTGAGTTGAAAAAAATTGTTTGAAACCACCCATCTCTCCCATTTCCACTTGATAAAAGAATAAATCTCAGTAACACTCAGCAAGGAAGAAGGCATGTCACCCTTGGCAAATGAACTTCTACAAATAATGGTCAATTCTGTAACCATGGCTCTAGTTTAACAGAAAAAAAAAATGGAGAATAAAGAAATTAAGTATAAAGTCATGAGTCAAAGTGATTTAAGTCTCAGTGTTACCCCTGCAACATACACCACCCTGGGTAGACAGGGACAGCACAGAACTTCCACTATGAACACCGGGACGTACTCGTTACAGCAGACACTTCAACACAAGGAGGACAGGAAGATAAAGTACTCTTTATGCTCCCAGCAATCACATTCCTGAATAATCTGTAAACTCTAAGATACAGAGATTTAACAGTATATGGATGTGTTTGCATACATTAAATGTCAAGAAAATGCTCAGTAATTGCTGGTGTTTAAAAATATGTTATTTAATAGTTCAACTGATTCTTAAAGAGATGGAATGAAACTCTCTGCTTTTTCATAGAACTTTCAAGCATTAGAAAATCCATCGAAAGGATTAAATTGTGTTGGTGGAGAGGGAAGAATTCAGCAGAGCACGGTAAACAAAAATCAGAAGGTTTCCTCTTTCCATTTAAGGACAATCAGTACTTTAAATCATGTATCTTCTTAAAAAGGCAAAAGTCAGAGGTACAACTAAGGGGTATGGTTTTAAATTGAGAACATAAAACCTTAATAGTAATCATCACCTATAAGAACTTTAGTCCAAACCCAGATATCAACACTATCAGACAAAAGTTGATACCGGTAGTAACTATTAAAAATAAACAAAGCTGACCGGGAGCAGTGCCTCACACCTGTAATCCTAACTCTCTGGGAGGCCACAGTGGATGGATCACTCCAAGGTCAGGAGTTTGAGACCAGCATGAGCAAGAGCGAGACCACATCTCTACTAAAAACAGAAAGAAATTAATTGGCCAATATATAGAAAACAAAACTAGCCAGGCATGGTGGTGCATGCCTGTGCTCCCAGCTACTCAGGAGGCTGAGGCAGGAGAATTGCTTGAGCCCAGGAGTCTGAGGTTGCTGTGAGCTAGGCTGACGCCACAGCACGCTAGCCCGGGCAACAGAGTAAGACTCTGTCTCAAAAAATAAATTAATTCATTAATTAATTAATTAAACTAAATAAACAGAGCTGCTATTGGAGGATTCATTCTTTCCTCCCATATTATGATCTCCATGTGAATTTCCCTCGGTGTGGATCTGAGAGTCTTCACCATGCATTCCTGGTGGCTGGAGAAGTAGCAAATTTATTTGAGCCCCAAACTCATTTTTAAAGGACCCTCTTGAGAGGCCTAGTATTCTGCACAACACGCTTTAGGAAATGCTCTTTAATATCACAGAAAAATGATCACGAGTAAGTCAAAGGCAATGCAGCCTCCTGAACTCTAGGAAAAGGATTCTGAATCTGGAGTCCCTCAAGGGCAGGACATTGCTGGGAAGGACACCCTTGGAAGGAGGAAGCAGGGTGCAGCCAACCCACTGACAATCTCAGGAAGCTGAGCTGACCCAGTCCAGGTAGACCTTTAACCTTTAGGACATGCACTCAAAACTCTCTCCACATCTGGAGTGGGCACAAGTGAATAGTAATATGCCCCAAAGACTCAAAGCACAGAGGTAGAAAGAAAGGCCTACACAACCTTCCAAATGAAAAATTTCTCTGGAAATAACTGAATGGCCACATACTAAATCACAATTATTTTCACAAATGGTCACATATCAAAATGTGCATATGTATATATATACTGACAAACTTATAAATGTGTCCCATATCACACTAGGAAATGGTCACATAACAAAACAATCACAGTTGCTTTCAATCGCAAATAAACTAGCCTCAGATTTTATAAGAATTATAAAAACTACACAAAAGCAGCTGATTTTTTTTATTTTTTGAGACAGAGTTTCACTCCATTGCCTTGAGTAGAGTGCCACAGTGTCAGCCTAGTTCACAGCAACCTCAAACTCCTGGGCTCAAGCGATCCTCCTGCCTCGGCCTCCTGAGTGGCTGGGACTACAGGCACACGCCACCACGCCCGGCTAATTTTTCTGTTTTTAGTAGAGACAGGTTCTTGCTCTTGCTCGGGCTGGTCTCGAACTCCTGACTCCAAACAATTCTCCCGCCTCCACCACCCAGAGTGCCTGGATTACAGGCGTGAGCCACCGCACCCTGCCAGATGCTAAATTTTAATAGGTGACAAACTAAGTTTCTCTACTCCTTCCTACCTGCCAAACAGGTATTTCAGACTGTAACACTTTTTACCCAGTTTTGACTGCGAGAGGGTGAGCTGCTACAAATCCACCTTGCCATCACAGCCTGCAGTTCCTGGCGGGGAAGTCCCTGCCACTTCGGGAGGCTACAGACCCTGCAGTGCTCTACTGTAACCAGAAGGGGGCAGCATTCGGACCCTGGGGAGGTTCAGCCCCTTCCCTCCCAGGCCCCCCCAACACTGATGCAACAAGCCTTGACTGAGCCCCCATCTGGCCCCGACACCATCATAAGAGTTGGGGATACAGCAACAAACAAAGCAGATGAAAATCCCGGCTCCCATGGAGATGTAGAAGCTCCCACAAGGTCACAAACGTTACAACTTAGAGACTGAGCCCAAGTCCATTCCTTTTATAAATGAGACCCAGGTTGGTGAGAAGACCTGCCTTCAAATACCTGCCTGACTGTCCAGCAGGCTGCTGCTGGCGTCCGTGTCCTTCTCCTAGCTCCCGGTTCTGTCTCTAAAACCCCGAATGTCGCAGCCCCTCTGCCCACGCATGCACCCTCTCCCCCCCCCCCCCGACCATGACCTCACCAGACTTGACCTTGTGATCCCCCAGTGTGGGCATAATACACACACACACACACACACGCACGCACACGCACACACACGGCCGGGGCTGTATTATAATGCAAGGTGTAAAAGAAGTCTAAGAACTAACAGCCCATTTTACAATGTTGCAGAGTTTGCTACCTAAGAAACTTGGCAATGAGTCCTACACAAAGCGTGTGTTCGCTACCTCAGTGCTTCCCCTAACTGGACAGCATTCACCTAGAGTGTGTTTTTGACCATGGAATGCTAGCGTTGCTTTCTATCAGTGCTTCAAGTGCACGAGGGTGCCACATGCCAAGGAGATAGGGAGAAACTGCCAGGGCAGGTAACACACACCTTGTGGGAGTTTCCACGTGCAATGATGTGGTTTTATATATGTGGGAACACGTTACTGGTTTGGTTGGTAGAGATGGCAAGCATTGCATCAGAACTGGGTGAGCACCGTACACATAGCACAGCACTTAGAGCGACAGGCATGGAAGGAAAGGAAGAGTCTAGAGAGATCCAACATTTGCAGCACAGGAGAAGGGAGCAGCAGATGGAGCCGGGAGGGAGAGTTGCTCGACAGCCTAAAGCCTCCCCGCTCCTGAAAACTGCACTTCAACTTGAGGTCGGCCACAGCCAGCACCTGCAAAGGGGAGACACTGGTCCCACTAGCACCGCCCACCTGGGTCAAGCAGTCTAAGCTGTCCCAGCGCCTTCAGAACAGCCTCTCCCACTCTGTGGTCCCAACTGCTCCTGGCAGCCAGGCCCCTCGGTTCTGCTCCCGGCAGGCCCCCTAGGAGACAGCACCTCACACCTGCCATGGCCAAGCTCAGGGTGCCCCCACCCCCACCCCTTGCCTTTGTGCCCTTTCTTTCAACTTCTACATGAAGAACTGCTTGCACGAAATTCCCTCTCCTGTGCCGTGTGTTTGCTCTTCCAGACTAAGCGAGGCCGAGGCGGGAGGATTTGCACAGCACCACAGATTCGGAGAGGACGGCATTGGAGTCATGTGCATAAGGAGGCATTGAGTCTGCAAGGCTGCGCAGGTCTCCAGGGTGATGCCTGCTACTTTTCCTGACTGCCTGAATGTCACGAGTAAAACCAAGTGTCGGAAAATCCTTGTGGTCTTGCCAGTTCTGCCTGTCGGCTTGCAACCCGTGAAGCCCTTCCATCAGGAACCCACGGAGCTTACTGCCCTGGCCGGCCGCCTCCATGCCTGGGCCGCCGCCAAAGCGGCCGGCGCCACCCAGACGCTTGGAATGGGGGAGCCCCCACCCCAACGCCATGGCAGAGTTCCAAATCACGGGCTTTTCTCATTATAGACTAAGATGATCTAAAAACATTAAGGTAAAAATGCACACTGACACCCCAAAGTCTCTGTACTAATTTATAATGTATGTTAGTTAACCCATTCCATGCTGCAACCCTAGTCTGTCCTGCCCCATCCAACATTACAAACATCTAAACCTCCATTTAGCTCAAAACGAGGTAAACGTTTGAAATTTTTATTTAGTTATTTATTTTTTATTTTAGCGTGTTATGGGGGTATAAATGTTAAGGTTACATATATTGCCCATGCCCCCCTCCTCCCTCGGAAATTTCTTTTTAAATGACATAAAGCACCTGTCAAACACCATCATCTGGTTTTATACCCAATTTCTATTCATTGCAAACCTTACTCCTGATGTTGAGAATTTTTATAACACGACTTTCATCGAATGAGAAAGTTACATTTCATGTTATTCGTAAAATCTAAAAATTCTCTATTATATCAATGTCACCCATTTTCTTTCAGCAGTAATGATCTTGTAAAGGTGGATATGTTACCTTATCCCAAAAAGCAGTATAATCTTCTACGTGCACTATCCTTTTACCATCTGACAGCAGCTGAGGGTTGCGCTGTGATATCTCATCAAGTAACAGAAAGTCCTAAAAAAGAAAGAAAGAAAGAAAAACACAGATTGTTTAAATTGCAAACACAACCGTATAAACAAAAATCATTATTTCCATGGAATTTGCTATATAAAACTTTATGTGGCCTAGAGACCATTTTATCAACTGTAATTTTGTTTGGGTTTTTTTTTTGGGGGGGGAGGGAAGGGACAGGGTCTCGTTCTGTTACCCAAGCTGCAATACAGTGGCACAATCATAGCTTACTGCAACATTGAACTCCTGGACTCAAATGAACCTAGCTTGGCCTCCCAGAATGCTGGGATTAGACACATGAGCCAAACTGTCCGGACCAACTGTGTTTAAAGTATTGGTTCAAATCAGGGAAATGCTATATATTTAATAAATAAATAAATTTGTGAAGAGTTCACAGCCATGAGGCAACTATCTGTAATATTTTTCAACAAGCGTACTGTTTCCTTCCTAAAGAGAATATATTGCTCCAAAGTTGAACACATTTAGAACCTGGACATTTGTATTGTTTTACTTTAGTGTTACTAACAGTAAACATGGAGTTGGTAGGAAATGACCCAATAAATAGTCACTGAATCCTCGCCATGTGCCAACCACCATGCTCAATGCTAGGAACACGAGGAGGAAAGCCATTCCAAGGCCTTCTAGAATCGGGCTGGCCCAAAATAGCAGGCAGGGAACACGAGGCCAATGGCAGAGGCTCGGGAGGACAGCCCTAGCTCTAGCTGTGTCTATGTCCTCTGGCCTTTCTCCTCCCAAGGACGTGTCAAATCAATGTATCAGACTTATTATTAACTATCACTTAAGTCAGGTGTCCTCAAACTACAGCCCGAGGGCCACATGCGGTTGGTTTTGCCCATTTGTTTTTTTACTTCCAAATAAGATATGTGCAGTGTGCATAGGAATTTGTTCATAGTTTTTTTTTAAGCTACAGTCCGGCCCTCCAGCGGTCTAAGGGACAGTGAACTGGCCCCCTGTTTAAAAAGTCTGAGGACCCCTGACTTAAGTTATAGTCCTACTAGAACATGTGGAGAAAGGCACTGTAAAAAAGAGAAGAAAAAAGAAGAAAGAGTTTTTATAAGTTATAGTTCTAAAAAAGAAATGCTCTTCTTAAGTTTCTATCTCTCAAAAAATATTTTATGAGCATCCCATGTATACACCATCAAATTGGTACTAGATGATCAACGCTTATATGCACATATGGTAGTAACATTCATTGGTGTGGGGCAGGTTGAGGGAGGAGGGGATGGGTGAGTTGTGCACTATCTGGGGAATGGACATGCTTGAAGCTCTCTTCAGGCAGAATAAAGCAATATATGTAACCTAAACATTTGTACCCCCATTATATTCTGAAATTTTAAAAAAGGGTGGAGGGATACACGGTGACTATGAAAAACAAACTTATATAGTTGAGCGCATGTAATAAATACAGTTAAGGCCTAGATTCCACTGAGAAAAAATACAGTGAGTAATTGTGAATTAGGTTTATTTGGGTCACTTCTTTTTTCCACTTTACTACCTATTTGTTTTGAATTGAAACCAGATGAGAGAAGTAACATCTAAACTGATGAAAAAAATATATTTCATAAGCAATTGAAATCAGATGAGAGAAGTAAAAATCTAAACTGATGAAAAATTATATATTTTATAAGCATCTTATAAGCACAGTCACTTATCTGTAGACAGCAAATGGCCCGTCCTTGACAGCAGGGATGGCCATATCTTCCCCTTTCTGCTATTTTCCACACTAGATAGCAGCTATTTGATGTAATTTAACTGTATGAGACAAAGCCCTGCTAACCATTACAAATCTAAGCTAATAATATATGGGAAAACTCCCTATTGCTCCTCAAATGTTAGACATAATGCAATGAAAAGAGCTACATGGGCTCAGAAATTCATGAATCATCAACCCACATTACACCCACCCCCCAAAATTTTGATCATGTGGAAGAAACAACATTGGCTGTCCTCAAAATCTGCTCTCAATCTTCTGTGGTTAACAACCTCCTTCTGCCCTCCAAATTTCTAGCTGGTACTTGGCGGCCTGGATTGAGGACCACATTTCCCAGACTCCCGTGCAGCTAGGTGTAGCCACGTGACTCAAGTTGAGGTCGATGGAAAGTGAGGACACCCAGGAACCTTCTCCCACCCCGCTGCGCAGGCCTTAGAAGCTGCCGTCCTGGTAACGACCATGCTCAACAGAATGCAAAGGAAAAAAGAGTCTGGATGTAAAATGCTAAGGGGCATCACACCAATCACGGGACTTGTAATGGGGTGAACTGTGTCTCCCCCTGCCCATGCTATGTTTTGAACGTGTCCCCTCCAAACTGCAGGTGTCAAAATTTAATGGCCAATGTGATGATTTTAAAAGGAAGCGTGATAAGGCCATTAAGGACCTTCTAAAAGAGGCTCCATGCAGCATTCAGCTCTCCAGCCCTCCACCTTCCGCCATGTGCAGACACACCCTTCCTCCCTCCAAAGGATGAAGCCACAGGTGCCATCGAGGAAGCAGAGAGCAGCCCTCACCAGACAACCAAACTTGCCGGCACCTTGACCTTGGATGTTCCAGCCTCCAGAACAGTGAGAAATACCTTTCTGCAGTGTTTTGTTATATAGCGGTACAAACAGACCAAGACAACCCCCCCCCAAAAAAGGTAAATTCCTAAACCTAGCACCTTAAAATATGACTTTAGTTGGAAGTAGGACCATTGCAGATATAATTTAAGATGAGGCCACAGTGCATTATGGTGGGTCCTAAATCCAACATGACTGGTGTCCTTGTAAGAAGAGAAGAGAGACCGAGATAGAAACCCAGGCAGAAATCAACAAGTGAGGATGGAGAGAGACTGGAGGGATACAGCTGCAGGCCAAGGATGCCAAGGACTGCCAGCAACCCCCAGGAGCTAGAAGAGGTGAGAAAGGATCCCCCTTGCAGGTTTTGGAAGGTGCAAGCCCCTGCTGACACCCTGACTTCAGACTTTTAGCCTCCAGAGAGATTGAACCACTGCTGTTTTAAGCCATCACGTTTACGGTACTTTCTCAGAGCAGCCCTAGCAAACTCACACAAAACCGTACGTGCATTTTTGCATGAGAGGAAAATAAACAACCTTAGATGAATGGCTGTGCCAGGGGTATTCTAGAACCCACGGACAACAGAAATAAACATGTGAACATGTTTGAGGAAGAGAAAGCAACACTTAAGTCATCTACTACTCTAAAAATTGTAAACAGCCTTTAAGTCTTTAACATTCCTAACTATCACTCCATAGAGTACAAATTTGATTGTAATGTTACACTTCAAAAGAACACTGGTAAAGCTGAAAATGAGAACTTTGTTCTGTGTAGGAAAAGCAAAGTACAGGCCGGGTGTGGTGGCTCACGCCTGGGAGCCCGAGGCTGGCAGATCGTTTGAGCTCAGGAGTTCTAGACCAGCCTCAGGAAGAGCAAGATCCCAGTCTCTACTAAAAATAGAAAAATAAACTGGGCATTATGGCATGCCTGTATTCCCAGCTGCTCGGGAGACTGAGGCAGGAGGATCATTTGAATGCAGGAATTTGAAGTTGCAGTGAGCTGTGGTTGGCTTAAACTATTAGTTACATCCCTAAGGTATTACACAGTGTAAGTTAGCATAGCAACATCTAAATGGTTATATATGTCCTAAGTCTTATCTAGACAGAATAAAATTCCAATATTAGCTTAAGCATATTACCAAAACATTATCCAGTATTTAGTGTGCACATGTTAGAATAGAAATCCACCCCCCCAAAAAAGAAAAACTATGCACAAAACAAGGAAGTAGATCTATTGAGATTTACTCAGCTCTCCAGCCATCTGAGGGCTGTTCATAAACAATAGGTTTATGTTCATAAACAATAGGTCTGAGTGTATAAAGAAGTTATAAGCATTCAGTGGTTAAATGAGACTCCATTCAACACACGAACACTGTAAAGGTCCCAGAAGTGCTGGTTGGATTTTTCTGTAGTGCTCAGGCTGATGAAAATGCTAAAATTAAATTTCCATTACAGCAAGGGAGTGTATTCCCAGAACAGGTCATGCAGGGAAGTACCAGGCGTCAGAACTCAAGCCAAAAAGACTGACTGCAGAGTGGAGGGTAGGCAAAAACCTAAGCAGCTCTGTGAACAATATAACTCCAGAAGACACATTTTACTGGATGTGGAAGTTGCCAAACCCTTTCAGCGCTTCGACATTAAGACAAGATCTTTTATAATCCTATTGGCCTTTCTCAATGCCAAGATCTTTCCTTATTAAGAGAAAAATAGAGGGAACTTCTTGGGCCTATAAACTTCATAATAAATTCTTCATTTTCTGTACATGGAAAAAAAAGAAATTGAACAGTACGTGTAAAAAAGAAGATACTACATTGTAAAGCCCACGTGTCGGATTGTCCTGCGTGTATATCCCAAGGCACCATCTGAAAGGTACAGCAGGTTTTCTACCTAAGGCTCCGAAAATGATCTTACTAGAAATCATCCAAGAGGGCCCAATCTACTAAGACCCAGGCTGCACAAAACAGGGTTGCAGCAACTTTTTTTTTTTCTTTTTTGAGACAGAGTCTCACTTTGTTGCCCAGGCTAGAGTGAGTGCCCTGGCATCAGCCTAGCTCACAGCAACCTCAATCTCCTGGGCTCAAGCAATCCTCCTGCCTCAGCCTCCCAAGTAGCTGGGACTACAGGCATGTGCCACTATGCCCGGCTAAGTTTTTCTACATATATTAGTTGGCCAATTAATTTCTTTCTATTTATAGTAGAGACGGGGTCTCGCTCTTGCTCAGGCTGGTTTCGAACTCCTGACCTCAAGCGATCCACCCGCCTCGGCCTCCCAGAGCGCTAGGATTACAGGCGTGAGCCACCACACCCAGCCTGCAACAACTTTTAAGAATACAATGTTTTCTAAGCTCAATGTGCCTACCAGGCTTCTAGCTCACCTATAGTTGCGTCTCAGCTAGTTCCGGTAACCTGGTCAGTGCAACTGGCTGACCTATGCTTCCTCTCCTGCTGCCACTGTCACTTTCTAATTGTTCACTAGCACATCCACCTGAGAGGCAAAGAACGGAGGAGAAGTACACATCAGATCATAGATGATCACATTCATTGCCTATTACCTCTGTTTCATAAATAGGAAAGGAGGCGGAATCAGGCAGACCCCATTAGTGGGTCTTATTGCAAACACCTGGATATTTCAAAAGAATTTCAGCCTTCAAAACCAAATCCATCCTCAAATCTGGTCCTCTTCTAGTATTCTACATTTTGGTGACACCAGGTGATTTTGCAACCAAAAATACCAAAGCAGCCGTCAAATCCGTCCAATTCTCTCTACTTGGTCCTAGTCTAAATCACATCATCTTCTTCTGGACTAATTACTGCATCAGCTTCTTGACATATCTCCCTGTATCTACCCTGAACCCTCCAACTCCTGCCCGCCCAACCCATTCCCCAGGCTGCAGCCAGGGTGAGCTCTGAAAAAACTAAAATCCTTCACATTATCTGCCGGGTCCTGTATAGAGGACCAGGCCTCTAGCACTCTCTACTCTTTAGCATAACGCATTTTTCAGTAGTCCTGGGTCTTCTTGTGCACTATGAACCAGTGTCACATAATTACCCGCATGGAAATGCAAAGCATGAGCCTCCTTCTGTCCCCAGCCCATCTGACCATCAAAAGCTCCCTCCAACACCACCCAGGTAATTCTCCAGGCTACTTCCTGAGCTTTCTCAGGAAGCACTACCTCCGCTGTGGCATCGGCATCTTTTCCAAAGCACCTTGTGGCACCTTGGACTTTGCCATCCAAGAAGAATGACACATAAATGCACATCAATGCTGAGTTTAATTTAATTATATATTACCCCACACACACACACGATTGATGACATATAAATTCTCAGTGGTAAGGACTTCTATGCGCTTGTTTACCATTGCATATAAGCATCTATCAGAGTGCCAGGCTTAAGCTAGGTACTCAGTTATTAAAGGGAATAAATAATTGAGTAAATGAATAAATTCCAAATTTGCCCCCCTGAAAGCCTCACATAGACCATAAGAGATATTTGTGTTCTTCCTCTCAGTCGATTTCAGTATTCAGTGATCCTGATGTCTTTTCTACTTGCAAAACATATTTGGACCTCATGGGGTCCCCCCCCACACACACAACTGAGGCAATGTTTTCCCAAATGTGGCATATTTTCAGGTACAGGAGGACATTTTCTAAAGAAGTAGGTAACTTGGGCCTGAGCCCCAACACCTAGTGAAGCAGAATCTCCAAAGGGCAACAATTTACTTTTAATAACCGCCTCAGGTGATTCTTACAAACTAGGGGACAAAATTTTTAAATGGGTCATGTTATAGGGTTTTAAAAAGTTGAAGATCTAAAAGAAGAAAAAAACTAGTCCAACAATTACTTCCACACCACCAGGAAGCAGTTTGTCACACTAACACCAGCACTTTGTAATCACTCTCATTCTCTGCCATTTTGGCTTTCTTTCCTGACAATCACTTCTGCTGAACAGACATCTGAATTCCTAGGCCCACCTCCCTAGCAGAAGCATCTGCCCAAAGCAAAGATGTGTCCTTGGGCAGGACACAGAGCATCTGACAAAGTTAACCCCTAGAAAATGCAAAGTATTCAGCAGGTCACAATTTTTATTGTACTGCACGCACACATCTATCTACACGGAAGGGAGTTTCAAGCCTTAGATATGGTTCGTTCACATTTTGGTGGAAATTTAAAAATCCTAAAGATTTCTGTCTATCCAAATATTTGACCACAATTCCCTGAGAACCTTCTACATACAGGATACCTTTCATGCCACAATCATTGATGTGTGACAAAATCCATCAGAGGATCAAAGTTACCACTTTCCACTAAAACAATGTGAGCATTTAGACATTTGCAGAATCCCACAGACTCGGTGAAGCTGGAAGTTTACAAAGTAAGACTTTCTATTCATCTACATGGCCGAGAGAAAGCCCACTGTCTTCACAGCCCAGGAAGTAGGCCAGGAGACTCCATGTTAACCCCAGGCTCGGTCCCTCTCTTTGGAGAGCAGGTCCACCAAGTCCAATCAGATCTGATACACACAGACAGACACACAGCACAAGGGGAAGACTCAGGCTCAGTCCCCCTCTGGACAAGACCCAGCTCCCCTGGGTTGAGAGCACCCTAAGTCCCGGTGTTCCAGGAATGCCCAATCTGCTCCATCACCTGGGCTTTTTCTGGCAGGACAGGCAACCCTGGGTCTCTGTTGGGTTCCCGCCCTTTCCTGTGACTGCTGTTCTGTCCATACAGTATTTGGTGCCCAGGACACATCTGTGAAGCTGAGCTGCATGGTACCAGCCTTGCGCAGCAGGAATGAAAGTACTGAGTGAGTCGTGCGGGCTAGCTCAGAAGTATTTGCTTAAATCAAGCACAATAGGGAAGAAACCCCAGGGCAAAGACCCAAAAGTGAGGATGAATGCAGCACAGACTGGTCCCCTGCCAGGTCAGGGACGTGTGCTGGGAAAAACACACGTGGCCAGGGGAGCCATAAAAATTAAGAGTTCAGGCCGGGCACGGTGGCTCACGCCTGTAATTCTAGCATGCTGGGAGGCCGAGGCAGAAGGATCGCTTGAGGTCAGGAGTTCGAAACCAGCCTGAGCAAGAGCGAGACCCCATCTCTACTAAAAAATAGAAAGAAATTAATTGGCCAACTAAAAATATACACAAAAAATTAGCCGGGCATGGTGGTATGTCTCTGTAGTCCTAGCTACTCGGGGGCTGAGGCAGGAGGATCACTTGAGCCCAGGAGTTTGAGGTTGCTGTGAGCTAGGCTGATGCCATGGCACTCTAGCCCGGGCAACAGAGTTAAGACTCTGTTTCAAAAAAAAAAAAAAAAAAAAAAAAAACTTAAGAGTTCAAAAATTTGAGTCCATAGGAAACAGAGAACCCTTAAACATTTTTGGAATAAGACGAGATGATTAAAACAATCCTTAAGGTAATATTCCACACGTTTGAATAAGGATTAAGACAGCAATATTAGAAACCAGGGCTCTGAGCAAATTCCTAGTTCTACCATTTACAAGCTACAGGAAGAAGGGCAAACTCGTTAACCTATTACAGGAAGCTGTTTATTACTCCTCTGTAAAGTGGGTATGTTTATCTCATTCAATTGTTGTCAGGGTTAAATGAGATAACATGTCAAGACTGCCAAGATCCCTGGGCACACCACACACACACACACACATACATATACACACACACACACACACACACACACACACACTGGCAGCCACTATCAAAGCAAGTGGCAGCAACAACAAAATCACAGCAGCACAATGAATCTGTGAAGTTACTGTCCAAGGAAGCTGTAGTGTATGCTTAGAATGACACTGTAGCCACAGTACATTCCTAATTGCTTCCTTTTGAGATGCAAAAGCTCCGTAAAACGTGTTTCGCTGAACTGCATGGATCATCTTTAACAATGCTGCTCAAAGCCAATGTCAACAACATTTTAAACTCAGGGGAGCAGAACTGTCCCATAGGACTGTTCTGTTTTATAGGTAATTTTTTTTTATAACACAGAATCTTCATCATAAAAAAATCTCAGCCTTTATGACAAGGCCCAAAAAAAAATCCAAAAAATCCCATCCACTGCCAGCTAAGTTCACTAGAGTCTCTTCTTGGGCATCCATCTCCAATGAGAACCAGGAGTAAAATGAAGGAGATGTTTTTAATGCCTGGACACCCACATTCTTGCCAGGCCGCTCAGAGCCAATTCATAATTTAAGACATATTTGTGAACACACAGATACTTGAGCATCTATTATGTGCTAAACCCTCAACTTGGTGATGCAAATCATGTGCCCCCTAAGCAAGTCAGACCAGCTGAAAGGCGACAGTGGGTATGGTGGGTGTCAGGGTGTGAATGTGTGTGCCCCTTCCAAATTCATAGGCTGGAACTTAAACCCCGATGTCAGAGTGCTAAGAGGCAGTGCCTTCAGGAGGTGATCAGGCCATGACAGTTTTGCCCTCACGAATGGGACTGGTGCCCTTATAAAGGGCTGGAGAGGCCGAGTGCGGTGGCTCATACCTATAATCCTAGCACTCTGGGAGGCCGAGGCGGGAGGATCGATCAAGGTCAGGAGTTCAAATCCAACCTGAGCAAGAGTTAGACCCCGTCTCTACTAAAAATAGAAAGAAATTAATTGGCCAACTAAAAATATAGAGAAAAAATTACCCGGACATGGTGGTACATGCCTGTAATCCCAGCTACTTGGGAGGCTGAGGCAGAAGGATCACTTGAGCCCAGGAGTTTGAGGTTGCTGTGAGCTAGGCTGACGCCATGGCACTCTAGCCCGGGTAACAGAGCGAGACACTGTCACAAAAAAAATTAAAAAGGCTGGAGGGAGCTGGCCAGGCTATTTTTGCCCTTCTGTACACTCTGCCATGTGAGGACACAGCATCGAAGGCACCAGCTTGGAAGCAGAGAGCAGCCCTCAGCAGATAACAATGGCAGGGCCTTGATCCCAGACTTCCTAGCCTCCAAAACTGTGAGAAATAAATGTCCACTATTTACAAATTACCCAGTCTCAGGTTATTTTCTTTCAGCAGCAAAGGAACCAAGACAATGGAAATCAACAAATTAGAAAGGAAAAGTCCTGTCAGAGAAAGCTTTATTGACACCAAGAAAAAAATGAAAAGAGGACAGGAAGAAAAGGCAGTGATCCAAAAGCCATACCCAGAAATTTACATGGAAATATCTACGGAGTAAAGGACTCATTTTTAAAGACGGATAACTAAATGCAGCCAAGGCCATTCTTCCTGCCCACGAACAAGCAACCTTCCAGCAAGCTCTTTCCTTGCCAGCCCAAAGAGGAATCCTACTCCACCTAAGACTATACACACTCCCTACCTATTCATTTGCATTAACACAGGAGATGAAATCTGTTTGCTGCTTCTACTGTAAGACATTTTCATCACACCTGCAGTTACACCACTTGCACATCAAGAGCGTTATCGCATGCTGTTTACATTGCTGTCCACAGAGGACCCCATTTCTTGCCTTGTTAGTGCACTTTACCTAAGATAGGGAAGTCTGCACAATGTTTTAGAATGACTGCACATTCTGACGCTGAGAGTTTTTAGCCTCACTAAACTGGAACACAGTGACACTAAATAAAAGGAGGCATTAGTTTACTTAAAATCCACCCACAACTTTAAAATGTCATTTGCCACCAAACCTGGATTCTTCGGATGCTGACAATCGCCTCTGACACCCTCTCGATGGCAGAGGGAAAGAAGAGGGTGACCGTCAACCGCACAGCCCCATACAGCGTCAATGCCACAAACACCCGGCTGGCTGTGATCACGTTGCCAAGGAGCACGTAGCAGGTAAAGGTCACAAACACGATAATTTTGCTTGAGCTGAAAAATGATGCGAAATTCATCCCTCTGAGGTAGGAACTGCTCAGCACCTTGGAAATTTCCTTTCTGGAAAAGAGAGTACAGTACAGGTTTTTAAAGGGAAGTGTCAGGATCAAAGCCCTGACTTCAAGTGCCTGATGCTTCTGGCCCCTTTCTAGGTAGGGACATAGATTAAGATAAACTGTCTCTCACATTGTAAAAGTATTTGACAGCTCACCCCAGGGAACAACTTCAATTCAAAGAACAACAGAACAGTGAATAACCACTTCACTCATCCTAGGAAATGATGCTTAATGTCACGGTTTTGACATTTGGGGTGAATCAGATTGGGTTTGAACAAGCATTCAAACAGATTCATTCGACAAGCACTGGCAGACACAAGTGCTATGCCAGGCAGGTCATTGATAAATAAGAAACAGCCTTTCCCCTCCAGGAGGAGCTCATGGGAGAAGAGAATAAGCAACTCCAAAACTGTGAGACCCCAAGACCCAAACATCAGTGGCTGGTACAGTGTCCCAAGGGATCACAGAGAAGAGGTGGGTAACTCAAAGTGGTAGAGTCAGGGAGGGTCACGAGCAGGGAGGGCATAGAAGAATGAAGGAAAGAGCACACCTGAAACACGAGGAAGGACATCTGCAAAGGTGAGAGTTGGCCAGGTGCTACCAGGGAATTATAAGTAGTACCATGCACTGGAGTACAAAAACTAACCAAATATTTAACCCGAAAGCCAAAATAACGAAAATTCTAAAAACTTAAAGCAAACAAAAAGGAATAATATTACCATGGCTGTCTAGAATGAATAATACTGATTCAAATAGCTTGGCCTAATATAGGCACAACCAATCTCTATAATGATCACATTTGGCTACATTAACATTAATCAAAATCTCTAGGACTTTGAGTGGCCAAGGCGGGAGAATGGATCGCTTGAGATCAGGAGTTTGAGACCAGCCTGAGCAAAAGACCATGTCTTTAAGAAACATAGAAACAATTAGCTGGGTGCTGCATGCCTGTAGTCCCAGCTACTCAGGAGGCTCAGGGTAGAGGATCACTTGAGCCCCCACAAGCTGTGAGCTATGATGATGCCACGCACTCTAGCCAGGGCAACAGAGCAAGATCCTAGCTCCAGAAAAAAAAAAAAAAAAAAAGATGGTTTAGAAATTAGAATATGCCATTTGAAACCAGCCTGAGCAAGAGCGAGACCCTATCTCTACTAAAAATAGAAAGAAATTAATTGGCCAACTAAAAAAAAAACATAAATATATATATATATATATATATATAAATAAAAAACTAGCCGGGCATGGTGGCACATGCTTGTAGTCCCAGCTACTCGGGAGGCTGAGGCAAGAGGATCGCTTGAGCCCAGGAGTTTCAGGTTGCTGTTAGCCAGATTGACGCCATGTCACTCTAGCCCGGGTAACAGAGTGAGACTCTGTCACAAGAAAAAAAAAGAATATTCCTAACTTCTTAAAATCATTGCTTGTTTTGGGGATTTGGGAAAATCAGAAACATCTGGACTTTCGTTTATATATTAATAAAGAAGCACATATACTTTCTGCTGTAAGAACATGGTAAATGTAAGACCAGGTTAAAATGATGTCCTGTGGCATTCTATTTAACCCTACTGTCACATGCAGGGGTAGGGTGGACTGTATTGAAGTTCACCTAAGGGGTGAAAACACAGTAAGACTTCTAAAACCATTCAGTAAAAACAGCAAGCAGATAAGTACAATAACAGGGTGTAATGTATACAAAAACGTACCTTCTCAAATTGGCAATAAGGTCTGCAAATGACTTTTCCCAAGCATACATTTTGATTATTCTTATGCCAGTTATAACTTCATTCATGGTCCTGATCCTGGCGTCCGTGAAAGTTGCAGTTTTACTCCTACCAGGCACAGACATGGGACATGAGCCACAGCAATCACAGCGCAACTTGCCTTTTCAGCAATAGGCACAAGCAGAGACCGCAGACCAAATGATTCCCTACAGCTCTTTTGCTCCAACAACACGGACAGTTCCTACTCAAAACACAAATGGCAGACGACTCCAATTAAGAAGTCAACCATTTATCCCAACTCAGTGAGTGGCTTGGAGAACTTGCAGTAACTGCTGAGGAAGACGTGAAAATGAGTCAGATACCATCTGTCCCCACAAGGAGCTCACAGGTGGTCGGGGAAGGCAGAAAGGCCCCCAAATCTAACCATAATACAGTTGGCTGGGGTGGAATAAAATGGGCATAAAGAAAGGGCTGCTAGGTGGCTCACGCCTATAATCCTAGCACTCTGGGAGGCCAAGCCGGGCGGATTGCTCGACGTCAGGAGTTCGAAACCCGCCTGAGCAAGAGCAAGACCCCGTCTCTACTATAAATAGAAAGAAATTAATTGGCCAACTAATATATATAGACAAAAAAATTAGCCGGGCATGGTGGCGCATGCCTGTAGCTTCAGAGTATGGAGAGCATGTGAACAGGGCCCCAAAGATAAGGTATGTTTCTCCAAGTGGCAAACAGGAGGAAAGAAATTCCAAATAGAGAAAACACTATTGTCTACCACTGGGATGTTAAAAAAAAAAAAAAAAAAAAAAAGGCCGGGCTCGGTGGCTCACCTCTGTAATCCTAGCACTCTGGGAGGCCGAGGCGGGAGGATTGTTCCAGGTCAGGAGTTCAAAACCAGCCTGAACAAAAGCGAGACCCCGTCTCTACTATAAAAAGAAATTAACTGGCCAACTAACATATATAGAAAAAATTAGCCAGGCATGGTGGCGCATGTCTGTAGTCCCAGCTACTCGAGAGGCTGAGGCAGGAGGATTGCTTGAGCCCAGGAGTTTGAGGTTGCTGTGAGCAAGGCTGACGCCACGGCACTCACTCTAGCCTGGGCAACAAAGCGAGACTCTGTCTCCAAAAAAAAAAAAGAACAGAAAGAAAAACGCTATGAACAAAGGCACAATACAAAGAACTTAAAGTGCATCAAACGGCACAGCATATCCATCTGCCTATCAACCTTGAGAACGACTCACTTCCAATTCTTTGGGACCTGCTCCAGGTTTAATTTACTTTATGATCATTAAGCCCATTATCAAGAGCCATTTTTCTAACACGTACACTGCTAAGACTGTGGGACTGTATAAAGACATCATTAAACTCGACCTGGCCCTTGGGGAGCTTGTAATTCAATGCAAACATTGAATTAGGAATAACAGATGCATATACACATGTGAAAAGAGCTTTAACACAAGCACAACAAAAATATATGCAGTTAGGATTTAGCCTATAAAAATATCTCAATTTGTTGTTATTTAATATGCATTTAAATAACTTCTACAGATGCAATTTCTGCTTGAGGACACTGTATTTACTGAGGCTCTAGGGCCTGAACAGCTGGCTGGAGGGAGCCAGTCAGTACCTTCACCTCTCCCCCTTAAAGATGCCTAACTTGGTTAAATGGACCTAATCCCCTTCAAGTGCCCGTTCCTAACTTTTAGCACGTAGTGATGGGATTGTGGGCTGAGTTGTCTTTCTCCTCTAGATGATGAGCTCCTGGTAGATTGGGACTGTTAATTTCCCTGTGCCCTGTACAGTGCCTGGTACACAGAAGGCCGGAGCTTAAGGCTGGAGTCCCCACTGGCTAAGCCTGAAGAGCATATGCAAGAGATAATACAAGGCATTTTATTTTGTTTCCGGAACAAAAGCATTGGGCAGACTGTAGATGTTGCCAAATACCTGTGACACTTTTTAAACCAGCGTTTATTTCTCTTACCGCAGTGACGAGAACAACTTCCCGAAACAGCTTTGCAAAGGCAGCAGAATGATGAGAACTGCCATCCCGGCCAGACACGATATTCCTATCTCCATCCAGAGCAGAGCAGTCACTGCGACGGCCTGCAGTGGTCCTGCCCACAGAAAGTGTAAGAAGATGGTTACCTTGAAAGAAAGAAACAAAGCGCTCTTAGGACTGTATCAAGACAAAATCAGCAAGAAAACAGCACAGAAACAATCTACTGGAAAAGAACCTGTAACACAGAAATGATCATAGTGGGTTGTCAACCTGCTAAAGCAGAAATCAAATTATCTACCAGGCATGAAGACATTCTGGGGAAATAAAGGGCAGGTTTGGGATATTTACAGAACTTAACCAGCCCCATCAAAAGGAAGTTTCTCGATCTCATCTATCTCATAGATGAACTGAGCACTTTCCAGAACTACCTGCCACAAAATTCTGCCCCCATCTCCCCTGGGGCTCCCGAGCACTCCAGGAAAGCCCGTAGTATGGTGCCTAACAAATTCTCCAGTAATTACTTGTGTGCAGCTAGAATGCCCTGGATAACATGATATATTCATGATGTATAAAAAAACAGGATGGCAGGATCAAGGAAACTGGGTTACTTATGACTAGGGACACCCAATCTGGCATTATTTATCAAAGGTCTTCTATATACCAGGCACTCACTTACAGGGCACAGGGAAATAAACAATCCCAACCTACCAGGACCTCGTCATCTAGAGGAGAAAGACAACTCACCCCACAATCCCATCACCACGTGCTAAAAGTTAATAAGGGACAACTCAAAGGGTATTAGATACATTTAACCAAATTAGGCAAGAACACTCCTGTCTGCATATTTATTACTGAAGTAAGCTGCAGAAAACATCAGAGAAAACTCTAATCTACAGGCTAAACACATATTACACTTAAATTGCACACAGACGAAGTGAAATCTGGGTAAAAGCTACCCTTGTCTTCCATCCTCAAAAAGAATCCTGGCCTATACCAAAAACAGGCACCGGACATTCCAGTGAGATGAACGAAGAAGGACGGGCGGGCAATGGAAAAGGATGCCTCAGGTGCAGCTTACCTGGTCAAACTTGTTCACATCGTTGGACAACAGATTGACAATCTGGCCTGTGGTTGTCTTCCCCAGGGCCATGTTACTAAGACAAAGTGCCTGAAATTTAAAAAAGGGACGTAGAGCATTGTATTCCCACAGTGACACCACATCACGCTTAGGACACTGCAGACCCCTGCCACTTTCGTGGGGTCTCGTGTGCTGTGAAGACCCGGCTGACCCACGACAGCAGCTCTAAGGAACAGCGTGTCCCCTCCAACGCCTTACGCAGCGGCAGCAGCTGTGCCCTACCAGGACAGCAAAGGGAGGAGGAGAAAAATCCCCCACACCTCAGTTTTTAACAAATTTGGACCTGCCCCAAGTACAAAAAGACTTAACATTTATCCTTAAGAGCCAAACAAAGTAACTGTGAGCCACACTAGATGACAGTAGAGCAGCTGTCAGAGGAATAAAATGAAGGGACTTGGATTACAAATCTGCAGTCGATCACCCATTGTCTGTGTGACGTCACTCAAAACACGTGGGGGCCTTGGTTTCCTCCTTCTGTGAATGGATATGACCCCCCACCTTGCCTGTCCCCAGGGTTCCAATGAGAGTGAAATGACAAGTGTTTATGGACTATCTACTATGTGGAGGCCGCCAGGGCCCCAAAAGGGATAGGGTGACCGAGTCTTGTTTTCTGTGTCTCAGGTGTCAACAGGACAGAGAACTGGGGAAGGCCAGAACCAAGGGACACTGTGAGTGGGAGAGACCCTGAAGATGAGGAGGAGAGACTGGGGGCGGGGGGAGGGTTGCGGGGGGAGACACTGCCTGCACATGAGTACAGAGGAGGGGGAGGGGCAGCTGAGGAGAGAATACCCAAAATCTGGCTGGGAAGCAGCAGTTTGGAAGGCGATGTAGCACAGTGAGTATGTTTTTTTAAGACAGAGGGAGAAACTCAACTTCCAGAAGATGAAAGTGTAAGAGTGATTGGCCAGGAGAATTCGTGGCCATGGTAATGACAGTCCAAGCAAGAGGTAACAGGACTGCCAGCTAGGCTTGTGGGAATGGGAGGAAGGGCAAGACAGCCATGAAAACATTTTGAAAAGTAAAAAATAGTATGCAAATGTAAGTGAATAAATCAAAAAAGATACAGAAAGAAAGAAACAGGGGTGGGGAGGTGGGAGGGAGACCAGTCAGCCCCTGTAGGAAAGAAACAAAACTTACTGAGCCTTAATTACTGAAAGCAAAGCGATCTGAAAATATTTTTAAAGCCAATGTTACATAGAAGCACACATTAACCCCACATGCAGAAAACCCGCTGCATATTTGTAAGGGAGTGGATATCTGATACCTAATTTTAACAAAATAAGGCAGAACGGAAACACCAAACTCTGATCCTAGACTGAGCATTATCAAAAACTCTGAAGACAACTGCATTCAACTGAAATTACCATTCATGTACTATCACTACTACCCACAGTGAGGACTAAAGGGTAAGATGGCACAGGTGACAATTTTTTGAAAAGTACAAAGTGACTTTGAGTGCGCCACGAGGGCTACAGGTATGTCTGTGACCGGCTGTATCGGTGGACTAAAAATCTGGGCTCTGGAAGCGCAGACACTTGGGTTATAACAGCAGTTAACCCAAGTTAACAATAACTCTGCAGTCAACAAAGAAATTAAAGGTCTGTGGAAATAAAATCTGCCATATTCCAGATAGGATTAAAAAAAACCTTGTAGTGCCATTAACAGTATTAATGAGGAAGACACAGCTGACAAGCAAACTGCTAGGCTTCTGCTTCCAACCACAAGAGAATAACTGGTACTGTACTAGCCTTCTGCTGCAAAACCGGACAAAACGTAGGAAGCAGCTGTTCTCAGGCATGGGAGCCTTAAGAGAAGGGAAATACTAGTGGTGGCCTGGGACTGGCAGGGCTTTCTGCCTGGGGGCATTTCCTGCCCAAGCAGAACTGCAGCTGAGGAAGAAGAGAAGGTTGTGCCAACTTGCATGAGTACCTGGAATTTCTGTGCCAGAGGGTAGCAGAGGGTAAAAGCCCCAGAAGTCTCAGTAGGGATTTGCCTCAAGTACTTTGCCAAGTGCTTCTCCCTCAAGGCAAGGCTCCATGAGGCTCAGAGCAGCTGTGGGGCTGAGAGTGAAGGGTGACTCTGAAGGTCAAACACTGCCAGGAGACCCAGCAATGCCACCAATGAGAGGAAGGATATCTCCACAAGGGCCTCAGGGATTAAACCAGGAAGGCCGTGCCTTAGTAATAAAGATCTTACTCTAGAGTAAAAGCCATGAACTTTGAAGACCAAGTTCAAAATGGAAACACTTGCCTCATGACTGATTGACAGACGGATCCAATTCTGATTGCACCATTCTGCCAATTTAACTGCCTACCATAGCAAAACTCAGTACCCTCTAATCCAGACTTCCTATAATGCCCCATCATATATCACTCATAACGTTCAACACAGTAAAACCACTGTTAGACATGCAAAGAAACAAGTCTGACCCATAATCAAAGAGGAAAGGGAAAGTCAGAAATAGACCCTGAGATAATACAGATTAGTGGGATTAGTGGACAAGAACTATAAAGTAACTATTATCAATACACAAAAGAGTTAAACGACAAGGCGCAGTGACTCACACCTGTAATCCTAACACTCTGGGAGGCCGAGGTGGGAAGATCGCTCAAGGTCAGGAGTTCAAAACCTACCTGAGCAAGAGCGAGACCCCATCTCTACTAAAAAGAGAAAGAAATTAATTGGCCAACTAAAAATATAGAAAAAATTACCGGGGCATGGTGGCACATGCCAGTAGTCACAGCTACACGGGAGGCTGAGTCAGAAGGGATCGCTTGAGCCCAGGAGTTTGAGGTTGCTGTGAGGTGGGCTGATGTCATGGCACTCTAGCCCGGGCAACACAGTGAAACTTTGTCTCAAAAAAATAAAACTAAAAAAATAAAAAAAAATTTAAAATAAAAAAAAAAAGAGTTAAAGGAAAATAAAATTATAACAAGTGAAAAGACGGGTAATTTCAGGAGAGAGATGGACTTAAGAGATGTCTTAATTTCACCCTTATATTTTAAAGGGCATTTTTATTGATTATAGAATTCTGAGTTGACAGTTACTCTTGTGTTTCTTTCATCCCCATCGATGTGGTTCCATTGTCTTGTTTTCATAGTTTCTGATAAGTCCACGATTAGTTGTTTTGTTGTTCCCCCATATATAGTATGTCATTTTTATCAAACTGTTTTCAAGACTTTCTCTTACTTTTTGGTTTTCAGCAGTTTGGTTATGATGTGTGCAGGCATAGATTTCTTTGTTTCTATCCTTCTTAGGATTAAGATTTTTAGATATGTGAATTAATATTTTCTACCAAATTAGGTAAAATTTCAGTCATCATTTCCTCAAATATTTTTTCTTCCCTATTTTCTTTCCTTCTACGACTCAAATTACTTATGTGTTTCATTGCTTAATATTTTCCCATAGACCTCTCAGGCTTTGTTCTTTCTTTCAGATTTCAGATCACAAAATATCTTTCATAAATCAAGAGCACCTAAATATCAGTAAGAATTATAAAAGTCTACCAGTTTTTTAGAGGGGGTGGACAAATAACATGTGCAAGAAATTCATCCCCCAAAAAACCCACAACTGGCTAATGAAAATATGCAGGGAGAGAGGAGCAGAAAAAAGGGAAATAAAGCAAAATATGCAAATACTCAAATCATTATTACTCAAAGACATGTAAATTATTTTTTACCTATGAAACTGGTGAAATAGCAGTGATTTAAAAAACATAACATCCAGCCTGGACAAGGGTGCATGGCTGTCTCACTTCCCAGGGGAGAACATAAATATTAATAGTTAACTCTTTGGGGAAAAGTCTGGCATATCAAATGCCTTGAAATTTCTATACCCTAGAGAATTAAAGGTGTTTTGTAAGGGTTAGCTTTAATTGTGCCCACTGAAATACTGTTTGTAATAGTCAAAAACTGGAAAATAATCCAAATATCTAATTATGGGCTATATTAGAATCTGTGTGGCAACTGAGAACAATATTTTGAACTGTGAAATGCAAACTCAATCAGAGTACTCAGAGCAGGGATCCATTTTAGGGTGGGTTACTACTGAGGGCAGGCAAGAGAATATGATTGGGATTATAAGAAAACTCTACAATCCAGAACAAAACATTAATTTTATTCAATCTTTTAAAAATATATTAAGTAATATCTACCATTCATTTGAAAAATAAACTCTTCTTTCTTGATTATTTTGATCAGCCAATGTGACACACAAACTCAAATGTGGACACACAAATAATCACCACCACCAAAGGAAGGGGATGGAGGAGAATGATCTTTCCATGGAAATGAGCTTTCCAGACTCAGGAAAGATCCATTTCCAGGTGAAATGTATCATCCTTTCTTGGATGAAATGCATTGATTCAATATTCGTCTTAATAGAAATCCTCACCAAATCTCACTCTCACAGTCCTTTTAAAACAGAAGATGCAAACTGCAATTCATCACCTTCATGACACGGATTTCCTTGCAACAAGCATGACTCTAACACAGTGTCCATGACCCTCGGTGTATGTGGACACTCTTCCCACAGAGTGTCCCAATGGCCATGCTTTTTGGATTTTGGTACGTTATCATTCCATTTTGTCCCTTGCTGCCAGGCTACCAGCTGTCCCTTCAAATTCTCACACTTATTACCTACTACTGTTTTTAGATGAGGATATGGCTTAATGGTATTGTAAGTAAAGTCAGTAAATAGGTTCTGAATAAACACATAAAGAAAACAAGTACTCAGGAGTTCAAGACCAGCCTGAGCAAGAGCAACATCCCGTCTCTACTAAAAATAGAAAAAATTAGCCAGGCGTGGTGGCACGCGCCTGTGGTCCCCACTACTTTGGAGGCTGAGACAGGAGGGATGGCTAAGCCCAGGAGTTTGGGGTTATAGCAAGCTATAATGACAGAATTGCACTCTAGCTGGGGTGACAGAGCGAGACTGTCTCTCCAAAAAAAAAAAAAAAACAAAACACAAATACTTATGTTAACCTTTTTTGCAGCAGTATTTTTAGCTTACTTCCTGGTTTACAACCCTTCCTGAGAGTTTGGTTTGTCAGATAAAGCCACTTCCAGTTAAACTAGGTATTAATGCAACGGACAACTATGATGGGTTTGTTTGGCTCACCTGAAGCAGAAAATTGCCTGTATTTTTCCAATATTACAGCCAGCTGCTTAGTAATGCCACACCTACTTTCCTGATTGCATACTCTAAAACCATTAATCTCTGTTTCTAAGGAGCTTTTTTGATTTTGTTTTTGCCTGATTTTTCATGGCTGGCATGCAAGTTAGCAAACCTGTACAGAAAATTATCTGTAAACTCTGAAGGATTTTGCATTTACCTCTTGGAAGTACATTAGCTTCCTTTTGGCCACCTTTTACTATCATACTACTACTGAGCCACTGTACTCAAGAGGCCAAAAAAACATGATCAAAAGTATTCAGGGAGGCCAGGCGCGGTGGCTCACGCCTGTAATCCTAGCACTCTGGGAGGCCGAGGTAGGTGGATTGCTTGAGGTCAGGAGTTCGAAACCAGCCTGAGCAAGAGCGAGACCCCGTCTCTACTATATAAATAGAAAGAAATTAATTGGCCAACTAAAATGATGCGGAAAATGTCGGGCGCCAGGTCGTGGCCGATTGCCGCCTCCCTGTAGTTCCGCATCTCTGGGGGCCAGTGCTGTGTGTGGCCAGTTAGAAGGACGCTGTTAGGGCCAGGCCCCGCAGCGCCCAGCCGCCTCGGACACCGGAGTGCCAGAATGCCCCAGGCCCTCGTGCCGTGGCCTGTTTCCAGCCACGCTGCTTGCGTGATCCTGATTGGGTAACTTTTGAATCCCACTGTTTTTGGTTGGATGTTAAAGCTAGTTGTTGATTGGATGTTAAAGCTTGTTGCTGACTGGATGTTAAAGCTTGTTGCTGATTGGATGTTTAAGCTTGTAGTTGATTGGACGCTTCTTGAGCCCTACTGAGGGTATAAAAGCAGGGGCAGAAGGGCAGGAAGGGAGAGAACATCAAGGGAATATCGGAAGACACGAAGAGAGCTGTAACACTAGGTGTGCTGAGCCTGCTGTGGAAGAATAAAGGCTGTTCTCCGACTCTTCGTGTGCCGCTCAGTTCTTTCCCTGGTCAAATGAATAAGAGCTGCAACAAGAGCTGGAACGCTAGCTGTACACACTGCCGTAACAATATATATAGAAAAAATTAGCCGGGCATGGTGGCGCATGCCTGTAGTCCCAGCTACTCGGGAGGCTGAGGCAGGAGGATTGCCTGAGCCCAGGAGTTTGAGGTTGCTGTGAGCTAGGCTGATGCCAAGGCACTCACTCTAGCCTGGGCAACAAAGCAAGACTACCTCAAAAAAAAAAAAAAAAAAAAAAAAAAAAGTATTCAGGGAAAGTAAAACAATTAAAAAAAAAACATAAAAAAAATAATATAAATTTAAAAATACATGGAGCGTCTTAGTTATTCTGGCAAAGTATAAAAAGAAAAAAATACAGTGTAACAACTATTTTACATATTATTTACATTATATTAGGTACATTATATTAAGATGACTTAAAGTATACTGGAGGAATGTGCAGGTTTTATGTAAATACTATGCCATTTTATATCAGGGACTTGAGTGTCCTCGAATTCTGGTATCCAAAGGGGTTCCTGGAACCAATTCCCCTTGGATACCAAAGGATGACTGTACCGAGTTTGATGAGCCAGGTACAGCCCTGTGGACAACTGAGTCTTTGAGAGCGAGGACCACTACTTGGATCCCAAGAACTATTCCAAAGAGGAGGCCTGAAATGAGGTTCAGGATCAGACCGTACAGATCCAAAAGATAGTAACTTATTTGAATGAGTTTATCCACATTCCCTGACCTCACCCTCTCAGAGCCAGATAAAGCACTGGTGCAAGGCAGGCAGCCTTGAGCTCCTGAACAGGGCCTGCCTCTCTAATGCCCTGGGAATCCCAGGGGACCCTGTGCCCAGGAGGATGAATGACAGAGCAAAGCACAGCCAGGCCATCACACCACCACCACCCCCAACCTCACAGCTTGCTGGTGAAGATGCAAATAAACACCACCACTCCCCCACTGTGGAGGCCACAAATGTTCCCCATACTTGGAAACATAGAACTAAAAACAGGTGCTCCAATGAGCGAAGGAGTAGTCAACATATATTGTTGTAGGAAAATTACTACAATTTAATTAATACCTATGGAAAGAACATGTAACAAGATTTGACTGCACGACTGGAACACCCCTCACCTCACCCTCAGATCCTTTCATCACTGATTTCTTTGAAAAGGAAGCCCGTCTGACTGGTATAGCAACCAAGAGAGGGGAAGAGAGGGATGAGAAGATGTAACTGAGAGGACAACAGGAAGAAAACAAACATGGAGAGTGTGGAAAGCTCATGAGGGGACTAGAAGGGAGTACAAGGACACACGTGGGCACACAAACACATTCCAATATTAGGCAAGAGAAGATCATCTTATTAATAAGAATATAAATGAAGTGCAGCCCAGATAGAAGGGGTAAAAAAATCCAAAACTTGATTTTTTAGAAATACTTTTGTGTGTGTGTTTTTCTGTTTCTAAAATAAGTCTTTTATAATTATACTTATAATTATTTTGTCTATAAAGAAGTTTTTAATTATTTTGCTTGGCATGTGCCTTCTTCCAGACTAAGAGTACTTTAGGGAGAGCAATATGCCCTCTACAGACTCACCACTGTACACAATTTTACTGAGCATTACTCATGAAAACGTTTTACAAATGTGTTTTCCTTTTTTCCCTAATGCAAATTTAATAAGTATTCAACTTGAGGAGGTTGGATGTTCAGTAATCCTAAAGTTAACAGTGCACGATTTGTAATATTGCAAAATGAGTTCCATCGTTCGTTCCCCTTTCAATATTACCTCTGAAGCTTTAAGAAAATAAAGAGATGTGGGCCACCGCAGAAAGAAAAAAAGATGGCAAAAGTCAGGACGCGCTATCTAAATCATGATCTATTTCACTGCACACATTTTTAGAAGCAAACTTAGCAACAGCAAGGCCTTAATGTCTTTCACTAATGAGTGTAAATGAATCAGGAGAAAGGCACACAGAACAAGGGGACAGCTACTCTTTACCAAGGTACCTCTTCCTCCACTCACTTGAGTGAAACAATAAGCATATCAAATATTTAATAGCAGCTGTGCTCCAGCAGCTGTTACCTGGCAGAGACACCCAGCAGAGCAAACCACACTGTTCCTTCAGCTAATAGGTGGGGGGGGGGGTGGAAAGGGAGTGATGAGGACTTCAAAACACACCAACACAGAGGTGCTTGCTCAGAGCAAGGAGAGAGAAAGGGGCAGAATCTCTAAAATTCCTCCCTTTTCCTCTACAACTACCTGAAGGTTCATCAGCACAGCTGAGGTTCAGGGTGAGCCACCATTTTGTCCCCAAATACTGAGTCAATATTTGACCTAACCCCATTCAAAAAATTAAATTAACCTTGAGGGCATTATGCTAAGTGAAGAGTCACAAAAGGACAAATGCTGTATGATTCCATGGATATGAGGTCCCTGGGGTAGTCAGGTTTGTACAGACAGAAAAAAGAATGGGGGCTGCCAGAGATTTGGGGAAGGGGACACTAGTGTTTCACGGGTATGGAGTTCCAGTTTTGCAAGATGAAAAGAGTTTTGGCGATGGATGGTGGTGATGGTTGCATAATAATGTGAATGTACTTAATGCTACTGCACACTTAAAAATGTTTTCTTAGACATTATAAGTTTTTTTTTTTTGAGACAGAGTCTCACTTTGTGCCCAGGCTAGAGTGAGTGCCGTGGCATCAGCCTAGCTCACAGCAACCTCAAACTCCTGGGCTCAAGCAATCCTGCTGCCTCAGCCTCCCAAGTAACTGGGACTACAGGCATATGCCACCATGCCCAGCTGATTTTTTCTATATATAGCAGTTGGCCAATTAATTTCTTTCTATTTATAGTAGAGACGGGGTCTCACTCTTACTCAGGCTGGTTTCAAACTCCTGACCTCAAGCAATCCGCCCGCCTCGGCCTCCCAGAGTGCTAGGATTACAGGCGTGAGCCACCGCGCCCAGCCTGTAAGTTTTATGTTATACATATTTTACCACAATTTAAAGAAAAATTTTTAATAAAATAATTTAAAATACAAATCAATCATCTTTGAAGCACTGAGAGGAAATAACCACCGACCACATATTCTAAACCTAGAGAAATATCTTAAAAGAATGAGGGAGAAATAAAAACATTTTCAGGCCAACAAAAAAATGTAATAATTAAATTAATTGACCATTTAAAGAAATAAATAAATCATCAGCCAGGATTCAGCATAAATACCAGGGAAAAGACTATAGAGAATCGAGCAGCCCTTCCATTTTCTTTTTTTTTTTTCCACCACACCTTCAATTACCAATAGCCCTTCCATTTTCTAAGGAAGCCTCATCCACCCCTCCCTCTCCTTGATCTGTCCTCACCTCCACCATCCTCACAGCCTTTCCCAAACTTTCCCTGGGGCACAAATTAAATGCACAGATTTCCAGGCCCTTCCTTTCCTTAGAAATGTGGAGGGAGTAAGTCTGGGATGGGCCCAGACTGGGTTCTGGGTTTTTATTAAACACCCAGGTGACTCAAGACATAAATTGATGTCCTTTAGCCTGGCATATGGCCTCACCCTTTATCTGTTTGGCAAGGAAGTTAAACAGGCAGGTCCTACAGCTCACATGACCACACCCCATACTGTACACACAGAGCTGCCAGCACCAAGCTCATGAGCATCCAACCTATTAATCCAAGCTGTTAAAGCCAGGAGAGACAGCTGCTCCGACCATGGCTGAGTAACTCCCGCTGGACCAACCCGGGCCTGCCCCTCTGCTGTCCACCACCGCAGGACTGCACATTATTACGAGGCAGATGTTTTCAGGCACCGGATAACAGGCAGTTTACAAGACTGACCCCTGAGAGAAAGGACACTCACACCCTGGCTCAAAGCCAGGACACCACTTTCCGATTATGGCAGTGAGCTGAAGGCCACACAGCAGCCCTGCTGCCCAGAGGGGCAGAGGACAGAGTTTGGGTCACTTGAAGCAGCTGGCAACTTCAAGGCAAGGCACCAGACCTTAAGGAGGTGTCAGAAAGGAAGGGTGCCAGAAGTCTAGTGGGGAGGGGGTTTGCTGCAAGCCCTTGGCTAACAGGTGGTCTCCAAAGGCACAGGTCAACGCCACCCAAGCCTTACCAAAGAGCTGGTTAAGTAGCCAGCTGAACTGGGATATCGAAGGTCAAGCAGAGTTACTGGAATTCATGCCACACCAGAGTGCAGAAACCACATCTATTAGTAAACCTGGCATACAGCTGAAACACCAGAAAGTCCATGTCTTATAATTAAAATCCATTCTCCAGAGAAATAATTCTCAACTGGGGTGATTCTGCGTACCCCCACCCCCACCCCCAGGACATCCGGGAATGTCTGGAGACACTTCTGGTTGTGGTCACTTGAGGGAAGCTATTCCGTCTAGTGGGTAGAAGCCACTGGAGCTGCTCAACATCCTACAACACACGGGCAGCGCCTCACCACCAACAAAAAATCATCCACCTCTCAATGTCCTTAGTGCCAAGGTGGAGAAACGCTACCCTAAAGGAGACTTACTCTAAAGTTGCCCACGAAAAAATTAAAGCAAAGCCCTAGTAAAAATCACAAGGGACATAGATTTGAAGGCTGAATGCCACCAAGTTAGAGAAACTTGGGAAACACCTTAGAATTTCCAAAGTTCTGCCCTACTAAATACTCAACATAAAACCAAGCCCGCACAAGGCCAAAGTGATCAGCCAGTAGTAATTAAGCTATCAGTGTAAAATTCAATACTCTTCAGATTATCAAAGGACAGAATTAAAATGTGGCATTCAAAATGTCCAACATAATATTTAAAATTATTTGACGCCCAAGAAACAGGCAGCAAGAAGAAAGCAATCTTTATAATAAAAACGAAACCCCCAAAATACATAAGTAACAATAAAAGCAAACCTAAGTAGGCACAAATATTGGATTCTTAAAGACTTAAAGAAATTCTTATGAATACATTTAAAGGAGTGAAGAAAAATATGTTCAAAGAATTAAGGAGAAATATGAATAGAGACTCACAGCATAAACGTGAAAACTATTTAAAAAAAAAAAAGAGCCCAATGGACACTCTAAACTGAGAAGTATAACACTGAAATGGGGAGGGAGGAGGAGGGGGAAAAAAAAATCAGTGGTTGGGCTTAGTGGCAGTTTGAAGATAAAAGAGAAGACCGAATAAAAGTGAGAAAAACTGAGGGACATGTAAGACTATATCACATGGTCTAATATATAAACACATGTATTAATAATAGGAGAATAGGAGTCCAAGAAAGAGAAGAGTGTGACAATGGGTCTGAAATTTAAAAAGATATAATGGTTAAACACCTCTCAAACTTTATGATGAACAATCAAATTAAAGGTCCAAGAAACTCAGCAAACACCAAGGTACATAAATGCAAAGTAATTCATACCTAGGGTCATTATCAACTTCCGAGGAGGAGAAAGAAATCAGTAAAAAAAATAGGAAAAAAATTTAAATAAACCAAACAAAAAACCCAGAAACCTCACATACAGGGGAAGAAAGATACAAATTATAGCTGACTTCTTATCAGAAACAATGGGGCCCAGGTGACAATGGAACAACAACTTTAAAGGTATAGGAGTTCCTCACACCCCCACCTGTCCCAGGAAGGAAATAACAAAGAGCCAGATGCTACCAACAATTAACCCAGAATTCAAAATCCACCAAATAATAGATTTTTGAGTATATATATATATATATTTATATTTATATCTATCTCACACACACACGCACACATACACACACAGAGAATTCATCATGAGCAGACCTACACTAAAAGTAATGCTAAAGGATGTTTTTCAGGCTGAAAAGAAATCACACCAAAGGGAAACTCTGAGCTATGGAAAGGAATGAACACAGCAAAATAGAAAACCTAAGGAATCTACCAAAAATTACTACAATTAGACAGAGTTTAATAAGGTTTCAGGAAACAAATCAAAAATATTAAAACTACAAAATGCTAAGGAATAAATATGACAAAAGATCTGAAAGATCTCTATATTGACAACTACAACAGAGGGTGAGATTGCCAAGAATATCTACATAAATGAAGAATATGGAAAATATACCATATTCACAAATCAGAAATTTGAATAACGTTAAGATGCCCATTCTTGCTAAAATGATTTATAAATTCAATGCAATTCCAATGATTAACCCAACAGTTTCTTGTAGAAACTGAGAAACTGTCTTAAAAATGTAAATGAAAGTGCAAGAGACTTAGAATAGCCAAAACAATCAAAAAAAGAAAAACAAGCTGGAGAACTTACACTACTTCATATCATGACTTATAAAGCTGTAGTAATGCAGAAGTATTAAAGAAAGAATAGACATATAGATCAACAAAACAGAATACAAAATCCAGAAACAGATTTACACATAAATGATTCATTGAACTTTGACATAGTATCCAACTTAATTCAACAGGGAAAGGATAGTCCTTTCAACAGATTGTGCTGGAATAATTGGATTATCTTTATGGACAAATTAAACTTCAACTCCTGCTTCAAGCTATATATAAAACTATATACACTATGGCAACAGACCTATATCTAAATCTACTGTAAAACTAAAACTTCTATAATAATACATAGACAGTTTCTTGGGAAGAACATAAGCGCTAACCATAAAAGAATAAAATTGATAAATACTAATTCATTAAAATAAAACTGTCCCACTCATCAAAAGACACTATTAAGAAAACAATAAGGCAAGCCACAAACTGAAAGAAAATGTTTTCAATTCATGTATCTGAAAAGGATTAGAATATATGGAACTCCTACAATTCAATGTTAAGAAGGCAAAAACCCTTTATAAGAAGGAGGGGAAACACTTGCACACACCTCACAAAGATATATGAAGAGCAAAGCAGCACATAAAAAGACACTCGAAATCATTAATCAATGAAGTAAAAATTAAAACCACAATGAGATACTATTTTATACCCCTATGAGTAACTAAAATTAAAAACATGGGCCAGGCGCACTGGCTCACACCTGTAATCCTAGCACTCTGGGAGGCTGAGGCGGGCAGATTGCCCAAGGTTAGGAGTTCGAAACCAGCCTGAGCGACACCCTGTCTCTACTAAAAATAGAAAGAAATTAACTGACCAACTAAAAAATATATATACAAAAAATTAGCCGGGCATGGTGGCACATGCCTGTAGTCCCAGCTGCTCGGGAGGCTGAGGCAGCAGGATTGCTTGAGCCCAGGAGTTTGAGGTTGCTGTGAGCTAGGCTGATGCCACGGCACTCACTCTAGTCTGGGCAACAAAGCGAGACTCTGTCTCAAAAAAAAAAAAAAAAAAAATTAATTGGCCAGCTAAAATATATATAGAAAAAATTACCCAGGCATGGTGGCGTGTGCCTGTAGTCCCAGCTACTTGGGAGGCTGAGGCAGAAGGACTGCTTGAGCCCAGGAGTTTGAGGCTGCTGTGAGCTAGGCTGATGCCACGGCACTCACTCTAGCCTGGGCAACAAAGCGAGACTCTGCCTCAAAAAAAAAAAAAAAAACCAAAAACCGTGGACAATAACAAGTCAGGGTGAGTATGCAAAGCAACTGAAAATTCTCATCTACTATTATTGGGAACATAACACAGAACATGCTAAAGATTCTTTATCTGAAATGCTTGGGACCAGAAGTACTTCAGATATTTGATTTTTTCAGGTTTTGGAATATTTGCATTATACTTACTACTGGCTGACAATCTCACATCCAAAAATCCAAAATCCTCTAATGAGCATTTCCTTTGATCATGAGGTAGGCACTCAAAAGTTCAGATTTGGGAACATTTCAGGATTTGGATTTGGGATGCTCAACCTGTACAACCACTTTGAAAAATCAGTTGGCAATTTCTTTTAAAGGTAAACATATTTACCGTATGACCCAGCAATCCTACTCCGATGTATCTACCGAAAAGAAATAGTTATATCCACAAAAAGACACAAACATGAATGTTTACAGCACTTCTGTTTGTAAGAGCCAAATATCTGGAGACAATCCCAATGTCCATCAACAGGTGAAAGGATAGTGTTTCCATATAATGAAATACTGTAATTGGCAACAAAAAAAGAACTATTGATAGATGTGACAGCATAGAATAACCTCAAAAACATTATGCTGAGAGAAAGAAGTCAGTGAAAAGACATATGCCATGTGATTCCATTTATGTGTTTTCGGATGAGCAAAACTAACGCATAATGATAAAAATCTGATCAATGGTCATCTGGAGCTAGGGCAGGGAGGCAAGTCTGACTAGAAAGAGACAGAAAGGAACACTCTGAATGACAGAAATGACCACTATCGTGATGGCAGTGCAATTACCCAAGTACAAGCATTAGTCAAAACTCAAACACACTAAATGTAAACCCCACTGTTGAGTTGATTAAAAAGTAGCCATCCCTCTCACGACTGTAATCCTAGCTCTCTGGGGAGGCCGAGGCGGAGGATTGCTCCAGGTCAGGAGTTCAAAACCAGCCTGAACAAGAGCGAGACCCCGTCTCTACTATAAATAGAAAGAAATTAATTGGACAACTAATATATATAAAAAAAATTAGCAGGGCATGGTGGCGAATGCCTGTAGTCCCACCTACTTGGGAGGCTGAGGCAGCAGGATTGCTTGAGCCCAGGAGTTTGAGGTTGATGTGAGCTAGGCTGACGCCACGGCACTCACTCTAGCCTGGGCAACAAAGTGAGACTCTGTCTCAAAAAAAAAAATAGCCATCCCTCAACATCCACAAGGAATTGGGTCCAGGACCCTGAAGGATACCAACATCCCTGGATGCTTAAGCCCCTTATATAAAAGGGTGCAGAATTTGCATATAACCTATGCACATCCCACACACTTTAAATCATCTCTAGATTATTTATAATACCTAATACAATGAAAATGCTACATAAATCATTGTAATACTGTATTGCGGTTTTTACTTGTATTATTTTTTATTATTATACTGATATTTTCATTGTCTTTTTTTATCAGATAAAATTTTCAATCTGCAGTTGGTTGAATCCATAAAGGCGAAACCCTTGGATATAGAGGATCAACTGTAGTGAAGAGAAACAGAATTTTAGTTACACAGTAACAGAAGAATCACAATATCTATTAAATTATATGTTGTATATATGTCCAAAACTTAGAAATGCTTTATTTAGGTATGCTAACTTTAGGTGGAAATGTACAGGAATTTGTTATTTTGTTGGGGAATTTTTGAAAAAAAACAATTAGAGCCTGGCTGTTAGTAAAAACCCACACTACGTGGGCGGTACACAGCCTACCTCCCAGGGGCCCACGCACAATGTCACCATGGAGTGGCACAGTGCGCTGCCCTGTTCCATCTCCATATGAACCATAACAACAACAAAATCCACCTGAAGATAACTTTGAGCATATGCATCCCAAAGCATGGCCAAGGAGATGTATCATGTAAGTCTGTAGCCCCCAACCCCAGTCTATGGCCTGTTAGGAACGAGGCCACACATAGCCACCTGAGCTCCGACCCCCACCCCATCCACAGAAAAATTGTCTTCCGTGAAACTGAAGAATCCAGAGGGAAGGGGGCCGCACAGTAAGAGGGAAACCTCGTCTGTATTTACAGCCGCTCCTCATCGCTGGCATCACTGCCTGGGCTCTGCCTCCCTCCCCTCCGATGGAAAAGCTGTCTTCCAGGAAACCGGTCCCCAGTGCTAAAAACGTCACGGACTGCTGAGGTAAGTGAAAGTCAGGCCTTAGGCCTGATAACAGACATATTTCACCCTCTGACAAGTCAACACAGGCAATCCTTCTGCTGGACTATGAGGCAGTAAGGGTACAGACAATATAGAGACAAAACTGTACACACAGTAAGATTGGAACTACATAAAATATATGTTTGGGCAGAGATTGTAGGAGAATCTGCAAAAATAATATTTGCCCTTTTAGAATAATGGAGTTTGGGATACTTCCAAAATTTTAGAAGAATAATATTTTTTTTAATTTATTTTTTTTTTATTACCTCATATTATATGGGTACAAATATTGTTAGGGTTACATATCTCGCCCCTGACCCCCCCCAAAACCCCACTATGCCAGAGCTTCAAGAGTGCCCAGCCTCCAAGTGGTGCGCCCTGCACCCACCATGTAAGTGCATACCCTTCCCCTCCTCCCCCTTCCACCTGTCCACCTGCCAATAACAGATTTTTTTTTTTACACATTTTGGTTATAATGTGTATCTTTGCCTCTCCCAAAAAAGGGATAGAGGTAATCCCTTCCCCCACCACAATGCTCACCACATCCTTAAGATGTGGGTCTCCACCCCCCAAATCCCTGTTGAACACTATCATTTTTTTAGCCCATAAAAAGTTTTAGGCTGTCAGTACCAATTTGATAGCGAGTAGATGTGTAGCCCATTTGCCATGTCGTCTCACTTTGTCTTATAGGCTTAAGCTTGATCCAGGATAGCATAAATGGTGCTAGCTCACTATAGTTTCTTAGGATTGGGTAATATTCCATTGTGAGCATATACCGCATTTTAGTTATCCACTCATGAATTGATGAGCACTTGGGTAGTTTCCATGACTGTGCAATAGTGAATTGTGCTGCCATAAACATCCGGGTGCAGATGTCTTTATAACAGAGTGACTTATGTTCTTTTGGGTAGATGCCCAGCAATGCTATTGCTGGGTCGAATGTTATTTCTATTTCTAATTGTTTGAGGCATCTCCAAATTCTTTTCCACAAAGGTTGCACTTAGAAGAAGAATATTACACAAAAATAGCAATGCCTAAAGATCTGCCCAAATTTCCATACTGACTGGATTTGTGGATATCTCTCAGAACTACGATTTCCTAACTATTACTCTTCCCCCTTCTAACATCTTAGGGTAGGTTCCTTTCTACTCTTCCTTTCTCCATCCATCATGAATGTTACAATATATTTAAAAGTTTTCATGCTAATTAATTTTGCTAATTTTTTAAACATTTATTTCTACATATTAGTTTACTAGATCGATTTATCTGTATTAGACCAAATAATTAATATTTTCTTACAATGACCTACAACTCTGAGTCTCGTAACCAAATGCTTCACCAAATGGGCAAAATGGTAAAAATGAGTAGATGAACGAATGGCCCTTAGGATACTCAGACTGCAACTCCCAGATCTGACTTCTGCTTTCCAATTCTAAGGTCATTATCACCATATAAGCCCCAATCACATGAAGAGCCATATACATCAAGCCATCAGTGGATGCCTTTTCCTAAATCACTACCTTGATCATTAACTTCCTTATCCAAAAGCTTCCAGTGGCTCTTTGTCCTTGCCAAGTAAATAAACCCCAAGTACCTTAAGCTCATGATCAAGGTTCTCCATCATCTGGGCCCAGTGTGCCTTTCTACATTTACCGCCTACTGCTCTCCTAAATTCTTACACCAAACTGTGCTGCTGCCATTCCCCAAATCCCCGTCCACTTTCCCATGTCGACACTGTTCAAGCATGTTCAGTCTAGAATATCCTCCCTGTGGTTGGTTCTCTGAGTGCAGTGGTGTTACCAACTAATTGATCACAATCAGTTACAGATCCCTTTGTTCCTTCTCACTCTCGCTGTTTCACTTGACCAGCCTTAAAGAAGAAAAAAAAAAAGAAAAAAAATAGAATACCTTCCCTGTACATCTCCAATCAGTGGGATCCTATCCTAAGTCACTAAGTTTATACACTTGTACACCACTCAGAGTCCATGCTTTTCATCTAATTAAGTATATAAAAATGTTCTGTGATTGAGTGCCAATAACAAAAACAACAGAAATGTTTGAACACTAGCTAAATGCTTTACACAGATTAACTCATTTCATCCTCACCACAAAAATGTGAGTTGGTACTATTCCACAATTGAGGACAATTAAGCTTAGAGCAGTTTGCCTAAGGCAGATAGCTAGAAAGAAGCAAACTAGGAATCATCGGAAAGCAGTCCAACTACAGAGCCTCGAAACTATGTTTACAAAACCCCCCTCCAACTAAATAATAGCAGTCACTGTGGTAGTTTCTCAAAAACTTAAACACAGGATCACCATATAAACCAGCAATGCTACTTCTGGGTATATACCCAAAAGCACTGAAAGTAGAGACTCAGAACAGATAGTCATCCACCCATTTTCACAGTGGTGTTATTCACAATAACTAAAAGAAAAAAATAACCCAAATGTCCACCTACAGATGAAAGGATAAACAAAATGTAGCATAGTCATGCAGTGGAATATTATTCCGCCTTAAAAAGGAATTGAATTCTGACATATGCCACACAACATGGATAAACACTGAAGACCTTATGCTACATGAAATACACCAAACACAAAATGACAAATACTATATGACTCCACTTATATGAGATGCACAGATTCAGAGGTAGTTAGTGTAGAATGAGGACAAAGTTGCAGTCTAAGAAGACGAACAAGTTCTGGAGACAGATGGTGGGGGGTGGTAGCACAGCAATGTGAATGGCCTTAATGCCACTGGACTGTTGTACACTTAAAAAGTGTTAAAAAGGTAAATTTTATGGTGTATATATTTTATCACAATAAATCAATGGTGAAAAAGCCAAAAGCACTTTCACCAAAGTCCTAAAAAGCTGAATAAATGACAAGTCATTTTTATATACAATACATCCAACAAGATCATTCAATCCCACAACCTATGGTGACGAGTTCAGCAGCCGTTCCATTTGTGACACCCAACCTGACTTCTGCCAGGACCAGGGATCAGCAGGTGGAGGCTGAGCAGAAACTGAGAGCACCTGGCTTCAATGCCAGCTCCTGCCCTTCCAGACACAAGGCACTGCTTGAGGACATTCATCTTTCCCACGTTTCTGGAATTTCAAGTTAAGTCGACGGTTTAAACCAAGCAATTCTTGGGGGAAAAAAAAAAGACAATTCTTCTAGGATAATCAAGCTGGCAAATTAATACCTTCGGGAGATGTTTACACACAGGTAAGCAAATTTGCTGAGTTAGATCAGATTTCCCAAAGGTTACTTTCCAAAGCGTTAGCAGAAAAGAGGGAGAAAAACAGGTGAACGATAACTCACTTGCACAAAGAGCTTTGTTTTATGGAACCAGCACCTCAAACCTGGCTTCCGTGTTTAAGGTTTTCATGGTGGAGTGTTAGTGAAATTTCCTATGTCTTTACTGTCACTAAGCATGGTCTGGAAAAGATAAAAAGCTAATTTATAGAGACACCTGAGGGCTCTTCTTCCTAAATTGTAGAAGAGAGTGCAGGAGAATAACAAAGAGAAGGAGGAGGAGGAGGTGGAAAGGAAGGAAAAGGGAGAAAGGAAGAAACAGGAGGAGGAGGAAATGAGGAAGGGAGGAGGAGAAGGAGACCTGCTGACTAGATCATACAAGTCACTGTTACCATTTCAGGTCACAGACAAGGAAACTGGGCATATTTGCTGTAACCCACCATAGACAATATGATGCTAAGCCTCTGGGATTCACATAATTGCAAGATTAATAAGACTCTGCTCAATGGAAGACTAGGAGAGGGCATCTTGCATTTTGACAAAAACTTACAGTAAACAGAAGTTCTAGATAAGTAGCAATGTTATTGGTTTTTATCTTTAAATGAGGATTTAAAAAAAAAAAAGAAAAAAGAAAAAGCTAAAGGCTGGGGCAAAGAGATATCCAGGATGGTGTTACTAAAGAGTTCTTCAGTTCCTCACACTGGCTACACATCTGAAGTCCCACTCCTTGTAACAGTTAAGACCAGAGCAAACTATGGTACGACTTGAGGGCCTTTTTTAATACAAAAAGCACTGAACACATCAAATCAGATCTTACTGAAAGTGCAGTGAAGGAAAAGAAAATATGGTCAGCCCCCCATGTCTGTGGGTTCCACATCCCCAGATTAAACCAACTTCGGTTGCAAATAATTTGGTTTAAAAAAAAAAATGGTGGTTGTGACTGAACTGAACATGTGCAGATTTTTTTTTCTTGTGATTATTCAATACAATACAATACAATATGTCAAAACAATACAATATAATAATAAAACTATTCACACAGCATTTACATTGTATCAGGTATTATAAGTAATCGAGAGATGATTTAAAGTATACAGGAGAATGAATGTGCGTAACGTGCAAATACTACATCATTTTATATAAGGGAACTAATACCAAAACTTAGCTTGAAAAGCAATATAAAATAGAAAAACTGAGTTCTCTCCAAAATTACTAAAACAATCTAAAATTTAAAGTGGTATCCCAAACATCCAACTATCTTCTTGAATTACCATTAAAAGGCCGGGCGCGGTGGCTCACGCCTGTAATCCCAGCACTCTGGGAGGCCAAGGCAGATGGATTGCTCGAGGTCAGGAGTTCAAAACCAGCCTGAGCAAGAGCGAGACCCCATCTCTACTATAAATAGAAAAAAATTAATTGGCCAACTAATATAAATAGCAAAAATTATCCGGGCATGGTGGCGGCGCATGCCTGTAGTCCCAGCTACTCGGGAGGCTGAGGTAGGAGGATTGCTTGAGCCCAGGAGTTTGAGGTTGCTGTGAGGTAGGCTGACGCCACGGTACTCACTCTAGCCTGGGCAACAAAGCAAGACTCTGTCTCAAAAAAAAAAAAAAAAATTACTATTAAAAGCAACTGTTATTAGGTTTAGTATACAAAGACAGTGGTATTTGGCATAAATTCTTATTGAGAAAGTTTACATAAAAAAAAAAATTAGGCTGCTGCAAATAGCAAGCTTCTTTAGTAAGGTTTAAATGATTCTATTTATACAATTTTTAATTTACATAAAACTTTCCCAAAATGCTGCTGATGCTTCAGGTGAGGGACACGTTTAATGCTGAATGTCACTTACCTTCTGATAAATCATATGGCACATGGCTACTCTTAACCTCATCCCAGCACACTGAACGTGATAAAAATATAAGTGGTGCAGTATGGCCAAAAACAGCGTGGAGACGGTCAGCACCGTGGCATAGGCATAAGCTGTGTGCAAAGCCACAGGATCCGTGGGATCATTTTCAAAATAATTAATAATTTTTCCCAAAAATATAGGCTGAATAACTTTGGTGCCTTCCTAGAAGAAGAAGAAGAAGGAAAAAAAAAAGCCTTAGATATACAAACCATACCAATTCTTTTAGCACAAACTTTTGTTAGCATGTCAAAAAGGCATTTTGATAAAGTGTGATATTCATCACTAATCTAAGGGAAAAACCAGAACTACTTTCTTCAAGACAAGCAGATAATAGTTTTAATCTGAAGTGAAAATTACAGGTTCAAAGATAATTAAAGCTTTACCACATTGTGCTTGGTAACACTGTGAATGCTCAATAAATGTTACAAATAGTACTTTAAAATACACTTGGCAAACTACCAAATAAGTCTTGGCCTTCAGAGAATAAAGGAAAAAAAGTAGCCCAACAGGGACAAGGAATTTGCTTACAGATGGACAGCCCAGCTTTATCCTGCCCATGTCCTCTGTACTCCTGACATCCCAGCCCAAATAAAGGTTAAGAAAGCTCATTTCAGGGAGACACATTCTTGCCATTTCCTTTTGCTTTAAGAGACTTTATGAACTGAGATATTGGCACAAAGACACAGATGAGAAAAGAGAATTCTCCCATCTTTCCCATTCCAAACTCTACATGTCAGTAGATCCAAGAGAACCAAGTCCAGCTTCTGTTGGAATATTTAAAAAGGAATCCCCGGGCTCTTGGCCACAGGGGACATGGCTCCAACAGAAGCAGAAGTTGTGCTAAAAGACAATGTCATCAGGGGTTCTCTATCAGCCGCACATTAGAGGTTCTGATTTTGAAGCAATATTAATAATCGTCTATTCCCCAGAGCAAAAATTACAATTTCACACCAATGAGCTGGGAGGCACTGGAGCTTACCTTCTGAATAAGACATAAGGAAAACAATTTTTTCCCCCAAGACTGGAGGCAAACAAGCAGCAAAACACTGCTCAAGCCGTGGTGCAAAAGAGCCCAGAGGTCATTTTTCTACTTGCTCACGTGCCTCTGCCTGCCAAATGGCCACTCCACCCCAAAACCTACTTCCTCACTCTAGGAACCCCTTGTAAGGGACCCTCCTCCCCCATTAAAGAAAACCAAACACTCACTGCAAATCCAAGTCACCCCAAGTAAACACACAGGTCCACAACATCGTTTCCTCCTGCCTTCTCAAAAGACAAAATGCCCAAAGGTTGGAAATCTTTCAAGAAATCGGCTTTGAAATAAGCTTTTCCTTTTAAAGCAATCGCCCTTTATTAACAAAGACAGGGTAAGCACCTGACAGATTTGCTACTGACAGCCATTTTCTATTTGAAGTGAGGGAAAGGTAGGGAGAATCAATGAAAACCAAAATGAAACAAAATACACACACATTCTCTTCCCATCCAATTAGTGCCCAATCAGGATATTTACAAATGACATCTCTGTCCTTCAGATGGGTCTTGACATTCAATCCCAACACTCCTTTCCTGCTGTACACACACACACATGAACACTCTCAGACTTCACCAACCACACTGTATTCTCTGAAGTCATGGAAGTTTTCACCCACTATACAGAAGAAACTACTATTTAGTTGAAGAATCATGAGTAAGGTGATCAGATATCAAGAATGCAGAGGCTTGCTGTTACATCTGCAGCATGCCCAATCAGTCATCCCAAGAGGTTTTAAGAGTTCATGGAAGGGCCCTACTACCCTGGGTGGCAACACAGACTGTTTAGAGTTACTGAGATGAAAACCTGGAGGTTTACACAGAGAAGCAGGAATGTCACACCGGGCACAAGGGCAGCCCAGGCCAGCAGCACGCACACCTGGGCGATCAGCCAGCAGCCCAGCAGTAACTCCCGCCCTCCCAAACTTTCCCGAAACTTCTCGTGGTCTCTGGAGTCGCTGTTGCCTATTTCACAGCTCTTCATTCCAGAGGGGTGTGATCCAAACAGAAAGTAAGCGTGATGCCCTCTCACTCCCCGCCAATCCAGCAAAAAAAAAGTGTAAAATGAAGGCATGTCACTATCACCTAATTGACTAAACTCTCCTGCTGAGAGATGGCATTCAATAATCCAATCCAACAAAGGGGCTCATCCATGAGTGATGCCGGTTTGGGGCCTACGGCTTCCTGCGCCCCTGTCTGATCCTAACCCTCAACTAATTAAGAAATGAAACAACAAGGAAAATACTCATTATCAAACTTATAACTAAATTTGAATTGAACTTTCTGGATAACAGTAACAAGGTCAAGTGTCGCTCACATAAATCCTGCATCCTGGTTACCAACCAACCTATGACTTGGTGAAGAGTCTTTCCCCAAACCCACTGAGAATCCGGTCCCTGCTCCTTCCCAAGAATGCTCCTCCACTGTGAGACCACAAGGGATTTTTTAAGAGTCCAATATGATTCACCACCATGGCCACAGTTGAAGGTTCTACCAGAACCTTAGAGTATTTGAAGGTAGACATTGCCCAATGGAGTATTTGGTACTCAGCCTCATGACATCTGAACCCCATCCTTGCTTCTCAGAGTAACATATTCCGTGGCTCTACACTAAATTGTCCCTGGTGGGCATCGGGCCTCCACCGTGTCCCCGCAGACACTAGAGACACTCCTTGCCCAAGTCCACTATCCCTGATGAGTGAGAAGGAAAGATAACACAGGAAATAGAAACAAGCTATCAAAGGAAAACATGACTATGTGAAAAATATAAGCAGAAGTGAGCATATGGGGAAAGTGAATAAGGAGTTAGTAAGGTTTAGGATTGAGGGAACAGGTGACAAACCTAGAGTTAACGATCTAAAGATAAGAAAAACAGTTACATCTGTGGGAAGATGAAATGTATCTTTACCCTACAGAAGTGGAAATAATGGATATTAATGATAATGCTCCTAGATTTTTTTTTTTGAGACAGAGTCTCACTTTGTTGCCCAGGCTAGAGTGAGTGCCGTTGCGTCAGCCTAGCTCACAGCAACCTCAAACTCCTGGGCTCAAGCAATCCTCTTGCCTCAGCCTCCCGAGTAGCTGGGACTACAGGCATGCATCACCATGCCCAGCAAATTTTATATATATATATATATTAGTCGGCCAATTAATTTCTTTCTATTTTTAGTAGAGATGGGGGTCTCGCTCTTGCTCAGGTTGGTCTCTAACTCCTGAGCTCAAACGATCCGCCCGCCTCGGCCTCCCAGATAGCTAGGGTTACAGGCGTGAGCCACCGCGCCCAGCCAAGACATAATGAAATTTTTAAAAAGCAATTCCTAGAACTTGTAAAGTGAAGCAATTGTACCTAAACATATGCCCATCCAGTTGTTGGTATAACCACACAAAAAAAGGAACTATGGAAAGCGGTTTTGAACAAAATACTTTGAAAATGCATTCCCTGTGGCATGCATCTGCCCTAACAACAATATGAACTTCAAAAAATAAAAATCTCCAATTATTTTCAGAAGTCATATTATGGGTGACAGTGTTGATAAGTGCTATGACATATTATGGGTGATAGTGAGATAAAACAAATGAATAATTTTGTTGATGTAATTGAGAACTGGGATTAGGCATGGGAGAAAAGAACACATGAGGGAGAAGAGATACAGATATAGGAGTAGAGGGATTAAGTAAAAAACACTAGTGTCATGAATCTGGTTTAGAGACCTCCACATAAACTCAGGATATGTTTACCTTTAAATATACTATATTCTCGAGCTATGTCCAATAAAAAAGCCAAAAACCCGTCCAGCAGCAATGAGCACCTCTGGTGCCCAGACGACAGTAGCTAGATGGCATTTCCCACCAAAAAGAGTCAGGGTTGCTTGGAGAAATGGCTGATTCCACAGCTGCTGGGGCAGAAACTGTTCATGATGAGCCCAAAACATCTTGTCACAAGAGAAAACCAGACAAGACTACTCGAGTACGTGCAAAAGACTCAGGACCCAACCTCAGTAAGACTCCCACTGGGCCGGGCACGGTGGCTCACGCATGTAATCCCAGCACTCTGGGAGTGCCGAGGCGGGCAGATGGCTCGAGGTCAGGAGTTTGAAACCAGCCTGAGCAAGAGTGAGACCTGTCTCTACTATAAATAGAAAGAAATTAATTGGCCAACTAATATATATAGAAAAAGTCAGCTGGACATGGTGGTGCATGCCTGTAGTCCCAGCTACTCGGTAGGCTGAGGCAGTAGGATTGCTTGAGCCCAAGAGTTTGAGGTTGCTGTGAGCTAGGCCAATGCCACGGCACTCTAGCCCGGGCAACAGAGTGACACTCTGTCTCAAATAAATAAATAAATAAAAATAAAACCAAGGCCAGGCGCGGTGGCTCACGCCTGTAATCCTAGCACTCTGGGAGGCCGAGGCGGGCAGATCGTTTGAGCTCAGGAGTTCGAAACCAGCCTGAGCAAGAGCGAGACCCTGTCTCTACTATAAATAGAAACAAATTAATTGGCCAACTAATTTTTTTTTTGAGACTCTGTCTCAAAAAAAAAGGTAAAATAAATAAAAAAATAAAACCATGTCTTCTAAAAAAAGAAATGCACAACTGGAGTTATTTTAAACAATCACCTCATGTCTCAAACAAGAAAGCTTAGGGATGAGGCAGAGAAGCAGCCTGTGTCATGGTCTGGCCCAGGCAGAGGCTTCCCAAGCTCCTCCTGGTCGCCCCAAGGGTTCTAGGCAGGCGGAGACTTGCTTTAGTCCCATCACAGTCTCCATGGAGGTGCACACAGGGGACGAGCGTGCTGGGAACTCTCAGGCTGCTGTGTCCTAGCATTTGCCTGCAAGAGCGCCGTGTTCACCGTTAGACTAGCACTTGTTTTTCAGAGCATTGCAACCATTCCTCAATTCCCACAGGACAGAGGTTTGTATGACTTTGAAATCCCAATCTCACAGCCTCCCTCGAACTGGTGTCATCCTGCCCCTTCCTGCCAGTGCCACCCCTAGTACCAGGGGAAGGCCCTGCTAGTCTATGGCTGAAGACTCGTGGATAAACTTCCGCAGGTGTACACTAGAGGAATTAAAAAGGGTGGGACGGTCACGTGGAAATACGTCTACTTTTTAGAAAAGTATACGTTGAGTTTAGATCTCCACTATCTAAAATATGAAGACCAACGAGAAGCATAGATACAAGAACACAAATGAAAAGCCGCTTCATAACATCAAATATGAAACTAACATTCATTCTAACTTAATAACTAGCATTGATGGTTGGAAACCCAAAACAGCACCTGAAATGACTTTTGAAATCTAAGAGACACTCACTAGCCTCACTGTAACAAGTTATTTGTCTCTAACTTCTCCAAAAGAGCAGAATGTCAACAGGCAAGTCTAGGAAAATAAGAGAGTTTGTATTGGAATGCAGGCTTCAGTGCGAGAAAAAAAAAAAATCAATCAATCAATCAATCAATCAATTCAAGGTTTACCTTTAGTTGACCTGGGATGATCCTTTGCTCCCCAAATTTCACTATGTCAGAACTAAAATTCTACCAGTTATTACGTGAAAGACACAAAGTTAAAATGAACATCATGCAATAGTCACCATGGTCACCTAGAGAATAATCAGCCACTGTCTAATTTTACACCAAAAATCACCAAGATACTGGCCTGAACACAGCACCAAAAAGCAAGCACTTTCTGGGGAAAAATGCAGGCTTCACTGAGCATCAGATGGACCTGCCACCAGCACTGCGCGGGGTCCCACTGAGCTGCTGCCCTGATACCCGAGACCTGGTGTCCTGCCTGCAAAGGGGAGGTGTGTTCAGGCACAAGGGCTGCCCCAACACTGGTGACTGACCAGGGGTAATCACCCTTGAGCAAATGCACACCCACTCCACGATTCAGGCCTTTCAAAGTACAGAGACGTGACAGCTAAGCAGGAAACCGGGCATTCTCCATAAGCAAAAACACAGAGCTCAACCTCTGCCCAGGGTACTGTCCCAATGTCCTCACCATCCAAGGCAATAACCTGCCCCCTGGTCCACCCAAGGAGGCAATTTGGAACGGCATCTTCTTTTTTTTGAGAGAGAGAGTCTTGCTTTGTTGCCCAGGCTAGAGTGAGTGCCGTGGCATCAGCCTGGCTCACAGCAACCTCAAACTCCTGGGCTCAAGCGATCCTTCTGCCTCAGCCTCCCGAGTAGCTGGGACTACAGGCATGCGCCACCATGCCCGGCTAATTTTATATATATATATATATATATATATATATATATATATATATATATATATATATATATATTAGTCAGCCAATTAATTTCTATTTATAGTAGAGACGGGATCTCGGCTCTTGCTCAGGTTGGTTTCGAACTCCTGAGCTCAAACGATCCGCCCGCCTCGGCCTCCCAGAGAGCTAGGATTACAGGCGTGAGCCACTGCGCCCAGCCTTGGAACAGCATCTTAATAGCAAGGATGTGGGCCAGGCATGGTGGCTCAACGCCTGTAATCCTAGCACTGCCGGAGGATCACTCAAGGTCAGGAGTTCAAGACCAGCCTGAACAAGATCGATACCCCGTCTCTACTAAAAATAGAAAGAAATTAGTCAGACAACTAAAAATATATGTAGAAAAAATTAGCCGGGCATGGTGGCGCATGTCTGTAGTCCCAGCTACTTGGGAGGCTGAGGCAGAAGGATCGCTCGAGCCCAAGAGTTTGAGGTTGCTGTGGGCTAGGCTGACACCACAGCAGTCTAGCCAGGGCAATAGAGTGAGACTGTATCTAACAAAAAAACAGCAAAGACATTTAAGAACTTGGATCAGCAAGACAGCCATACCTCACCCGCGTGGTGAGGAATGGGAGACAGCTTTCTAAAAGGCTCCTGGGCCATCTGCACCCACCAGGTTGCTCTCACCTGGCCAGTGCCCCAGCCACTCTGCAGCATCTCATGGGACTTTCTGTCCCCAGGGGACATGGTAGCCTGGACTCTACCCTAATTTACAAACCCCAACTGACTTTCCACAGCCATGTTCCACTCTCTAGGGAGCTCTTAGCATCTGACTTACTGTTCCTAGGCCAAGTTCAAGAAACATGAGCCTGAGACCCTGAAGACAAAGTTCTCAAAACGCGCCTTGCTATTAGCTTATCAGTCTAGAGCCAGTAAAGCCCTAAGTCAGAGCACCTGAGCCTGGATCTCAGGCCACGTAGGCTGTGTGTGACCCTGGGCACACACTAGGTAACTACTTTGCACTTAGTGTCCTCTTCTCAAAAGTGGGGGTGTAAGAATATTCTCTACCTCTCTGAGTCGGCCAAAGTAATATTATATATAAAGTGCTTGCAGCAGTTCCTGGCACCTAATATATTTCAAGTATTTACTATTATTATTACTACACCTATTAGTAGCGCTGCTGCTGCCGCCACTAGTATTTTACTGGGTATGTGCCCCCACGTGTGCCAGGGACTCTATTCCCCACTCTTCTGCCATAACTGCCCAATAACCAGCCTCCTAAAAGACAGGCCAGCATTCTACCATCTGCACCTCTATTAAGCTCTTCTCAGTCCTGGCCTTCCCAGACCCTTCCCCTGACCCCTAGCATTAAGTATTACCAGGGCTGGGGCCACTCTGAAATCAATGCTCCCCGCACCATAGCGAGACCTATCCTCTTCTCAGGAGAAAACCCACTTTCTGCAGCCTCTACTTCTGTGCCTACTTCTCCCTAAGAGTCTGCCTGGCAAGACCCGCAGCTCATTCTGAGATGGGAGCTAGTCACCTTCTGGGGGTTAGAGACCCCACCCCAAGTTGCTGGCAGCCCATGACAGCAGGGATGACCTCTAGCTCAGTTCCTCTGTGATGATCCAGTTTTCAATCTCTTCAAGCAGCTGGTGACAAAGGGCAAGTAGAGAATCAGGGGCAGCAGAGGGAGGCCTGCCCCCAAGAGATGACCCAACACCCACGAGAGGACACTCACTCCTGCCCACTTCTAACCAGACACCTGGCGCGGGCCACAGGCGCATGGTGAGGCTCCACAGCCACCTGATGTGCAGGATCCCGGGGAGCCCTGCTCTCTGCGGTCACGCAACCACACCTGGCCAGGACACCCCCCACACACGGGCCACAACCACACCAGCTTGTCACCCTATTCATTTCAAACTGAGACTTACTGTGACCATGTAGAAACCCCATCACTAGGACACCCCAGCACAGGGCAAAGATGGGCTGGGAGAGCCTGAGGATTGCTGCACCCTTCCCCACCCCAAGTCAGAAGTCAGCCCCACTTCTTAGTCTGCATCCCCACCTTGCCATCTGCAAAGCCACAGCAGGATGCGGGTGGGTAGGTGCCCTCTCAAAGGTGACACTAATCATCTGGCACCTGAGCCAACACACCTTTGTCACCAGTGAGGACATCCACCTCCAAGACCATCCAGCTCCCCGTTACCTGACACAATCCCCTTGTTTTCAACAGGGGCGCAGTGCAGGACTCACCTACCTCACTATCAACTGCCTCAACTGCCCAAGGTGTGCACGCACAGAGCACGTTAACCAGGAACTGGACCTCCCACGTGCTAACCCACCGGCCCACTCACCTCGCCCCCAGCAAAATGCGCTGTGTCCACTCCCCACCTTCCTGCATTTAAAGCCCCTTATTTGTAGCAACAGCAATTTCTATCCCTGCTACTATCATGTACTCACAACAGGACCACCCATGTCCCTAAGGCAGCACTAAGATACCACAGAGGGCACAAGCCACCTGGCTGGATTTTCGGCATCCCTTTCAGCAAGGCGGCTGCCTGGCACCCCTGGGCAGAATGCTGTCTTACTGCAGGCCTCAACAGAGGCCCTTCAGGGTAATGAGCTCACGGCCCTCCTTTCTGCCTTTGGTTTTCCACTGGACATCCACTTCTATGCTCTCTGCAATGCCAGGCACCAACATCCCCCCAGCAATCCACTCTAACAGCCAAGGACACGACACCAGAATAGGTGATGCATGAATTCCCTGGGAGTCCCCGTAGAGTCGGACCTCCTCCATAGAGGGGGCTTTGGCTCAGAGCACTGGCCTTCGTGGAAGGGGCAGCTCGTGGGCACTCAGCCCACTCATGAGCACTCAACCAGCTCCAGCCTCTGGGGCACCACAGCCACCCCAGGTGCAGAGCCCTGAGATATGTTTCCCTGGGAAGAGAAGAGAGAGGTGACAATACCTTCCCAAGAAAGCATTTATCAGATTTGGCACAGCTTAGTTGACAATCATTTGCTGAGCACCTGTCAAATGTCTCCTATTAGTCTGGGCTCTGATCCAAGTTCACTTTCTCCAAATCACAGGGCACATATTCCCTAAGGTTGCAGGATCCTTGTTTGATCAAGCATGATTGTTAGCATTTATAACATTTACTGAGAATCAACACTGTCCCGCAGGGTATAAAAATGCCTTTTCTTTTCAGTGCTATCCTTCTACAATACTATATTTTAACTGCTTAAAAGAGAAACAATAATGCTCTTGAGATCCAGTCACCTAAGTATTTACCCAGATAAATACAATTGCTAAGCTACATCCTGCTTCCTAGACAGGCTTATCCTTAGAACTCAAAATACACTTAAACCCCATCTGGCTCCTTCTCAACTCAGGTCCCCATCTATTTCAATACTGATCAATAGCTGGCAGGTTTACTCCATGTATAATGAGAAACAATTACGTACGGTGGTACGTAAAAAAGCATTTACCTCAATTAACGTGACAATTCCCAAAATCAAATAGGACTTCCAGTAACACTTTATGATTGCTTTTGTTAAAGAAGGCTTCTGTGCACTACTCTTGGCTCTTGAAACTTCTTTGTCCCAGAACCTACAATAAGTAGAAAGCTTGGTAAGTCAGAATGCACCCAGCCACAGGGTAAAACACGGGGAGGTGACAGGTAAGCACTGAAGACAAGGCTGTCTCACAAATGCTGGCTAACTGTTCACAAAGCTCCTGAGATATTACGTGGTGCAGAATGTTCAGCCGCAGAAAAACAGGCCTCGAGGGGAAGCCTGCAGTCTCAGGAAACAAGTGACTGCCAAGCCTGGCTAGACTCACGGTACGGTTACTAGAACAGCCAGGCCAGACAACCTCCTCTGTGACCCCATCTCTGGGGACAGACCTCAGGCATCCAGGGCTTTGCTCTGCTTCTACCAGGGCACAGGAAACACAGGTTTCCCCCAGGCCACGAAGGTCTGCTAGGCCTGGGGACAGCCTGAGAGGAGTTAATGTGCAGTGGAATATTAAGGGGTGGAATGTTAAGGCAGGCAGGCTTCAGAAGGGTCCGATGGAAGGCAAGGGGCTCAGAAAGGCAAACCCCATTCCAGACACACTGAGGAATCTCACTCTTCCTTACCCTTCTCTTCACTGCCTCTTGCTTACCCTTGCAGCTCTTCCCCTAGGTGCTTGGAGCGATCTTCAGGGAGCACTGAGTACATATCATCTTCTTCTAATCTCCGTTTATGACCAATTTTAAACAAGGGATTGAGCCACCTGTTAAAAATTAAGAGAAAAGGAGAGTGACATATATCTGAAATTACACATTTGCATTTAAGTAGAATCCTACTTCCATGGGTATTATAAAAATCTACATTTTACTTTTTTATTGATAATATGTAAGATGTACATGTTAAAACCTTTTTTGTTTTTTTTTTTTTTGTTTTTTTAAGAGACAGGGTCTCACTGTGTTGCCCAGGCTGGGGTGCACTGGCACAATCTCCTGGGTGCAAGCGATCCTCCCACCTCAGCCTCCTGAATAGCTGGGACTACAGGCATGCACCACAATGACCAGTTAATTTTTTTTTTTGGTAGAGATGGAGTTGCACTGTGTTGCCCAGGCTGGTCTTGAACTCCTGGACTCAAGCAGTCCTCCTGCCTTTGCCTCCAAAAGTGCTGGAATTACAAGCATGAGCCACAGTGTCTAGCATAAACCTACATTTTAAATATATAGAGCTACAGAAAAAAATTAAATATGTGTTTACACACACACACACACATACACACACTCTCCAGCTCTATCTGCTGAGAGGCCCTGGAAACAATGACACACCAGAGGCTGAGAGCACTCCAGTGCTCAGATCTTGGTTTCTAATACAATTGCCCACAAAAGGAAGCAGGCTCCTCAAGAAATAGCTGATTCCAACACTGGGGCAGAGAAAGTACAAGATGGGCCATAAACATCTTCTTGCACCATAAAATAAGGAAACATTCAAGGAATCATGAGGACGTGTCCAAAGAACAAAGGAGCCGGCATGAACGGGTCCCATTAGACAAATCTGGCATAATTTAAACCTCCAAATAATGACAGCAATGAATCATAATCCACTGAATAAGAATCCATGAATCCTTACTGAGATATAAATGGGGGCTAGAAGGGGAAGCTCTTAGAAAAGGAACATGGGGGGTTAGAAATTTTTCAATGGAAGATAAAACTAGTGAGTGAAAGTTTGATGAGATATTTACACAATCTCAAATTATCTATCTACAAAGCATTAATTATGAAAGAAAAAAAACCAGTAACTTTGCAGAAGACAAAAAAAACTTTATTCAAATATTTTGGGATTCTTTTTTACTGAAAAAAGTTAAAAGGGCCATTATGCACTATGAATCGTTTAAATGGTAATTACTAATGTGCAGAGATAGCCCAAAGGTAAACACTGTGTCACTGATTTTGCCAGAGTGAGGAATTTCCGAAGCCAGACAACCCATAGAAGCAGAGACGGTGTTCCTCCTATTCACTGCTTTATCCCTCACACAGTATGGGCAGAAAGGAGGTGCTCAGGGAATATTTGTCAAACAAACAAATATCTACAAATCATTAGGGAAACAGTCACAGAAACTGAGCTTCAGATTTTGCTAACCCTGTTAGCTCGGTATCTCTAAAGAACCCTGGTGCAGAAGTTAGAAAGACTGGATTTGACTCCCAGCAATGGCTCTGAGGGAGCCAGGGTCCCCACACCCTCTGTCGTTCCCCCTTCCATTTCCACAATCTCAACACCTCCAGCACTTTTGCCAGTCACTAAAAATCTCTAGGTCTCAATGTCCTCCAAAAAAAAAAAGTGTAAATCTGTGGGCTTTACCACCAAACAGAATTCAAAACCTGTAGGCCATTTATTCCATAGTTATTCTAAGCTCAAGTTCGTAGCACTGGAACTTGCACAGAGGATACTGCCTTGAAAAGCCCTCTTTAAAGGTGCCTCACCCAGAAATCCTCCAGTGTTAGAGTCTGGACTGTGCCACTTTCTGGTTGTGTGACCTTGAAGTAGCCATACAGTTTCTCCCAGTGTGGGGCCGAGGGCCAATGGAGACTACCTGAGGTAACACCTCCCAAGGGTATTGAGAAGATCAACCGGGGCTGCTCTGAACACTACAAAGTTCCCACAGCCACTGTTGTGACATAGCTCTTCATCAGGCGTCCTCAAACTACAGCCCCGTGGGCCACATGCGGGTGTTTTTGCCTGTTTTTTTTTTTGTTGTTGTTGTTTTTTTTTTTTTTTTGAGACAGAGTCTCGCTTTGTTGCCCAGGCTACAGTGAGTGCCATGGCGTCAGCCTAGCTCACAGCAGCCTCAAACTCCTGGGCTCAAGCGAGCCTTCTGCCTCAGCCTCCCGAGTAGCTGGGACTACAGGCATGCGCCACCATGCCCGGCTAATTTTTTATATATATATTAGTTGGCCAATTAATTTCTTTTTATTTATAGTAGAGACGGGGTCTCGCTCTTGCTCAGGCTGGTTTTGAACTCCTAACCTTGAGCAATCCGCCCGCCTCGGCCTCCCAAGAGCTAGGATTACAGGCGTGAGCCACAGTGCCCGGCCGCCTGTTTGTTTTTTTACTTCAAAATAAGATATGTGCAGTGTGCATAGAAATTTGTTCGTAGTCTTTTTTTTTTTTTTTTTTTTTTTTTTTGAGACAGAGTCTCACTTTTGTTGCCCGGGCTAGAGTACCATGGCGTCAGCTTAGCTCACACCAACCTCAAACTCCTGGACTCAAGCAATCTTTTTGCCTCAGCCTCCAGAGTAACTGGGACTACAGGCATGCACCACCATGCCCGGCTAATTTTCTTATATATATATATATATTTAGTTGGCCAATTAATTTCTTTCTATTTATAGTAGAGACGGAGTCTCGCTCTTGCTCAGGCTGGTTTTGAACTCCTAACCTTGAGCAATCCACCCGCCTTGGACTCCCAGAGTACTAGGATTACAGGCGTGAGCCACAACGCCCCAGCCTGTTCATAGTTTTTTTTTTTTTTTTTTAACTATAGTCCGGCCCTCCAACGGTCTGAGGGCCAGTGAACTGGCCCCCTGTTTAAAAAGTTTGAGGACCCCTGTCTTAAGTAATCATATTTGGGACCCATTAGAAAACCTCTAGTAACTTTATAGATGAAATTACTCAATTAAGATTTCTTTCATCTTGGCTTCCTGGCCACATGTCATCTTTGACAGGCATTTTTATATATGGAGACTATCTAATATAGGAAGCCCTTCCCACCAGGGAACCCACTGCTTGGTAGTTTCTGCCTACAGTTTAAATGCTGGCTTTCAGGTGCTCCAAGGTGCAGGGTGTACGGACACCTTCCAGCCAGCTTTCACCTCAGAACTCAGGGGCTCTGGGACCTGAAGGAATGATGGTTTGACCCAGGAGCGTCTTCAACAGTGGAGCACATGTTTTAGGGCTACCCAAGTTAAGTTCAGAATCTCAGAAAACTCTACTTCCCCTGCTCAATCCAAATGAATAATTCTGACTCACCCAGTGGGAAGAGGAACGTCTCACCCCTTTCTTCCCACCTCCTCCAAGAAGTTTCCAGAAGACTCTAACCCAGCCAGCCCACGTTCAACGTAAGTGGGTTTTCCCAGACTTCTGAGATGACACCTGAGACATATTCCTTCCAGCGGAACATCGTAACAGTATTTCCCAGCACGTACTTCCAAATGGAAATCATTGGTGTCTTTTCAGACTAAAGAGATTCTTCAACCAGGGAGTAAAACCGGCTTGAGGAGGTTAAAAAGTTAAAGAAGGTGAGAATGATAATTCTATTCTACAGGCTGAACAGTTAACCACATTGTATTTAAGGAATACTACAAGGAGGGATACTGCTGTTGAATAAAAGTATCTGAAATCAGGGCCAGGCAAAGTGGCTCACACCTATAATCCCAGCACTTTGGGAGGCCAAGGCAGGAGGATAGTTTGAGCCCAGGAATTCAAGACCAGCCTTGGCAACATAGCGAGACCCATATCTCTACAAAAATTTTTTAAAAAAAATTATCCAGATGTGGTGGTACACATCTGTAGTCTTAGCTACATGGGAGTCAGAGGCAGGAGGGTTGCTTGAGCCCAGGAGTTCAAGGCTGTAGTGAGCTTTAATCAGGCCACTGTACTCCAGCCTGAATACCAGAGGAAGACCCTGTCTCTAAATAAATAAATAGAAAAGTCTTAAATAAAAAAAAATAACAAAGTATCTGAAATCAGAATAGACTCAAAGCTTCTATTAGAGAAAGCCACAAATTATCCAGCCTTTGACTTAAGGACCCTCTCAGTCCCTTGCACTGTGTCCAATTCTCAAAAAGCCAGGCTGAGACATATGGGAACAGCAAGAGCTAAAGGTGTCCATTTATACCTGATGGCAAAAACCTTCTTTGACAGGAGACTAAATTATCTTTAGTCATCATGGAAACCTAAGCCAATTGGCCCCTCCATTCCAATTCATCCCCAAGGGCGTTCAGTCAACAATTCCAGGCCAGGCGTGGTGGCTCACGCCTGTAATCCTAGCACTCGGGGAGGCCGAGGCAGGCGGATTGCTCGAGGTCAGGAGTTCGAAACCAGCCTGAGCAAGAGTGAGACCCCGTGTCTACTATAAATAGAAAGAAATTAATTGGCCAACTAATATATATAGAAAAAATTAGCCGGGCATGGTGGCGCATGCCTGGAGTCCCAGCTAACTGGGGAGGCTAAGGCAGCAGGATTGCTTGAGCCCAGGAGTTTGAGGTTGCTGTGTGCTAGGCTGACACCACGGCACTCACTCTAGCCTGGGCAACAAAGCGAGACTCTGTCTCAAAAAAAAAAAAAAAAAAAAAAACAATTCCAGACCACTGCCAAATGCGCCACTCCTCCACCTAGTTCTCTCCATGGAGTCAGTCTCTTCTTCCCCTCTCCTTCCACAATACTTAGTACAGCAGCATCACTTCTCCCCTAACTGTCCCCCCAAGGACTGTAACTCTTGTGGGGCAATGACTACTCACATAGTACTTGGGATCCTGGTATGCCTGGTATGGGATACTCAATATAACAGTTACTGAATGCATGAATGCATTACTGAGTAAGCCATGGCTAGAATATCTTGAAAAACGATCTAGAGTACAATTCAATACAAACTCAATATAATGCAGTCATGATGCTCAATGCCAACACAGGAAGCCATCAGCTCAAGGGACACAGCAATGGCTGGAGGAGGCACTCTCCACCCGGGATCACAATGCACAGCGTCACTCCCAGCAGGTGGGAGGGGCTCTCTCAGACAAGAGTTATTGGAGAGTTGTGATGTTTGAAAAGTTTATTGCTGTTGTTAGCTTTTGGGGTTCACCACTCCCCAAGAATTTGGAAAGTTCTGAATAGTGGTTTCTCAATGTGGTAGAATGATAAAAATACCAGATTAGGAATCCAATGTCCTGGAATACAGTCCTACCTCCCCCCCTCGTCCTGACTATAAAGTTCTCAATTTCAATGAGCTTCACATTCCCCACCTATGCAATGAGAGGAAAAAACAAAAGTTAACCGAAACCCATTTAGGGGTTAATAAGTCCCCTCCCTTTCACTTTCCCTCTCTCCTTCCCCATTAAATCTCTCTTTCAGCATGCTCAGTCTCCTTAACACCTGGAAGGCCCTCTAGAATTTCGTTTTCCTTCTCTTTCATGACCTTTTTGTAACAACTGGCCAAGATAGAACTAAAACATGATTATATTACTTGATATTCACTGAATCAAGATTGTCCTTGTTCTCTTTTTAATAGACAAGTTCAATATTTTCGTATCCTTCAGAAGCCAAGCCTAATAAAGCCATTTTAAGTGGTTATTCATTTACAAGACCCTAAAATTACTGTCTATTAAAGAAAAAAGTTCCCCCATCTTTAATCAAAATAAGCAGCATCTAAAAGGACAGATTTAGAAGAGAAGATCCTCTCTGCTCTATAATCACTGAATTTATCACTGAAAGCATGGGATTCTAGATGAAGCGAGAAAGCAGGTCTGTGCTCAGACTCCCAAAGGTGATGGTCAAAGCCACGAGCTTAGGTAAGAGTTTAGATGACAGAGAAGGTTAAGGGCACACTGGATGGAAACCTTCTGCTGCAGCCCATTAAGAGTTTTCTCATGTTTCCTGACATTACACAGTCATCCCTCCTCATCCACGGTTTTGCTTTCTACAGTTTCAGTTACCCACAGTTGACTGAAAATACTAAATGGGAAATTCCAGAAATAAACCATTCCTAAGCTTTAAATTGCGTGCCATTCTAAGTAGCATGTTGCAATCTCGTCCCACCCAGGATGGGAATCCTCCCTTTGTCCAGAGTCTCCGCGGTCTACACTCCCTGCCCATTAGTCACTTTGTAGCTCTCTCCACTAACAGATCGACTGTCGCAGTACTGCAGTGCTTGTGTTCAAGTTAACAGTCATTTGACTTAAAAATGCCCACAAAGTACAAGAGTAGTGATGCCGGCCACTCAGATATGCCAAAGAGAAACCATAAAGGCCATCTTTTAACTGAAAAGGTCAAAGTCTGACTTGTAAGTCGAAAGAAAAAAAAATTTTAATCATATGCTAAGGTTGCTAATAAGATCTAGAGTAAGAATGAATCTTCTATCAGTGAAACTGTGAACAGTACATTGTTATAACTGTTCTATTTTATTATTAGGTATTGTTGCCAATCTCTTACTGTGCCCAACTTATAAATTAAAGTTTATCATACGTATGTGTCTATAGGAAAAAACAGCATAGGTAGAGCTCTGTAGTGTCTGAGGCTTTAGGCACCCACTGGGACTCTTGGACCCTAGCCCCCGATGCATTGGGGGGACTATTATACAACCTAAAAAAGAGAAGTCCTGATATGCAGAAGGACTTTAACAACGTGGCCTTAATGCTTCCTTCCATGAATTCTATCTATTTGAAAGCCACAAAGTTGTAAAGGACTAACGTTCTAATGCCAAGAATTAAAAACACTCATCAATCATATTTCTTTAAACAATACCTGCTGATTCATGCCCCACCCTAAAACCTGAATTCCTAACACTGGAGCATCCTTAAATCCTAATGCAATCCTAATGCCTTTTGTTCTTCATTCAGTTTCTACTGTTGTTCCGCCCCTTCCTGTGTTTCTAAGGAAAACAAGTGAGAATGGTCTCCGACTCTCCACACTTCCACAGAAGAAAGGTTAGCACGTGGCCAACCATTTCCTAGGAAATGATGCTCTTTGAAGTTTCCATTGTATAATATATTTGCAGAGACAAGTCTCCATATGAATACAATAAATGAAAGGTTAAGTGTTCCTTCCACATATAGACAATAACCTCATGTGAATTTTGGTGGAACCAGATAATACTTTACTTTCTATACATAGCACTGCACACAGAATTTCTCAGAGTATTAGATGTTTTTCTCTAAATCTGGTCTTTCAACATCTTTTATATATAAAATAATTTTCCCAAATCATCATCATCATTTTGCTTAAAAAAAAAAAAAAAAAAAAAAACTATGTCTAGTGCCTGTGGGCGTATAAAATGCCCGACTCAGCACTTCCTCCTCTTGAGTGTCACCTCAAACTAAAAAAAAAAAACAGTCCACAAGAGAACACCTTATCTTCCTCAAAAAACCCTGTTCCTCCCACAGTCTTTTCCCTCCCAGTTATCAGCAATCACATCTCAGATTAAAAAAAAAAAAAAAAAAAGCCTTCAGGGTCACCGGTACTTTGTCGCTCTAATATCACACACCTACGCCATCAACAAAGCCTGTTATTTCAACCCTCTAAGTGTATCCAGAGATGACCACACTGACAGAGACTCCCCCCTTTGCCCTAACCCTTTGCTTTAACCCATGCTTAAATTTCCTACTCGGCATCTGTCACCACTGTAAAGCCTACTATATTTCACTTTTTTTAAAAATGATGTTTTCCCCCAAAGCACCTAAGCTCCACAAGGGCAGTGGTTTTTATGTACTGTTTGCTGCTAAACTACCCAAACCTAGAACATGCCAGGCACATAGAAGGCACTGAGATTTGTCACATAAATAAGCACATCCTCCAAATAGCTCCAATTTTAATACATTTAAACTCCAAACCTCATTATTAGTTTATGGTATTAAACAAAACAATCCTGAATTAAAGACATAACTATTAAATAAATCTGTAAAAGTAAAGGTTTCCTAAAGCCACTGGATCCTGCAAATGGATTTCAGGAAGATGGCGAAATGACACAAGTGGATGCAAATGTGCATTTTCTAGTCAGTAACTGACCAAGCGCTGGATGCTCTGGGTGGGGGAGGCTTGTTGTAGCCCACTGCCTACACAGCTTCTCTTCTAAGACCCCAGCAATTCCGCTCAGCCCCCAAACCTGCATACCCAGTGAGCAAACAAAACCCTTCTGGTTCACCAGAGCCGCCCTCCTTACAAACTTTCCCATGACCTGGCTTCAAGGAGAGCCCAGCATTCCTGATTCCCTTTATCTCCTCCCGTGCTCTGCAGCCCTAAACAGTCATTCTCCGTGCCCTCAAGTTAAACTCTCACCCAGGCACGGATGCCACTGCAATGGATCTGCCGTGAGATCAGAACACCCACACCACAGACTCTGCCCACCTCCCTCCCAGGCGCCCCCAGCCCCTTCCACTCCTCTCTGCTCTGGGCTTCATGCAGCCCCTCCATGCCATGGGCACCCCAGAGATTTCCTCTCCCGGAGCTTCAAGGCCTTTCTCTGATTCACCCCCAGCCTTCCTGTCTCCCTGTTCTCCCACCAGCTAATCCATGAATTTCACTTCTTCATAGCACCTTTTGTCTTGTCATCACATGTCTCCCCAACACTTTCCCCACACTACAACCAACACTAAGAATTGACAACCGAGGGCCGGGCGCGGTGGCTCACGCCTGTAATCCTAGCTCTCTGGGAGGCCGAGGCGGGCGGATTGCTCGAGGTCAGGAGTTCGAAACCAGCCTGAGCAAGAGCGAGACCCCGTCTCTAAAAAAAAAAAAAAAAAAAAAAAAAAAAGAAAAAAAAAAAAAAGAATTGACAACCGCTGTGCACAGATAACTGCCCTAGTCCTCTTCATAAAAAAGACACACTTGACCTATTTGTACATAATTCGGTAAGAGAATACAATAAAGAGATGCAAGTAAGATACTATGTCTGCTGCCCAACTCTGCTGGTTGACTCATGAGGGGATTAAAGCACTATCCACTGCAACTAGCAAGGAGACTCCAGAGTTTAGCACAGCCCTTGTGGCCACCTACCAGGTGCAGGGTATACATTGTCCCCAAGATCCCTCTTAAGCCCATAAATGTGTCATGTTGACTCTCCTCTGAAAATCTGGCAATTAGTGCCTGTTCAAATCAGAAGTTTTATTCCAAATGATTAAACCTCATCCTCCACAAGACATGGCACAGAATTGGCTTCCAAGTTCAAGGAACCTCTCATGAGACTAGAGACTTAAGAAAAAATAAGGCTGCTTAACTCAGCAAGCATTTGATACCAATCATTTGAATTTGTGCACCAAGAAGCACAGAGAAGAATATACAACTGGACCTTAAGCAATGCGGGTGGCTAACAGGCAACAATCCCCCACGCAGTTGAAAATCCACATATAACTTTCAACTCCCCAAGAGCTTAAATACTAATAGCCTATTGTTGACCTTACCAATAACATAAACAGTCAATTAACATATATTTTGCACGTTATATTTATTATATACTGTATTTTTACTATAAAGGAAGCTAGAGAAAAGAAACTTATTAAGACAATCACAAGAGAAAATATTATTCATTAGGTACAAGTGAATCATCGTAAAGGTCTTTATCTTTGTCATCTCCATGCTGAGTGGGCTGAGGAGGAGGAAGAGGTGGTTTTGCCATTTCGGGGGTGGAGAGGCAAAGAAAATCCACATGAAAGTGGGCTCTTGTGGTTCATACGATGTTGTTCAAGGGTCACATGTACTTTACTTGTGTCAAAAAATGTTCTGGAAGCTAAATAATGTATGCGTGAGCCGGGAGCGGTGGCTCGCTCCTGTAAGAGTGCCAAGGCGGGCAGATCGCTCAAAGTCAGGAGGTCAAAACCAGCCTGAGCAAGAGGAAGACCCTGTCTGTACTAAAAATAGTAAGAAATTAATTGGCTAACTAAAAATATATAGAAAAAAGTAGCCGGGCATAGTGGAGCATGCCTGTAGTCCCAGCTACTCGGGAGGCTGAGGCAGAAGTATTGCTTGAGCCCAGGAGTTTGAGGTTGCTGTGAGCTAGGCTGAAGCCACAGCACTCTAGCCCGGGCAATACAGAAGACTCTGTCTCAAAAATAATAATAATAATAATGTATGTGTGAATCTGGAATTCACTTTTTTTTTAATTCAAAGGATCCCTACGCAAAGCTAAACAACTGATATAATTTAGTCAGTTATCTTAATGCTTTCCCAGAGTGCTCCAAGTTTGTCAGCCCCTGGGAAGTAAACGTGTGTGCATTTGCTCCAATCTAGGAGACGTGTCATGTCATGCAGCGGGAAGCCACGCCTCGTGCACGAGCACCGCCTGTGTGAGCACACGCACTGGCGGGAGCCCCAACCTGCTTTTCCAGTCACAGATCTCATTTGTCCCAACAAGAGCCCTTCCTCACAACCAGGCAGGTTACCTACTCCTACCCTGAACACAACACACCTTGATTATCTACCTCCATTCCCACCTGGCAAGCCTTCACTCTCTGATTTTTGTTTTTGGGGTTTTAAATTTGAATAAAGACTTTATTTTGAGCCATTTTAGGTTCACAGTAAAATGAGCAGAAAGTACTAAGAGTTCTCGTGTGGCCCCTGCCACCCACAAACACAGCCTCCCTTACTTGTCACAATGAACCTCCCTGACCACTCCACCAGAGTGGTACTTGTCACAATGAACCTACACTGACACATCATTGTCACCGGAAGTCCAGACTTTACATACGGTTCACTCTTGGTGCTGCACATTCTCTGGGTTTGGACAATTGTATAAAGACACGTCCCCACCATTTGAGGACCGTACAGAGCAGTTCCACTGCCATAAGAATCCTCTGTGCCCCACCTATACTTCCCTCCCTCGCCCCCCACCCCTGGAAGACACTGATCGTCTTACTGTTTCCATACTTTTCCCTTTTCCAAAATGTCATATAGTTGGAATTACAGAGCATGTGGTCTTTCAGACTGGCTTCTTTCCCTTCATTATGCACATTTAACATTCCTCCAGGTCATTTTGTGGCTTTATGGCCTCTGAATACTATTCCATCGTCTGAACCTACCCGTTTATTTATCCTTTCACCACCTAAGGGTATCTCGGTTGCTTCCAGGTTTTAGCAATTATGAATAAAGCTCCTACAAACATCCACATGCAGGTTTGTGTGTGGATATGAGTTTTTTAAACTCATTCAGGTAAGTCCCAAAGAGTACACTGGATTGTACGCTGAGAGTATGTTTCATTTTTTAAGAAACTACCAAACTGTCTTCCAAAGTGGCTGTACCACTTTGCATTCCCACCAGCAATAAGTGAGTTCCTGTGTTTCCTTCTTTTTTATCTGAGTTATCTGAACCCTGTCTGAAGTTCTAGCTCCTTCTGGGAGCCCTCTCTGACCTCTCTCTCCAGCAAAGCACTCCTTTCCCTGAATCCAAGGCAACTTGATGTGGCTTGTATCAAAAATCCCCAGTACAGCCAGGCGTGGTGGCTCACGCCTGTAATCCTAGCACTTTGGGAGGCTGAGGCGGGCGGATTGCTCAAGGTCAGGAGTGCAAAACCAGCCTGAGCGAGACCCCGTCTCTACCAAAAATAGAAATAAATTAATTGACCAACTAAATATATATATATACAAAAAATTAGCCGGGCATGGTGGCGCATGCCTGTAGTCCCAGCTACTCGGGAGGCTGAGGCAGTAGGATCGCTGAGCCCCGGAGATTGAGGTTGCTGTGAGCCAGGCTGACGCCACGGCACTCACTCTAGCCTGGGCAACAAAGTGAGACTCTGTCTCAAAAAAAAAAAAAATTCCCAGTACAGGCCGGGCGAGGTGGCTCACACCTGTAATCCTAGCATTCTGGGAGGCCGAGATGGCGGATTGCTCAAGGTCAGGAGTTCGAAACCAGCCTGAGCAAGAGTGAGACCCCGTGTCTACTATAAATAGAAAGAAATTAATTGGCCAACTAATGTATATAGAAAAAATTAGCCAGGCATAGTGGCACATGCCTGTAGTCCCAGCTACTTGGGAGGTTGAGGCAGGAGGATTGCTTGAGCCCAGGAGTTTGAAGCTGCTGTGAGCTAGGCTGATGCCACGGCACTCAGTCTAGCCTGGGCAACAAAGCAAGACTCTGTCTCAAAAAAAAAAAAATCCCCAGTACATAATCTCATGTCTGAGGTCACCCACTGAAGACCCACAGACAACCCAGCAGCAAACACATTATCATTTTAAAAACTAAGACTAAAAAAACTAAGGAAATTTCCTATAAAACTCCAGATTGGCAATACTGGGAAGGTCTGCTGACACTGTTCAATTTCCCCATGCTATGCTGACATTTGTATTCTACCCTATTTCGTTCAAAAAGAAATACCACTCACTGTACACCTATATTCATAGCAGTCCTATTCATAGCAGCCAAACCCTGGAAGCACCCCAAGTGTCCACCAATATATAAATGGGTACACAAAATGTGGGGTGTGTGTATATACACACAATGGAATATTATTGAGCCTAAAAGGAAAATCTCACAGGCTGAGGAGCAGCGGCAGAAAGCTACCCCTGTCTGAGGCACAGCAGCCCTCTTTAAACAGCTATGGGAGCAGGGGAGCGTGCAGGTCAGCTGGGGTCAGTAAATCATTCAACAAATGCTCCAGCCCCACTCAGTAAGTCATCTCTTGTTGAAAGAATACTGCACTTAAAAGCACTTTTAGCTGTGGCAAATTATTAATCATTGGTTTAGTTTTCCTCGGGGTCTGCCAGCCCTGGCCAAGGGGGCTCCATCAGGGTAGGGCTGGGGAGGGGGCCTGGGTTGGGTGAGGCACACAGTTCTCATGGGAAGACTGAGCCTACCTCTTTAAAACCTCTACCCTACCTAGTTAGAACCCCTCTGCCTCAGGCAGGTTGCCCAGCCTCAGCACTTCGGACATTTTGGGCCAGATGACTGTTTGTTGTAGGGACTGTCCCATTCATCGTAGGGCAGTTAAACAGCATCCCTGGACTTTACCCTCAAGAATCGAGTAGCGGTCGGGCACGGTGTAATCCTAGCACTCTGGGAGGCCGAGGCGGGAGGATAACTCAAGGTCAGGAGTTCGAAACCAGCCTGAGCAAGAGCGAGACCTCATCTCTACTATAAAATAGAAAGAAATTAATTGGCCAACTAATATATATAGAAAAAATCAGCCAGGCATGGTGGCGCATGCCTGTAGTCCCAGCTACTCGGGAGGCTGAGGCAGCAGGATCACTGGAGCCCAGGAGTTTGAGGTTGCTGTGAGCTAGGCTGATGCCACGGCACTCACTCTAGCCTGGGCAACAAAGCGAGACTGTCTCAAAAAAAAAAAAAAAAAAAAGAATCGAGTAGCATCCCCACCCCAAACTGTGACAGCCAAAAATAACTCCAGACATGGCCTAGGTGGCAAGAATCACAATGATCAGAATCAAGGCACTAAGGTATTTCTGTCTTTCTGGAAAAGCTATGGAATCTTACTTCAAATGTTGGTCCTGGACAGAAGCCCAGGATAACAGTAACAGTCTCTTGGCTACCAGAACAAGGATAGAAAACCATTACTATAGTCCCTGGTTCAATTCCCCTCCAAGAGATGAAGGGACCTATGTTAACAGAGATTTACAATCAGCTGGGGCAAGCGTGGTCATGAGCTTTGCACAGAGGCTCCCTCTTGGCTCCCCCAGCTCACCAAGGACCTATCTTCTGTACAGCAGAGGTTCTCGAAGCGCCCTCCCAGGACCTGTGACACCAGCCTCGCCTGACCAGTCAGGCGTACAAATTCTCGGGGCTCACCCCAGACCTATGAGTCAGGAATCCCGAGAGTAGGGCCAAGCAATCTCACCAAGTTCTCCAGGTGATGTGGGTGCAGGCCCAAGTTAGCTGTGCTTTGGCATACCAAAACGGGAAGCACTTGTCTGGTGTACACGCCAACAGTCTCAACCCTAACTCGCTATCAAAATCCCAACCTAGGCCGGGCGTGGTTGCTCACACCTGTAATCCTAGCACTCTGGGAGGCCGAGGCGGGAGGATCACTCGAGGTTAGGAGTTCGAAACCAGCCTGAGCAAGAGTGAGACCCTATCTCTACCATAAATAGAAAGAAATTAATTGGACAACTAATATATATAGAAAAAATTAGCCAGGCATGGTGGCGCATGCCTGTAGTCCCAGCTACTCAGGAGGCTGAGGCAGCAGGATTGATTGCTTGAGGCCAGGAGTTTGAGGTTGCTGTGAGCTAGGCTGATGCCACGGCACTCACTCTAGCCTGGGCAACAAAGCAAGACTGTCTCAAAAAAAAAAAAAAAATCCCAACCTAATTCTGGAGGATTTAAAACAAAACCCCATGGATATCTGGAGCTCCACCCCAAATGACTGAATCACAATAAGGCAAAATGGAACCCAATTGGTGGTCTTTACAAAGCCCTCCCCCCCATCTTACCCCCAGCAGATCCTGGTCATTGGCCAGGTCTTGGAACCATTTGTGCAGTAAAGAGAAGGGAGAGCGTGTAGCCACCTGGGAAGTTACAGAGGGTTTCCAGAAAGAGGCAAAGCTCAAGCAAACTCCAGGAAAATAATCTGGAGGTCACTGAGCAGACAAGGGAGAAAGAGGGGACGAGTTTGCCAGAAAAATGGAGCCACACAGCCAAGACATGCTGCTTGGATATAGCAGGGGCAAGAGCTGCATGGGGTTTGGGGTGACAATAGGATAACTGAAGGGGCTTGTATTCCAAACTCAGGAATGTGGACTATACCCTGAATTTAACAGGAAAACGGGGAAAGTTTTTAAGCTCCTTTGTAGATGATGGGTTGTGGAAGCCAAGGAAACCAGTTAGGATGTGGATTTGAGGGAAACACAACCAGTACAGCAAGCCACACCCCTTCAGTCAAGCAAACTAGATCCACTCACCCTCACACAACACAAAGCTCACCTCCCCCTTGCTTGGTCCTAACTCTTGGACTCGACAAATCAACCACAAAAGATGGGCCACATAGACCAGAAGTCAGAGTTTAACACTCAACATCTTATTTCTAATTTACTCTAAAAGCTCAAACTGAGAAAAAACATTGCAACCCAAATCATCCTTTCAAAAGCTATTCTTAAATGTCCTCTTTAATATAAAAAAAAAAAAAAATGGGGGCCAGGCACAGTGGAACACGACTATAATCCTAGCACTCTGGGAGGCTGAGGCAGGAGGATCACTCAAGGCCAGGAGTTTGAAACCAGCCTGAGCAAGAGCGAGACCTCGTCTCTACTATAAATAGAAATTAATTAATTGGCCAACTAAAAATATATAGAAAAAATGAGCCGGGCATGGTGGTGCATGCCTGTAGCCCCAGCTACTCGGGAGGCTGAGGCAGAAGGATTGCTTGAGCCCAGGAGTTTGAGGTTGCTGTGAGCTACGCTAACGCCAGGGCACTCTAGCCCAGGAAACAGAGTGAGACTCTGTTTCAAAAAAAAAAAAAAGCAACAAAAAGGAGTCCAAAGGTGCTACTATGGCTTCCAGTGGGAGGTCGTGAGTGTTGCCAGCTTGGCAAATGAGGCTCTGGAAATTCTAGACATGGGAGCTTGGCGTTAGGGCAATGGACCCTAACCTTTCTGGCACCAGGGACCGGTTTCATTGAAGACAATTTTTCCATGGACAGACAGCGGTGGGGGGAGATCAGGCAGTGATGCCATCAATGGGGAACGCCTGTAAATACAGATGACACTTCCCTCACTTGCTGGCTTACTGCCCTGCTGCTCACCTCCTGCTGTATGGCCCCCTCCCCTCCTGGTTCCTAAGTTTCATAGGAGACAATTTTTCCCCCAACATGCTTCGCACCAATAGTGCTCCGCAGCCCAGGGGTTGGAGATCAAAGCCTTAGTTAGGGTGTCTACCACTTTGCCACCAATAGGAATGATTTCCAGAGGAACTGGATCCTCACTTTGGGATTCTGCAGGAATTTAGCTGGCCAGCAATTTCAGGGACACTGACCTGATGGCACTTCAGCCAGGAAGGTAGTCATGTAGACAAACAGAGCCCCCAAGCTACTCCTGAACCTTGAAAAACAGAGCCTACAAGCTGGGACAGTCACGAGATATGCCCTGAGGGCAGCTGAAGTCTCTCATTTGGATGGGCACCTTCCCCTTCCCTGCCTGGTTTCCTTGTGTTCCCCGAGTCCGCTTGGAAATCCATTCTCTGGTCAATAGTCAGGCTTCAGCTAAAATGTTGCCTCTGTTCTGTAAAGTTCTGTACATTAATTCCCAAGTTTCTGCAGGGGGTGATCTTTGCACTTATCCTAAGAAATAACAATGGTGTCAGCTGGCCCGGTGAATTAGTAGCACTCTGGGAGGCCAAGGCCGGAGGAGTTAGAGATCAGTCTGAGCAAGAGCGAGACCCCGTTTCTACTAAAAAATAGCCGGGCAATTCAAAATAGAAACAAAACATTAGCCAGGCATAGCGGCTCACACCTGGTAGTCCCAGCTACTCAGGAGGCTAAGGCAGGAGGATCCCTTGAACCTAGGAGTTTGAGGTTGCTGTGAGCTAGGCTGATGCTATGGCACTCTAGCCAGGGCAACAGAGCAAGACCATCTCAAAAAGAAAAAAAGAAATAACAATGGTGTTTAGCAAATATCTGAAATAAAGACTATGCACACACTCTCACACACACAAAAAGCAGCAAGACCTGAAAAACCCTCTATGCACAAACTAATGATGAAAAGGAAATATACTACATCAACGAAGATTAAAAAGAAATATAGATCAGGAAGAGTCTGAAATTCACTTTTACTTTTTTGAGGGAAGGGAGGGGCCTGTGATAGGAACAGGACACTCAAAGCAGGGGCTGGCAAAATCTTATTTCTTGACCTGAAAGTTGGTTACCAGGATGTTAACGTTTTAATTCTTTCACGTTATGCATATTGTCCGATTATGAACGTTATGAATTGTCTGATATTCTGTATCTGTTTTATAATATAAAGGCTAAAAAAAAGTGAGAAGATGTACGATGTGATTTCAATGGATAATTTAACGGTGTATATATAATCACATATTGATCGTTTCCCAGAAATAAGTTGTGAAAATTATATAATGAATGTATGGTTTTTATAAAAAAAAGAAAAAAAAAAAGGGCAATGAAATAACATTCTTCATTTCACACATCAGATTTGGGAAAAAAACAAACAAACAACAACAACAAAAAAGAACCCTTGCCATCCAGGGCAGGAAGTTAGTAGTAGGAAAAGGATGAGATTGGTTGGAAGTTGATAACTATTGACACTAATAGCTGAGTACTCAGGGGCTCATTATGCTGTTTCCTCTACTTTTGGTTTTGCTTGTCCTTTTCTATAATAAAACAAAGGAGGCTGGGCAGCACCGGTGGCTCACACCTGTAATCCCAACACTTTAGGAGGCCAAGACAGGAGGATAGCTTGATTCCAAGAGTTCAAGACCAGCCTGGACAATATAGTGAGACCCCATCTCTACAAAATAATTTAAAAAGTAGTCAGGCATCCTTGAAATACTGAGGTAGGAGAATCACTTGAGCCTAGGAGTTTAAGGCTGCAGTGAACTATGATTGTACCACTGCATTCCAGCTTAGGCAACAGAGTGATATAATATTCTGTCTCTTAAAAAAATAATTAATTAAAAAATAAATTTTAAAAAAAGGAAACAAGGGAGGGAGGAAGACTGGCAGAAAACCTACATTTGTGTAGACCTTTGATATTAGGTATTTGGTAAGCATTGAGTTTTGCCTATGAGAAAGAGGGACAGTCTCCTAACTATTAATATTGATGTCATCTATGATTAGAAATGAAATTATTAATAGTACTTTTTCTCTAATAACAATTGTACTTTTTTCATCTTTTAATTAATATAGTCACTTAAGAAAAGCAAATAGGAAAGGAGAAAGGAAAGGTAGGCATAATACTGACTGCTCTACTATAAGCACAGCTTAGCTCACCTAATCCACTCCTTGGCCCATTTGTTAGTCCAGCCCTTCCTTCTCCCCTCCCTCCTGCTTTGACTCTATTTCGCAGCTCCCTTGTCATGAATCCTGTGGCATGGAAGAGGAAGGGAAGTCTGCTACGACCACGCCTCTACCCTTCCCCCTATGCATCCTCAGAACCTGTAGGAAGCAACCCAGCTTCAACCAAGCATACAACAAGGGCTTGGCCTAGGTCCATGCATACCAAGTACTCAGAGATCTTGCAAAAATACAGATTCTGATTCACTTCGTCTGGAACAAGGCCTAAGACCACGCATTGTTCCCAAGTCCAGGTGATGGAAATGCTACTGGTCTGCAAACTACACTTTGAGTAGCCAGGCTCTAGGCAGAGCTGCCACTAAGTTTCTCTTACCGTGTTTCCCTGAAAATAAGACCTACCCATAAAATAAGCCCTAGCAGGATTTCTAAGCATTTATGCAATAGAAGCCCTACCCCCAAAATAAGACCTAGTGATGGGCGTGGCTACGCAGCATGTCTGCACAACCCATGCATTTCGTCATGGAGCGGGGTAAAGAAGAAGAGCAGCCCTTCTCATCTGCCCCATGAGAGCTCTATCACTCGACATGAGAGATTGGGGCCAATGGTTTTAAAGGAAAGAGAGTCACAAGACATTCAGGATGGAATTTGGGGTTTGGACAGTTAGGATGATGTTCCAGAAGACGACGACTTAATTATATTTGAATAAATGTAGATTGTTGTGCCATATTTAAAAAAAATAACATATCCCCTGAAAATAAGCCCTAGGGTGTCTTCTTGAGGAAAAATAAATATAAGACCCTGTCTTATTTTCGGGGAAACACGGTATTTCTGATTCCTCAAAGATGGTGGTCCAATGATAAACAGTAGAAAATATACCCAAAAAGACCCAACCAGGAATAAACAGATGGCCTTTCTCTTTTGACCCATAACAAAGTTTAACTCAGACCTATAATTAACTCCAGTCTTAAAGTGCAGCTATCAAATGAATCCAGAGACAGCTGCAGAGAGATTACATTTAGTGTGCAATGTGATAGAAGTTGGCCGGGTTCTATCAAAAACAGTATCTGCCACGCTGAGTCAGAGACGGGGCTGTAAACAGTGAGCTCTCCAAAGCAGTCAGCCCTGGCCTAGGAAGCAGAGGATGAGAAGGTCACAAGCTGGCCTTTGGTTCAGATAGGCCCCCACCAGCTGTGCCATTCTTACACAGAGCCTACAGAGAGGTTGTTTATTCTTTGTGGACTCAGCTATGCTTAACAGGTTATGACTCTATAAAACCTTGGCAAATATTTGCATCACCTCAGCCCTCAACATCCTAGTGTTTATGAAATATCACCATGTTTGTCCAAAATTTTCAGGAAGTAGCTGAGAACTTGCAGCAACCCTCAAGGATACTTTCAGACACTCTGGTTTGCAGTGGAACCTTCTGGTTACTTAACTTTATGTTCCTTTTCTATTTACATAACAGACATTGGTCCTAACAGAAACAGAGCACACAGCGTGACGTGGCTTCGCACGAAACCGGAAGAACGGAGCAGGATCCCCTCAGCCTTCAATCACCATCAGCCAACAGCCTGGAAACCAGGTTGAACTCAATCCAAGAAGCTCTTTCCTACCCAGGAATTCTGATCACCTGCCTCTGCCCACTAACTTTAAGGAAAAGCTAGTCTGAATTCATGAAAAATCTAAATTACTGAAAGAGGTATAGGCTGATTAATATAAAGTACCCGAGATACCTTCTTTTTTATATTTTATTTTATTTTTTGAGACACAGTCTCATTCTGTTGCCCAGGCTAGAGTGCCATGGCGTCAGCCTAGCTCACAGCAACCTCACACTCCTGGGCTCAAGCAATCCTTCTGCCTCAGCCTCCCGAGTAGCTGGGACTATAGGCATGCGCCACCATGCCCAGCTAATTTTTTTTCTATATATTTTTAGTTGTCCAATTAATATCTTTCTACTCTTGCTCCAGCTCAGGCTGGTTTCAAATTCCTGACCTTGAGCGATCCACCTGTCTCAGCCTCCCAGAGTGCTGGGATTACAGGCATAAGCCACCATGCCCAGCTTCCGAGATACCTTCTTTAGGGGAAATGCTCCAGCCGGTTTTTTGAGCACATCAAGTCTTTGGTAAAATGTGTGTACAACAGTCTCCAAGCAATCTAATTTATACTGTTCATTTGCCTTAGAAAAATCTTTCACTACAGGGAAAAAAGTACTTTCTCTGTTTAAATGACCACAAATTTCATACTCAAAACATGAAATCTTAATTTATCCTCTCTACGTTTAATGGATTATAAGCTCCATGAGGCCACAGATTGTTTTTAACTTTTTTCTTTTCTCCAAAGCATCCGGTATAAGGAAAAATGATCATACTATTGCATGAACTATTGTGCTTGGCAAACCTAAACACTTGCTACTTAACACAAAATCACACACATATGCACAAACTATGGGACCTTGGCTATTTTATCTCCTCAAAAAAGACAAGAAAGAAAACAGACAGATATAAAAATTCAGGAAGCTGCATCTATGGCAACTGAGTTTTCATCCTAATTCAAAAAGCAATTCATGTTCAGGTGCAGTGTCTCATGCCTGTAATCCCAGCACTTTGGGAGGTCCGGTTGGGAGGACCACTTGAGGCCAAGAGTTCAAGATCAACCTGGGCAGCACAGCGAGACCCTAACGCTACAAAAAATAAAAAAAGAAGAAAGCAAATTATGCAGAATGCAAAGTATGTAATTTATGCAGAATTTATGGTCCCCACTTATCTGGAATCTCTCCCTGAAACTTCCAAACCTTCTCCCAAAGTCTCTAAACCAATATAGCACATGTCTAACAATTATTTCTGACATTTTTTTTTCCTGATGTTTCTTTCAGTTTTGACAAGCCAGGCCCTCCCGTAAAGTAGAGGTGAGCTTCAGGGTGCAAATTCATCTTGCCCAGCCTTACTGTAGCTTGTGGGAGCCTGACTAACACCCTCTGTCATTGCTTCCTTTTGTTCCTGGGTCCCTTCTCCCTCCCCTGGGGTTATGACTCTTCAGGTCCACCTAGCAGACTCAGGGTGAGCTTTCAATTGCCTGGAGGAGCAGGTCACTGAAAATACAGAAAAGTTAAAATTAAAGGCAACATAACCATCGCAGCAGCAATTGGTGCATTTCCTTCTGTTCCATGGACAGCACCTGTCCCAAGACTGTGACTGAGCACCAAGGACCCTCTTGCTCTCTTCAAATGCCTCTTCCTATGGGCTGTAGGTTTACCCTAACAAGTCTGCTTCAGCTCTTTAGGTTTCTACCAAAGTAACTTTCTCCTCTAGCCCTGAGCCATCAGATTTCTCTCTAGATTGTCATACAGCAAGAAGACCCTTTACAGGGCCTTTGAACTGTTTACCTTTTTTACTTTCTGTGTATTATGATATTTTGACATTTTAAAAAACCTTTCTGGGCCGGGCGCGGTGGCTCATGCCTGTAATCCTAGCACTCTGGGAGGCCGAGGTGGGCGGATTGCTCAAGGTCAGAGATTCGAAACCAGCCTGAGCAAGAGCAAGACCCCTGCCTCTACTATAAATAGAAAGAAATTAATTGGCCGACTAATATATATAGAAAAAATTAGCCGGGCATGGTGGCGCATGCCTGTAGTCCCAGCTACTCGGGAGGCTGAGGCAGCAGGATTGCTTGAGCCCAGGAGTTTGAGGTTGCTATGAGCGAGGCTGACGCCACAGCACACACTCTAGCCTGGGCAACAAAAGGGAGACTGTCCCACAAAAAAAAAAAAAAAAAAAAAAAAAAAAAAAAACCTTTCTGGCTGGGAAGAGAATGCCCCTTCTATCTAGGCGTAGCCAATTCTTAGAGCTAGCAAAGGCCCAGCTGGGGGCATGCCTCAGATAGGCAAACTAACCAATCCAGAGCTAGACCTCCTTTATCTGGCCTGTCTACCCCAGAAGCAATATTCCTTTGCCTGAATCACCCCAGAGCCTGGAAACAGGCAATTAGAGATTACTCCTGTAGCTTAGAGCCTGCTAAGTCATTCAAAGTAGCCAATTCTGAACTGTTCGCCTTGTCCTACCCACAGGAATCCCAAGAAAGGCCATGGCCTGGGCTCTCCCCTACCATTTGTCCCTTCTAGCCTCCTGCCAAGGCTAGCGCTTCCCAACGTAGCCATGCATGGTACTGTCATGCCTCCTGTCTCTAGGATGTTGTGAGTATAACAAACTTTGCCTTCTCAAGAGTCTCCTCTGCCTCCTCTTGTGGCCATATCTGACTGACCATCACATAAAAAAGGACACAGAACAGACTGTCACTCTCATTTTTAATATTTAAGGCCCCACAGGAATAGCCTGACACAGAGTATCAGCCTCTGGCCTTGGTCACCCTTCGAAATTATTTGTTGGCAAATGGTACGTAGTTTGAAGAGAAGGGCATCTGGTTATCATGCCACAATTTTACTACAAGTAAACAGAATCATTGTTAAAGTAGTTGGGCCTGGCCGGGCACGGTGGCTCACGCCTATAATCCTAGCACTCTGGGAGGCTGAGGCAGGCGGATTGCTCGAGGTCAGGAGTTCGAAACCAGCCTGAGCAAAAGTGAGACCCTGTCTCTACTACTATAAATAGAAAGAAATTAATTGGCCAACTAATATATACAGAAAAAAATTAGCCAGGCATGGTGGCTCATGCCTGTAGTCCCAGCTACTTGGGAGGCTGAGGCAGTAGGATTGCTTGAACCCAGAAGTCTAAGGTTGCTGTGAGCTACTCTGACACCACGGCACTCTGGTCTGGGCAACAAAGTAGGACTCTGTCTAAAAAAAAAAAAAAAAAGTAGTTGGGCCTAGTTTTTCATTTTTTAGAATGCCACCCACCACCCTACGTCCTTAGGAGAAAAGGCACAGGGTTAAATAAATGAGATTGCTTAAGCTCCATACACCAAATACACAAGGTGTTCGGGGCTGTGCCAGGGCTGAAGGTGTGTGTGAAAACACCCCCATCCTCACGCTGGCATTGAACGTGAAACCAATTTTCCATACCAAATCAGTCCCACTTGTTTATATCTATCCCTACCATGTCTCTTCTAGGCAACTGTTTAGAACTCTTGGCAGTGACTCCAGATCTGGAATAAACTCACTGCAGTATCCCAATGAGCAAAAACAACTGTACCTTCAAAATACAGAATCAAGGTGCCATATTTTATGCACGACATTAAGAATCAAGTAACAGACCAGCTATCTAAAACGGTATCAATAACACTGCTTTAAAATGCAGTAACTTTTCTGCCTATTACTGAGGGTTAAGGGGGAAAAGCTAATTATAAAGCACACACTTTTCTAACTGGGCAACACTGTGTCAAGGGGACAGATTTTTAGGAAAATTCCGCTAACCCAGTCCATTCTTTGAAGCATTAGATCAATCATACACATACCAATCCTCAGCTTGAATAGCTGCATATTTAGAAAGACCAAAAACATTCTTTGAAAAGCCTCTGTACATGGTTTGTTAAAGGGCTTATTTGGTAGGAAATAAACCAAGAGGAAAAACTCCACAGTGACTGTCAGGGCACTTGCTAAAGCAGCTTACATATTAACCTTAGTATCTTTCCTAATTCACTCTGAAAAATATTTCACATATAACCACAAATGTTCACAGGGGTGGAAAAACAAAAGCAAACGAAAACAACACAAACAGGCTCTGTCACGCAGGGGAGGGAATACTCTGTAGAAGATATTTGCTCATGGCCTGTCACCCCCGCTCTGACTACCCCTCTGCCTTCTCAGTCCTATAACCAAGCCCGTGCTCTGAATGCTAATCTAATTCCCTCCCGCAGGCCTTTCTGCAGCTGGCTCCTCCACCAAGGTCACTTAGGCCTCACGGAAGGGGGTTCAGGCGGAGGACAGAGCCCTCACACACACACACAAACCCTGCGAGGTTCAAGAACAGTCAAAGAAAAGAGCAACCCCTCAGTGCCTGGCTGTGTAACCTCCCCCCCCCAGCAGAGAAGGTGCCACCCCTGTCTCCCTCCAAAGACACTCTTCATCCCTCGCCCCCATGGAAGTAGCCCTCAGTCTCTCTCAAAACCACCACATGGGCCGGTCGAGGTGGCTCACGCCTGTAATCCTACCACTCTGGGAGGCCGAGGCAGGCGCAATGCTCAAGGTCAGGAGTTCAAAACCAGCCTGAGAAAGAGCGAGACCCCATCTCTACTATAAATAGAAAGAAATTAATTGGCCAACTGATACATATAGAAAAAATTAGCCGGGCATGGTGGCACATGCATGTAGTCTCAGCTACTTGGGAGGCTGAGGCAGGAGGATTGCTGGAGCCCAAGAGTTTGAGGTTGCTGTGAGCTAGGCTGACGCCATGGCACTCACTCTAGCCTGGGCAACAAAGCAAGACTCTGTCTCAAAAAAAAAACAAAAAAAAAAACCACAGCATGTGGGGAACCCCTTTATTAATGGAAAAGGACACAACCCATAATTCATTTTTTTTAACCAGGAATCTCAACAACAGGACTATAGGGAAACAGGAATAATAACCATCTTTCATTCAAACTAAGGCTTAAGTGTTCACCACTCATAAGCACTCTTCTAGGTTCTAGACCAGACAGTCTTTTTTTATAGAGCTCACATGGGGAGGGGAGGTGGGAGGGGGGAAAGGCAGCCACACTAAATAGGTTCAGAATAAGGGTAGCAAGCACACAAAAAATACAATGGGGAGCCTCGGCAGAGGGATGGGGCAGCTACTTTAGATGAGTGATCAGGGCAGAGCTCCCAAAGAGGATCAAGCCCCCAGTGTCAAGAGCAGGGTCAGCATGTTCCAAGCAAAGAGAACAAGTGCAGAAGTCCTAAGGCCTAAAGCACTTACAGAAAAATCCTTAACTATGAAGCATGCCACCTCTGATCGGGCCCAGATCACTAAGTGTGCTGCAGGAGGAGGGAGAAAACTGGGGGACCTTGGAGAGAGTGGTAGGGCTTCAGGTCCCAGAGGAAGGCATCAGGTGTGACTAACATTTTCTTCTGTCCCTCCTACAGGCTTAACACTACACCTTCAAATGACAAAGAAACCGGCTCAGACTGGAACTGGGCCAAGCTGTTCAACAGCCAGGGCAGTCACCACAGAGGGGACTTACTGGGCTGGAGGACATGAGTCTGACCCACCCCAAGGCCAAAGCCAGGAGGTCTTTCAGAGCCACTGTTCCTATGTGCAAAGCACAGGTGACAGGTTATTTCTGAGGAAACTCACTCCCAATGGGGATAGCATAGATTTTTACTAACCATTACTTTGGATAAAAGTTCAGCAAATATTCACATCACCCTGTCTGCAGTTCATGCTTATGCTCCATGGCTTGGGGCAGGGAGGAAAGAGGAGATCTTATAGAATATGGACTCCAGCTCCATTAGTATTCACATCATCCAAGCTGGGATACTCTTAGGAGTGAAAGTTGGAGCTATTAATAATTACAATGTGATAAGGGGTATAAACCAGGACTGTACTGGGTACATGAGAAAGGGATGATTTAAAAAACAGAGAGTTAAAATATGTACCCCCATAATATGCCGAAGTAAAAAAAAATAAAAATAAAAAAATAAAAAACAGAGAGACTAACAACAGCTCTATGACCTCTGGTAAAAATTCTATTAGTCTAATTTCATCAAACCAAAGTATGGTTTTTTTCCCCTCCTTTAGGGAGACAGGGCTGGGAGAGAGGCTGTTATACCAAATCACTTCCTTTCAAAATAAAAAGAAACAAGCACAACACACAGAAATGTGGCCTGATAGGAGACGGAGACATAAAAAGCACAAACCTTTAATCTAACCAAATGCTAAAATTGTCAGGAACCAGAGGATACTTCAGAGATAAAGATTCAGCCAGAACATCAACAGCAGATTATTATTATTTTTTTTTTTTTTTTTTTTTTTTTGGAGACAGAGTCTCGCTTTGTTGCCCAGGCTAGAGTGAGTGCCATGGCATCAGCCTAGCTCACAGCAACCTCAATCTCCTGGGCTCAAGCAATCCTCCTGCCTCAGCCTCCCGAGTAGCTGGGACTACAGGCATGCGCCACCATGCCCGGCTAATATTTTCTCTATATATATTAGTTGGCCAATTAATTTCTTTCTATTTATAATAGAGACACAGTCTCGCTCTTGCTCAGTCTGGTTTCAAACTCCTGACCTCAAGCAATCCGCCCGCCTGGGCCTCCCAGAGTGCTAGGATTACAGGCGTGAGCCACCGCGCCTGGCCTCAACAGCAGATTATCAAACCTGGGGAATAAAACCCATTTCTGTAATGTGGTATGCCTCTGGAGGTGCACTTCTTAAAGGATTTAAGGACAGGAAAGTGCCTTTCTGCACAAACTAAAATACACACCAGAACGTGATTCCCACTCCTTCATCTGCCAAATGAAGTCACTTTACATGTGACTTTCAACATTTGGGATGGGAATCAGAAGCCCAGCCCCCACCATTTACTAGTTGTGTTGCTTTGGCCATGACATTTAACCTCTCTGCACCTCTTTTTCCTCTCAGCTACAGGCTGGGAAGTAGTTGCATTTAGCAAGGCGGTGCAAATGTTAACCTTGGTTTATTGTAGGCGTAGCCTTCTACCTCCTCTTATAGGAGAGAAAGATAGGACAAAAATCTTCCGGAATGTCTAGGAAGGTCCTGGAGTGGTCAGATTGTTTCAGCCCAGACGAGGGAGTATACGACCTCTTACTTCAGAAAGGGAGGGGAGCAGAGGGAAGAAGATGGAAGGGAGAGGGAGGGCCAGGCCCTTCCAACAGGCCTCAACCCAAATCTTCAAAACTCCCCAAAACCCTCACCTCCTACAGATTTTTGCGGAAACCTATACATGCAGTTCATTTGCTAGGTGCCCAGGGGGCAGAAAACAAAAACACTGAAGAGAACAGCCTGAAACCCAACAGCATGCTCAGGGGAGGAAGTGGGGGCGGGGTCTTCCAGTCATGAAGTCAGGCCATGCCCAAGCCACAGGGCTGAGTTGATGGTGACTTCCCAGAAAATAAGGCAGAGTCTTATATTTATTTTTCCTCAAGAAGACATCCTAGGGCTTATTTTCAGGGGATGTGTTATTTTTTTAAGTACGTACAACAATCTGCATTTATTCAAATATAGTTGTCTTCTTCTGGAACATCATCATAACTCTCCAAACCCTGAATTCCATCCAGAATGTCTTACGACTCTATTTCCTTTAGAACCATTTGCCCCAGTCTCTCATGTGGAGCAATAGAGCTCTCATGGGGCAGATGAGAAGGGCTGCTAGTCTTCTTTACCGCTCCAGGACGAAACGCATGGGTTGTGCAGACACGCTGCATAGCCAGGCTGCGTAGCCGCGCCCATCACTAGGGCTTATTTTCGGGGTAGGGCTTCTATTGTGCAAATGCTTAGAAATCCTGCTAGGGCTTATTTTAGGGTAGGTCTAATTTTCAGGGAAACACAGTACCACCCTGGAAAGCCACTCCAGCCCTCCTAGTGAACACATGTTCCACCACACTCAGGAAGGTCGGTCCTTAAACATTAACATTCGTGTTCACCTCTTCCTTCCTTTAAATTCTTGCCAGGAATTTCATCTAAAAACGTGAGGGGAAGGAAGCGACACGACAGCTTTGTCCTCTGTGTGACGCCGGGTGATTACTTCGACCTGCCTGGACCCCTATTTTGTGCCTGTCACCAATTTCTCAAAGTATAACTCTCCAAGAGAAGTAGCCTTAGGTGTCAGAGAATCAAAATGGCTACGGCTTCCTCGGTTTCATCTACCATCTGTAGTCAGTGTTCCATCTAACCAACAAAACCCTCCCAGACTACCTTCTGCACAATTTGATCCATTCAGTAGGGGCTGCCGTTTATTCACTTGGCTCTGCCCTCTATAAAAACTTCCAATTCCCAGAAATCAAAGGCAATTCCTTCCCTTTTCTGTATTTGTGAGAGGGCTCTCTCTGTAGGATGCCTTCCTGCTGCACCTCATCCTTCCTGAAAGGGGCTCGGCAAACACGCCTCGTCCTTAAGGAAAGGAATCCCTCCGGTGGAACTGTGCAAATGAGAAGGCTTTGTGGAATTTCCCTTGAACAGACTTCAACTTACTTGCTGGGCAGCTGCTAGCAGAAATTACTGAAATCCACTCAACATTTTGAGTGGAGGTTTTGAGGGAGAGGAAGAGAGCTTATTTTGCCTTACTCAAATGGACTAATTTTCTCTCTAAAATATTTGTTTTAAGGAAACACAAGGACTACATTATATTCTAAAGGGAGAGAGATTCTAAAATAGATTTTGAGTTTGCCTGAGAGGACAACAGCTATTAGTATCAGACTTGCATGGGGTTTTCCCAAAAGCAAAATATTTAATAGTTTTGGTAATTTTCATGAAGATATAAAAGAGAACGTTCAGAGCATGAGTCTGAGACTGAGTTACTTCATAACCTGAAAGAACAGAACAGCTTACACTAGACAGCCTCATGCTAGAGACACGACCCACCTGGTGTTGGGGAACTAATACCAACAATGAGCGATCAGATTTCATGAACAATTAATTATACTTGATTGGAACACCCAGACTACTTGCCCAGGGACAGAATGCACTTTCCTCCTCCACAGTAATCCATAAGGAAATAAAGCATTTGGAAGGGTGTATGGAAATGGGTTCCACATCTGAAGAGTTTTAGGGAGTTTATCCGAACTCAAAAAATACAAAGGAAGGGGGGGGGGGAGGGTCTATAATGAACAGGTCGAGTAGAGGGTCATAAAACTTGGCCAGTTCAGTCTTAGAGGACAAAATTACTACAATATAGAGCAGCTCTGATAAATGACAACTAGCGGCACTGACTCCAACCAAGACCTCTGTGAGGCATGTGGGTTATATTAGTCTGCTCAAGCATCCATAAAAATATACCACAATTTGTGTAGCTTACACAACAGAAATTTATTCTCTCACAGTTCTGGAGGCTACGAGTCCAAGATCAAGGTGTCAGCAGGCTGGCTTCTTCTGAGGGCTATGAGGAAAGGAACTATACCAGGCCCCTCTCCTGGGCTGTAGGTGGCTATCTTCTCCCTGTGTCTTCAGATTTTCTTGTCTCTGTACTTCAGTGTATCCAAAGTTCCCCTTCTTATGAGGAGATCAGTCACACTGGATTAGAGTCCACACCAATGACCTGATAAACCCTTAATTAACTCTTTATAAAGACCCTGTGTTCAAATACAACCACCTTCTGGGGTACTAGGGGTCAGAAGTTCAGCATGCATCTTGGGAGGCCACGATTCAGCCCATAATATGGGTGGATGGAGGAGGTAGGTCCAGACTTAGTAAAGGAACAGGGACTCCCTGGAGCACCAAGTTCTGAAACTGCAAGGTTTCATGAGAGGCAGGAAAGACCCATGGGAGGAGGTCCAGATCCACTGAAGGAGGCTTTGGAGGTGCATCCTTGCAGCACAGCAGCCTTCTTAACTTGCTCAGGAGCAGGAGTTCTTAAACTGTGCATTAGGACACCCCAAAGTCAACTTAGTAGGTCATGACCATGATCGGTACTTTTGTTTAATGAAACAGAATAGACAATATCGGTGTGTTATGTTTCAGAAGAGAATACTGTTTCTTAAAAACTTTCCATTTTATTAAAATACATACATGTGTGTGAGAGAGAGAATATACATGCCTTGGGTCATTATGTGTGTAAAACCTGCAGAATGTGATCAAAAATATTTAAAGGCCGGACACGGTGGCTCACGCCTGTAATCCTAGCACTCTGGGAGGCCAAGGTGGGCGGATTGCTTGAGGTCAGGAGTTCGATACCAGCCTGAGCAAGTGCGAGACCCTGTGTCTACTATAAATAGAAAGAAATTAATTGGACAACTAATATATATAGAAAAAATTAGCCGGGCATGGTGGCGCATGCCTGTAGTCCCAGCTACTCGGGAGGCTGAGGCAGGAGAATTGCTTGAGTCCAGGAGTTTGAGGTTGCTGTGAGCTAGGCTGACGCCACGGCACTCACTCTAGCCTGGACAACAAAGCGAGACTCTGTCTCAAAAAAAAAAAAAAAAAGATTAAAAAAAAAAAAACACATTTAAAAACTGGTCCTATGGCAGTGGGTCTCAAACTTCAGCAAGCATCAGAATCGCCTGATTAAAACCCAGACTGCTGAGCCACATCCCCAGAGTTTCTGAGTCAGCAGGTCTATGTGAGGCCTGAGGGTCCCCATGTGAAGCGGATGCTGCTAGTCCCAGAACCACTTTGAGAACCACTGCTCCAGAGCTGTGTTGTCCAACGCAGTAGCCACTAGTCACATACGGCCAGAGCACAGACCGACTATGGGGAACTGAATTCTGAAGAAGATCCCCACATCCCTTCCCTCCCTTAATTTCAACAGTCCCATCTTCTTGGGGACAGAGACTTCTTAGGAACTGGAGCTCAGTACTAACAGGCCCCTACTGCAAGCCCCTAAAAGAGTCCCTCCTCCCACAAGAGACCAGAGGATCTTGCCAGGCTGTGCCGACCATGAACCTGCCCATAGCTCCTGGTTGGCCTTCCCTCAGCCACCTCTCACTTGGACCTGCAGCTGGTTCCCAACTCATTCCCTCCACTCCTGCCACTGCCTAACTTTCTCTATGTTGCAACCAGAAGGATCATTTTCTGATGGGTAGCTCATGCTGAGAGGCAGCAGAAATTAAGTAGAGACTCTAGCACCATACTGCCTGGATTCAAATCCTCAACTTTGCCGCTTATTAGCTGTGTGACCTTGGGCAAGTGTCTTAACCTCTCTGTAACTCAATTTCTTCACCTTTATACTGGGAATAATAAAGTACCAACCTTGTAACAGTTGTCAGGAGGACTAAATAAGTTAATATGTGTATGCACATATTAACTTACAGCATATAGTAAGGGCTGTACATGTATTTGCTGTTGATGATGATGTCATCATCCCTGAGGTGCTGTCCCAGGTCCCTTTTTGTCCAGGACCAACCACCTACTCTCATACTCCCTACCACTGCTCCTCAGCCCCCAGCCCCGGGCCCCTGCTGGGCTGGGAGGGAAGGCTAACTATAAGTGCATCTGGCTTTGACCAGGTGTTTATTTAAAAAGGCTTCACTTTCTAGAGATCTAATCCTCTAGACCAGGGGTCCTCAAACTACAGCCTGCAGGCCACATGCAGCCCACCAAGGGTATTTATCCGGCCCATCCGTTGTTTTTGCCGCCGCTGCCTGTCCTGCTTAGCAGCCGACTCGTCCCGGGCCCACAGTGCGCATGTGTGGAATGTGCGCCGCACGCTCCAATGGTCTGAGGGACAGTGAACTGGCCCCCTGTTTAAAAAGTTTGAGGACCCCTGCTCTAGACCAAAGTAGTGCTATCCAACAGAATCTTCTGAAATGGTAGAAACGTTCTAGACCTACAGAGAAAGGAAAAGGCAAATTGGGAATTTCTTTTTATCCCTGTAATAAGTGTCCCCTACACCAAAGGGGAAGTAGAGGCACAATCAGTTAGAATGGCAAAGTTGTCCTATGTGTTCATTCAAGAACAGTAACTGAGCCGGGCGTGGTGGCTCAAGCCTATAATCCTAACACTCTGGGAGTCTGAAGCGGGCGGATTGCTCGAGGTCAGGAGTTCGAAACCAGCCTGAACAAGAGCGAGACCCCGTCTCTACTATAATAGAAATTAATTGGCCAACTAATATATATAGAAAAAATTAGCTGGGTATGGTGGCGCATGCCTGTAGTCCCAACTACTCGGGAGGCTGAGACAGGAGGATCGCCTGAGCCCCAGGAGTTTGAGGTTGCTGTGAGCTAGGCTGACGCCATGGCACTCACTCTGGCCTGGGCAACAAAGCAAGACTCTGTCTCAAAAAAAAAAAAAAAAAAAAAAAGAACAGTAACTGAGCTGCTTGGTGCCACAACTGGATTGGGCATTGCAGACACACACATGTGGCAATGCACACACAGCCAAGGACCCTGTCTTCATGGAGCTCAGAGTCTGGCAGCTACATAGGAACACAGTCTTTGTGGTGGACGACCCCAGTGCTTGGCATGCAGCAGAGACTTAAAGGCATTTATGGTCTTACTCCCACTGGAACATACACCCGAGGGCGGAGACTGAGCTCGCTCACCACTCTATCCCCCGACACTGGTAACCCAGAGAGCGACATCATGTTGCAGCTCAGAGCAAGGACTGTGTCAGCTAGACAAGGCTACTGACCTGGTGTGAACCTAGGCTCTGCCACTCACAGGCTGTGTGACCTTGAGAAGTAACAGTGCCTACCCCATGGGTCTGTTTTTAGAATTAAATAAGTTAATATCTGCAAAGTAGTTAGCATGGCTCCCTGCCTCCAATAAGCAATACATAATGGTAAAGTTAAAAAAAATTAAGAAAAAAAAAAAAACACAGCAATTGACATATACCAGGTCCACATTCTTTGAATAACAGGCTCGAAGTTGGTTGATGGATGGGTTTTCAGGGAGGTTTTCAAAGCAGAGCCCAGAGGTGGGTTCTCTAGCCAGGGTACAGCATGAGCTACGGGAACGGGACAGCACCTATGAGGTGTGACTGGGGAAACACATCATGTGCTAACTGCCCAGGAACAACAGATATCCAAGAAGGATAAGCTAAGTTGGGCCCATGCCAAGGAGAGCATCGAATGCCAAAGAGGATGCCATCAAAGGCTTAGAGCAGAAAGCAGAGAGCTGTGCTCTGTAAAGATGAAGTCTGCAGTGGTTAGGATGGAATCAGGAACAACCGAGCACCAGGCGCAATGACGCTATTAATGGAAAGAGGGAAGTCAGCCAGCAAAGGCTGACTGGGCAGCTTCAGCCACGCTGCTCTGCTGTGAAACTGCAAGAAGACTTCTTGGGGATGTACTAACACTGCCTCAGAATTTTCAAAACACTTCCATAGATAGTGGCCCGGTTCTAAGTATGAACTAAATTTCCCTTTACTGCCTTTCTTTTATTTTTTTAACAGATCATCATTTCCGGAAAGCAGTTACTAACAGATCACCTCTCCAATCACCAGAGATAGATACTACACACTCCCCATATGACCTCCCTGCTGACTCAGCCTGCTTGATTGGAGGTAGGGAAGAAAAATAAGCATATAGAACTTTATTACTGTATTAGCCGTAGGCTGGGCACAGTGGCTCACATCTGTAATCCCAGCACTTTGGGAGGCCAGGGTGAAGGATCACTCAAGCCCAGGAGTCCAAGACCAGCCTGGGCAACATAGCAAGATCCTGTCTCTAAAACACATAAGAAAAATTAGTCTGGGAGGCCAAGACAGGTGGATCGCTCAAGGTCAGTAGTTCGAAACCAGCCTGAGCAACAGCGAGACCCCGTCTCTACTATAAATAGAAAGAAATTAATTGGCCAACTAATGTATATAGAAAAAAATCAGCCAGGCATGATGGTGCATGCCTGTAGTCCCAGCTACTCGGGAGGCTGAGGCAGGAGGATCGCTTGAGCTCAGGAGTTTGAAGTTGCTGTGAGCTAGGCTGATGCCACGGCACTCACTCTAGCCTGGGCAACAAAGCGAGACTCTGTCTCAAAAAAAAAAAAAAAAAGAAAAAGAAACATTAGCCGCGCATGGTGGCACACACCTGTAGTCCCAGCTACTTGGGATGCTGAAGTGGGAGGATCACTTGAGCCCAGGAGTTTGAGGCTGCACTGAGCTATGATCAGGCTACTATACTGAAGCCTGGGTGACAGAGCCAGAGGCTATTTCTAAAAATAAATAAAACAAAATATTTTATTATCCTTAAAAATATAATTCTTGGGGCCAGACGCAGTGGCATGAGCCTGTAGTCCCACCTACTCGGGAGGCTAAGGTGGGAAGAACGCTCCAGGCCATCAGTCCAAGGCTGTAGTACACTATGATTGTGCCTGTGAATAGCCATTGCATTCCAACCAGGGCAACACAGCCAGACCTCATCTCTAAAAAAGTAAATAAATTGTGTGTGTGTGTATTAAAAAAAAACTCTTGAATATGCGATGAGTAGGTTTAATTTCTCCAAATTGGAGAAGAGGATACCAAAGCCCAGAGTGGTCACCTATCTTGCCCAAGGTCACACACAAGCTAATAAGGACAAGATCCTAGAACCTGGTCTTCTGGCTCCAGTATGAGGCCCTCTCCATAATACCTAGCTTCTTGCTTGCTCCTATGTAAAGTACAGGTGTCAGCAACTCGAAATTCAAGAAATTCTGATTAAGACTAAAGTCATAATTTATAATCACTAATTAAGCATAGTAAATACAAGATGCTCACTAGACACTGAGAGATAAAGATATAAAAGACATTGGTGGCCGGGCGTGGTGGCTCACACCTGTAATCCTAGCACTCTGGGAGGCCGAGGCAGGCGGATTGCTCGAGGTCAGGAGTTCAAAACCAGCCTGAGCGAGACCCCGTCCCTACTAAAAATAGAAATTAATTGACCAACTAAAAATATATAGAGAAAAAAATTAGCCAGGCATGGTGGCACATGCCTGTAGTCCCAGCTACTCGGGAGGCTGAGGCAGGAGGATCACCTGAGCCCAGGAGTTTGAGGTTGCTGTGAGCTAGGCTGATGCCACGGCACTCACTCTAGCCTGGGCAACAAAGTGAGACTCTGTCTCAAAAAAAAAAAATAAAAGACATTCGTTTCTGCCCTAAAAGAGATAACAATTCAGTAAAAAAAAAATTTTTTAAGTTACAAATGAATAAAGACTTAAATGAGACTTGGTCACTTAGGGCAATGAGAAGACATGATAAAAAGGTACATTTAGCAACAATCTCACTGCCCCCATTTCTTGAGGGCCTAATATGTACTAGGCACTTATTAATACATACACTCTACCAGGTAAGATCTACTAAGAATATATTATCTGTCTTATAGTTAAACAAATTGTGTCGCTTATGAACACTCAGAATTCATATTAATGGCACATTTGGGTTCTATGACACTCAGAACCCCCCCCCAGGGCCAGCCTACTGTGGTAAGCCTTTTATAAACCTCCCTTCTATACAGAACAGGACAGACACCTTTCATACTATCTAGACAGTCTAGCTGGTGACGGATAACTTCAATGGGAGACATTAAAAGTAGTCAGTTGGGTTTATTACATAATCTCAGTCACACTCTGACCAAGAAAATGCACCAATAAAAATCTGCAAACAAAGCGAATGACTAGAGCTCTTAATTCACAAGTGTGAGATTTCCACTCAATTACCCTCATGAGCTGAATCACTTTCTCACCCAGGGTGAGGAAATAAACAGTGACCCAGTGGCCAAAGCGCATGCTCTGGAATTGGCTGAACTTGACTCAATTCCCAGCTCCACTATGTCCTACCTGGGTGACCCTCCACCTGTTACCTGGCCCTTGTAGCCTCAGTGTCCTTCACCTGCAACACCAGGACAGAGCCACCCTTGACAAGGGGTTACTGTGAGATCTAATGACCCAGTATCTCTAACACCCCTGGCACAGAACAAGCCTCCTTGCCCCTCAGCCACTTGTCAAGCACCCGCAGGGATGAATAAGTGGCAATGGTTCTCTTGCTTTGAGATCTACCAAGTCCTTTGAAAGGAACCTGAAAAGGGCGTGGGGAGCTCTTGGTCAGAAAAATGGAAATATGCACAGAAATGTTTTTGATCGTTGGGAAAGAGTTAATCAGTGGTTCTTGGTCTTCAGTGTTCAGCAGAAACCCTTAGGGAATCTTTTAAAAACATTGATGCCTACATCCTGCCCCAAGAGATTGACTCCAACTGGCTGGCCTAGGTTGGGACCAGGCATCTGTATTTATATGGCAACTCAGGAGATTTAACCATAATGAGGACTGAGAAAACACTGTGAACTAGAAAAAACTGACACAAAATAGAGCTGATAAGCTTAACAGAAACTATGCACATCAACAACTGTTTGAGGGAGGCCATTTAAGAGTATATTCATGAAAGGCAGCACCAAGGGACAGCTGTGTTCATTAGGAGGACAGCACGCCAAACGAACTTCAATCCCTTTCTTTGTGGGGTTTCAGAATGAATTCCCCCTAAGGCAGACGACACAACCTTGCCCGACATTTGGGGGTGCATTAATCTAGCACCTACAGTGTTGACTAGTGAATCAGCCACAACCTCAAGGGCGGTCCTAGGTACTGTCTTTTCTAGCATACAGACCAAAAAAGTTTTCAAAGAACTTCCAACCGCAACAATGAGCTGCCGAACTTTTTCACATCCACGAAATGAAATTAAGTATGGATACAACAGAAGTTTAGGTGGGGATAAACCGCACGGACTGTAGGGTCAGTTGGCCACGTGTCCAATATAGCTCATCTGCATGTACTGTTCGTAATGCCCAAATTTATCTCCAGCCCACAATTCCTCCCCGAGCCCTGGACCCATGATCAACTGCCTACTGAGCATCCCCACCTGAAAGTGTTGCAGGCAGGTCAAACTTAACATGGTCAAAAACAAACTTATCTTCTCCATCTCATTCTTCCTGCAGGCTCCACAATCTCACTTAAAGGTGTCTCCATCCCACCTGTGGCTCAAGCTAAACCTACACAGACATCCTGGACTCTCTTTGAATCCTGGTCAAAGCCACCATCATCTCCTGCCCAGGTTGCTCAGAAATCTCCTGAAGGTCTCTCTGCTGTGCCCATGCCTTTCTTTAGTCTATTCTCGTGCGGCAGGCAGAGTGATGTTACCAATCCTGAGCAGACCACACCACACCTCTTCTCAGAACTTTTCAGCAGACCTCCGCTCCACTCAGTGTAAAGCCCAAGTCTTCCCAATGGCCAACAGAGTCCACAAGATCTGTTCTCTTGCCCTTGCCATTCCACTCCCAGGGACGTCCACGACTCGCTGCCTCGCCTCCTCCGGGCCTGCACTCACATGTGTCTTCTCCATGAGGCTCTCCCTGGCCACCCAGCCTGAAAGTGTCATCTCTCTTCCCCACATACGCACTCTCCCAACCTCCTTCCCTGCTTTATTTTTTCTTCTTGGCACTTATAACTAACATACTGTTTTTTTGCTTAGTACTTATTCTTTCACTAAAATCCAAGATCTATGAAGGCAGGGACTGTTATCTATTTTGTTAATAGATTTGTGGCCATATCCCAAATGTCTAGAACAGGGGTCGGAAAACATTTCTGTAGATCATAAATATTTTAGGCTTTCAGGATCACACAGTCTCTTACTCTGTCGTTAACACCCACGGACAACATATAAATGAATGAGCACGGCTGTGTTCCAGGAAAAAAAAAATTTATTTACAAAAACAGGCAATGGACTGGACCTGACCTGGCCACAGTTCACCAATCCCTGGTCTAGAACATATCTGAAACACAGCAACCACTCAAAAATATTCGTAAAATCATTTAAGAAGTTAGTTTAACACTACCCCATGGTCAGAACATCTGGAAGATTAATATCCAGTTATAGATGCCACATTAGAATAAAGACATTGATAAATTAAAGAACATTCAATTCAAACAGACAGATGAGGGTCTGAAACCCTGCCACTTAAGGGAAGCCTGGGAAGCCTAGAACTTTCTTTAAAACATTTAATGGGGCCACCACAGCCATCTCTGAATAACAAAAGGCCAGCATAGAAAGAGAGGTAGCCAACTTGCTCTGTGCATTCACTGACAAAAAACAAAGAGGGGCCAGGGACCCTGGTTCACGCCTGTAATCCTAACACTCTGGGAGGCAGAGGCGGGAGGATCGCTCAAGGTCAGGAGTTCGAAACCAGCCTGAGCAAGAGTGAGACCCCGTCTCTACTAAAAAAAAGAAAGAAATTAATTGGCCAACTAAAAATTTATAGAAAAAAATTAGCCGGGCATGGTGGTGCATGCCTGTAGTCCCAGCTACTTGGGAAGATGAGGCAGGAGGATTGCTTGAGCCCAGGAGTTTGAGGTTGCTGTGAGCTAGGCTGAGGCCATGGCACTCTAAGCTGGACAACAGAGTGAGACTCTGTCTCAAAAAAAAAAAAAAAAAAAGGAGGTAAAAACAGGTAGAAATTGCCCAGAAAGGAAACTGTAGCTCAATACAACATAATTCTGGCCTTCTAATCTGAAGTCGAAAGCACCAAATAACGAATTTACCCATTTCCAAGTCTGTAAGGGATTTCTATACTGAGCATGGGCCAGAAGATCTCTCCTTTTCAACCCTATGATTCTCTGACACCAAGAACTAAGGGCAGACAGGAGCTAGCCCAGGGAAAAGAACAGAGACTAGCCCCGAGAAGAGGCCAGCACAGACATGGGTATGGAACTAGGAAATGGAATAAGGAACTAATAAACCAGAAACTGCAGAAGGGCTACGAGTGTTCACTGGGTACAGGACTGGGGAGATGGGAGAAGTGAAGTCTGAACATCAGCTGGGATGAACGAGGGGAGGAAGATGATCTTGGATACACCCCACACCATGAGCGAGCAGGGAGGGCATGCTGACAAAGGGTGTCCATGCCCTACACAGCACAGGATACACTGTCTCCATCTATCGCCTGTGACCTGCACATGCTTATCTCCTATGGGGAGGATGACTCCCACCTTCTCCATCCAAGCTCCAGCAGGAGGGTCAACCCTCCCCAAAACTCCCCACCCTCTACTCCAGCACACACGATGCCAGGTCAGTAGACTACTGGACACGTGGACCACGTGTTTTACCTGCCCCCTTGTGGTCCGAGGTGACCATGGGACTCAGACCCAGCCAACAGGATATGAGTGCAAATGGTGTGTCTCACTTCCAAGCCTGGAACACAAAAAGCCTGCCCTCCTCAACAACCTCTGTCCAGATGAATAAAGACTCAACAGATGGCTCACGCCTGTAATCCTAGCACTCTGGGAGGCCAAGGCAGGCGGAACACTCTCAAGGTCAGGAGTTCGAAGCCAGCCTGAGCAAGAGCCAGACCCCAGGCCGGGCGCGGTGGCTCGTGCCTGTAATCCTTGCTCTCTGGGAGACCGAGGCGAGCGGATTGTTCAAGGTCAGGAGTTCAAAACCAGCCTGAGCAAGAGCGAGACCCCATCTCTACTATAAATAGAAAGAAATTAATTGGTCAACTAAAATATATATAGAAAAAATTAGCCGGGCATGGTGGCGCATGCCTGTAGTCCCAGCTACTTGGGAGGCTGAGGCAGTAGGATTGCTTGAGCCCAGGAGTATGAGGTTGCTGTGAGCTAGGCTGACGCCATGGCATTCACTGTAGCCTGGGCGACAAAGCGAGACTCTGTCTCATAACAACAACAACAAAAAAAGGGAGACCCCATCTCTACTATAAATAGGAAGAAATTAATTGGCCAACTAAAATATATATAGAAAAAATTAGCCGGGCATGGTGACACATGCCTGTACTCCCAGCTATTTGGGAGGCTGAGGCAGAAGGATTGCTTGAGCCCAGGAGACTGAGGTTGCTGTGTGCTAGGCTGACGCCACAGCACTCACTCTAGCCTGGGCAACAAAGCAAGACTCTGTCTCAAAAAAAAGACTCAACAGAGAGGATCCACAGATGGAGAGGACAGCTGAGCCACGAATAAGTGTATGGTGCAGCCTCCCGCCCCCACCAGTGACCCAGAGTGGACCACGGCAGAAGAATCGTGATTTGTTGGGTTGTTTTCATGAAGCCACTGAGGCTTCATGTGGGCTGGGGCAGGGCTTCTTTTCTTCAGCAACTAACATTTACATAATACAATAACTGCCTCCCCCACTAGGCTGTGTGAGCTCTTTGAGAACAGGAATGTTATTTTATTCTCATGGATTTGAACCTGGTGACAGAGAAGATACTCACATGTTTGCTGAGTGAATAATCTAAACCACGGAGGGGTCAAGTCAGTAACCTTAGCCTCCCAAGCGCCACCCAAGTAGAACCGACTCCAAGGGCTAAGAAAGACCAAAAAAAAAAGAGGCTCCCCACACCTTAGCCTCCGAATCACCCAGGAAGCATTCTAAAAAATGCAGACTTCATGATGCCACGCCAACCCCAAGAGATTATGATTCTGTGGGTAAAGAATGGGACTCAAAAATTTCCATCTTTAGCCTGTCTAGGAAATAAAGTGTGTCAATAAAAAAAATTAAAATGTTGGCCAGGCATTGTGGCTCATGCTTGTAATCCCAGCACGTTGGGAGGTTGAGGCAGGAGGATCCTGAAGCCAGGAGTTCAAGAGCAGCCTGGGCAACATAGCAAGACCCTGTCCCTGAAAAAAATAGGAAAAATTAGTTGGGTGTGGTGGCGCATGCCTGTAGTCCCAGCTACTCGGGAGGCTAAGGCAGGAGGATGGCTTGAGCCCAGGAGTTTGAGGATGCAGTGAGCTATAATCGTGCCAGCCAGAACGACAGAGCAAGCCTGGGGAGGGGAGGGGAGGGGAGGGGAGGGGAGGGGAGGGGAGGGGAGGGGAGGGGAGGGGAGGGGAGGGGAGGGGAGGGGAGGGGAGGGGAGGGGAGGGGAGGGGAGGGGAGGGGAGGGGAGGGGAGGGGAGGGGAGGGGAGGGGAGGGGAGACTGTTCTTATTTATTATTTTAGAGTCAAGGTCTCCCTCTATCGCCCAGGCTAGAGTGCAGTGATGCAACTATAGCTCAATGCAATCCTCCTGCCTCAGTCTCCCAAGTACCTGGCACTACAGGCATGAGCCACGACGCCCAGCTGCCAGACATCATGCTAAATGTTTACCAGTGTTTAGTTCACTTAATGCTCTCTCTCAGCCACCCTACATGGTGGTTATGATTATTCCTACTTTACAGATGAGGAAACATGCCACGGTCAGGTAAACAGCAGAGCTCAGACTGATACCCGGGCAATCTATTCAGATGGGCACTGCTCCACTTTGGTACCTGGCCTGGGTTAGAGCTCGGTGTTATAATCACTGTGTCTCCATCATCGGCTTGCTTTCCAGTGTTTACTCCTACAAATTTCGTAAGCCAGTGCCTCACTCAGCGGCCACCATCTTTGATCAGTCAGAGCTGATCAATCCTGGCTCTGATGTCCCCTTTTCAAGGCAGAAGTGTTTAAAGATCTGCCTCATCTGAAAAGCCCATCGGTGTGAGAAATGATGGAAGGTGGCTTGGACAGCAGATCCTGAAGGACCCCAAAAGCCACACAAAAGAATTTTGGTTTGCACTTAAGAGTGGCAGGAGGCAAAAGGGGTTTGTAAGCAAGAAAATGGCACGAATTTGTCTTAGGTCAAAGACTGGTAGCAGAAGACCCACCAGGAGAAAAAGAAGCCAAGTGTGAGCTGAGACCAGAGCCAGCGTGGGGAGGAACACACGCTCCAGGAGGGCAGGGATATCTGTGCCCCTCTGTCCCTGTAGATCCCAAACACTGGCCTTCAGGAAACATCTGCTGAATGAAGGAATGACTCCAAGGGACATTTCTAAAATTGAATCAGTAGGATTTGATGTCAGAGGCTGAGGGTGAAGGTTTATGCCTTAAGAACGGATGCATAATAATGCCAACAACCCACATATAACAAAGAGAAGGGAGGAAAACATGCTTCAGATGCATGCATATATAAAGAGCATATTCATTCACTAACAAGACTTTCAAAGGTCTGCTGGATATCAGCGTGTATTCATTCATTCAGTCAACTAACATTTATCTGTTAGTTGACTAACAGATAGGGTTAGGGTTAGGTAGGGTAGGGTAGGGTTAGGGTTAGGGTTAGACTAACAGATAGTGGCCCAGCAGACAGGGACTTATCTCCGCTGGCCTTGGCTTGTGACAGGGCACACCCATGGCATATTCTGATGATCTGAGCAGCACCCCAGCTATGGCACTGCCACCTCCTAGCTATGGGGCTCCTGACAATTTGACCAACCTCTGTGGACCTCAATGCCTTCATTTGTAAAGTATGATGATGCCTGCCTCATAGACTGAGGATTAAACAAGATAGTACATGTAAAACTGAGCAAAATTCAGAGCCCACAGGAAGCATTCAATAGCAGTTAGTGATTATCAGCATTAACAGCTAAATGGGTCCATCTGATCCAGGCTTCTCAACATCTGGTCTGAGAACAAGCTGCTGCCTGCATAAGTATCCTGAAGTAACTGCTAACTGCAGTGCCTGTATCTGCATTTCTAAGAGCATACCAGAAAATGTTGCTAATATATATAAACGTGATGTTTAACCTCTAGAGAAAATATGCTATCCACTTGCTGCCTTCAGTTTCTAGTCATGTTTATGTATATGCATAATAAAAATATCTTTTAAAAGTTAATCTTTAAATGGATCTAAAACTTATCTCCCTACCTCTTGAGGGCAGGAATTTATGTTTCCCTACACAAAGGTCCTGGCACTCTCTACATAGTAGAGTAAGTAAATAAATGACAATTATAGGCCATGTGAGGTTGGAACCCTGTCTTCAGGCATCCCCTGGCCATGGCAACCTCGGCTTCTCTTGGGCCTTTAACTCTGCCCAGGGTGAGCTGCATTAGCTATGTTCTCTGCAGAGATTCACCTGCACGTAGCCACGTGGAAACTGCAAGGCCGAGGACAGAACCTGAGTCTGATCAAATTCCAAAGTCCAAGTGTTTCCACTAAAGTACTGGCACCCCCCCCCCCTTTTACACGATTTCACTCTCACAGAAATGGTCAAAGGAAACAACTGCAGTTTTAGCCGGGCATGATGGCTCACGCCTGTAATCCTAGCACTCTGGGAGGCTGAGGGGGACAGATTGCTCGAGGTCAGGAGTTCAAAACCAGCCTGAGCAAGAGCGAGACCCCGTCTCTACTATAAATAGAAAGAAATTAACTGGCCAACTGATATATATAGAAAAAATTAGCCGGGCATGGTGGCGCATGCCTGTAGTCCCAGCTACTCGGGAGGCTGAGGCAGAAGGATTGCTTGAGCCCAGGAGTTTGAGGTTGCTGTGAGCTAGGCTGACGCCATGGCACTCACTCTAGCCTGGGCAACAAAGTGAGACTCTGTCTCAAAAAAAAAAAAAAAAGAAAGAAAGAAAGAAAACAACTGCAGATGTTTACAGCTCGCACAGAGGAATGCGTGGAGGCACCCTTGGTGGTAGGAGGGACAGGGATCCTTGGTCCCATCAAAAAGTTACAGGCAAGATTAAGGAGGAAGAGTCACATTGTACCCAATGCCCTGGCCCCACACCCCAGCAGAGCAGATCTAGCCTGGGAGATGAACTTCAAAGAGGGAGGGGAGTCAACAGAATGGGGCCACATGAAAGACTCAAAGTATCCACTTGACACATCTTAATGGACACTGGTTAACACCTCTCCTCTCAGGCTGAGAGATGCCGACTACAAAAAACAAAATCAGGCCAGGCAGGAGCTCACATCTATAATCCTAGCACTCTGGGAGGCCGAGGCGGGCGGATTGCTCAAGGTCAGGAGTTCGAAACCAGCCTCAGCAAGAGCAAGATACCATCTCTACTAAAAATAGAAAAGAAATTGGCCAACTAAAAATATGTAGAAAAAATTAGCCAGGCATGGTGGTGCATGCCTGTATTCCCAGCTACTGGGGGGTGGGGGGGGGGCTGAGGCAGGAGGATTGCTTGAGTCCAGGAGTTTGAGGTTGCTGTGAGCTAGGCTGATGCCATGGCACTCTAGCCCTGGCAACACAGTGGGACTCTGTCTCAAAACAAACAAATAAAAATAAAAAATAAAGTATAGGAGATAAATTAATAAAATGTGTTTATAATGTTTATTTCACTTCAGGGAATTAGTAGTAAATTGTAATACCCCTTTCAGGTGTTCTACATCTGGTTTAGGGCTGTAGTTGTTGTATAAAATTGCTGAAACTGATCAAACTGAAGGCTTAACAAAGGGGAACCGGGTCAGGCCACAGAGGAGCCTGGAAAGCCAACTTAGCCTCCAACTACAACATTTAGATTTGTGACTCTTAATAAGGATTACTCATCACAAAGAGATTCACATAAGAGGTATTCCAAAACCCGTGCAAAAAATCCTAATGTAAAATTGTATCGACATTGACTGAGGGCCTCCCACAGCCAAAATCCCTAAGCCATTTGCATTTGTTTCTGCAGCAATGTCATCAGCTTTCTCTAAGGCGAGTCTCTAGAGTCTGTCTTGTCACCAGTGGCAGTTTCCACAACAGGATCTCCCTCAACGCCCACATCCGGGGAAAGGTCCTTCGCTGTTAATCTGCAACCTGCTCCTAGCTCCAGACCCGCTCTGGGTGAGGCGTGGGCAGAGAAATGCAGAGCATACCTGCAGGGAAGGCTTGCTGGGCACCAGGGGGCAGCAGGGAGCGGGTGGTCCCTAGGACAGTCTCAGAGATTGGACAACCTTGTGCCCAGCTGGGTGCAGTTCACAGGCTAGGCCACTTATTTCCAATATTGAGGGAGAGGAAGAATTACTCAATAAACAATGATGGGAAAATGAGCTGCTTTGGAAAATAATGGGGCCTATCTTATATCAAATCCCAAAAGAAATTCTAGCTGCCTTTATTTAAAAATGACAGAATAGCTAAAAAAAAAAAATGCATATGGAGATTGACCCTGTGATTTTAAAAATATATATCAAGACCTAAAGCAACAGGAGCACCCCATGCAAAAAAAAAAAAAAACTTCAATATAATCAATGATATACAAATTTAAAACTTCAGAAAAAAATTGAAAAGTGAAAATCTGGAAAAATACTGTAAGCACTATTACAAATTATTTCAGAAACATAAGTGTCTCATAGAAAAAATGCAAAAAAAGTCTATTGACAATTTAATGAAATACAAATAAATGGTCAACAGACCATTTAAAAGTTCAATTATAACTGTCAAATTCTAAATGAAACGAATACTATTCTTAATCTAGCAACTTGGAATTTTTTAATTCAATATTCAAAGTTGACAATGAAATATGCACACAAACCGCCATTAACAAGGCAATCTGGTCCAATCCTGTTGGAAAACCATTTGGCTTCTTACCAGGCATTCTACTTCTGGGAATATAAAAAAAGGAAGACACACCAAAATACAAGCATTACAAAATATACGCATTATATCACTATCAGAAATAAACTGTGTTCAACAATAGGGAAAGACTGCATAAATTACAATCATTAAATATCATGTTTTGAAGATTATTTAGTGCCATGAATAAATGTTAAGCACAGAAAATAAAGAAAACATCTGGAATTCAAAACAATTTACAGCATATGCAGTCCCAGCTGCAGGGAGGCTGAGGCAGGAGGATCCCTTCAGCCCAGGAGGATCCCTTCAGCCCAGGAGTTTGAGATCAGCCTGTGCGACACAGCAAGACTCTGTCTCAAAAAAAAAAAAAAAAAAAACTGTTTACAATATTATAGAAAAAAATGTGTGTGCATAAAAAAGTTTGGAGGAAGATAAACAACTAAAACATCAGCAGGTATACCTGCCTAACAGAAGTAAAGCACCTTTATTCCTTTCTTCTTTTTCTATAGTTTTAAATTTCTTACAGATATAGAAAAAATATATATAGTTTTAAAAATCCATAACAAGTATCAATAGCCATAAAGTATAACTTCTTTTAGACCCCAAGTCCAAACTGTACGATGAATACACCAAAATTCCAATAACATTTTGTATAAAAGTCAGTTAGCCAGTTATTGGGTAGGCAGCTAGCTACCAGCCCACAAGTTTAGTAAGCAGATGAAATTTGAGAAGAAAAGCAAACGCCCTATCAGAAGGTGAACAAGCAGTTTTTTTCTGCAAGGTGGGCCTCGTCCCTGTCCCTGTCCCCGGGTGGCCGCTTCCTGGCTTTCATTTCAGCTTTCCCACTTGCAGTGAGAGAGATACGTAAGTGTTGACCTAGAAGAATCAGGCCAAGGCACAAAATAGAACTTAAAAGAGTTGACTTGAGCCAAAGCGAGGGCAGCTCTCAGAAGACTCAGCCAAGGTTATGTGGCTCTGTGAGCTCCACTAGGCCTTCGTTACTAACGGGTTTTTAAATGCAAAAAAAAAATGAGAGACAGAAAGTCCCCAGATACAACACGGTTTGCCAGGAATTCTCATTTGATTAGGGATTGGCTATACATTGTTAAGCTATAGGGTGTGGGTTATGGTGTTGGAAGCAGCATTGTTAGGTAAATTTATAGCTACTTGTGGCAAGGGCAAACAGTTTCTTTCAAGAGCAGATACATATCTCAAGGAGGGGAAGTATAATAGAAAATGACCACTCATTTTAATGTCTCTGCAGGTGACTTGAATTCCTCAGATGAATTAGTTTAGTTTTGTGTGGTTTTTTTTGTTTTTTATTTTTTATTTTTTTGGTCTCACAAGGAAATCACTTTAAAGCCCTCAGACTTTAAAAGCCCTCAAACTGCAGAAGGTAAGTAAATACAGGGTGGCCATCATGGTCCACATCTGCTCCTCTTTTAAAAACATAAAATACTAGACTACTCCTCCGATGGGAGTAGCTAAAAGCAGTACATCAGCCTCACCTGGAGCACTTGTTGAATGCCCCCCACCTGCCAACCACACACACATACACACCTAGAGTTTCTAATTTTACTCTATCAGCTTAGAGTGGGTCAAGAGAATTTGCAGCTCTCACGTTTTCTCCCAGCTGATGCTGATGCTGCCAGTCTGAGTACCACACTTTGAGAACACCTGCCCTAGAGCAAAGTAATACATGTTTCACGTGCATCCTTTCCAACAGCAGGAATTTTAAGAACTTCCCTTAAACTCCAGCCTGCAAGAACCAGGAGCTGTTTGGAATAGCCTGCTCCATGCGTTTTTTTCTTTTTTGATACATAGTCCTGCTCTGTTGCCCTGGCTGGAGTGCAGTGGTGTCATCATAGCTCACTGCAACCTCCAACTCCTGGACTCAAGAGATCCTCCTGCCTCAGCCTCTAGTTGCTGGCACTAGAGGTATGTGATAACTCCTCAGGCTAATTTTTCTATTTTTTGTAAAGACAAGGTCTAGCTCCTTGATAGAATTCCTGGCCTCAAGCAATCCTCCCAACTCAGCCTCCCGTAGTGCTAGGATGACAAGCCTGAGCCAAGACACCCACAATCATCCACACATCTAAGAACAAGCACCCCAACAGAAGCAGCTCAGTACAACAGCTCCCAACACAGGCTTGTGAGCCAAACTGCCCAGGTTTGGCTCAGCCACGTACTACCTGTGTGATCCTGGGCAACTTCACCTTCCCATTCCCCTGCACCTACATTTTGAAAATCCACAGAAATTGCCCTGCCTGAAGCTGAGCAGACCATTTGCCTACTTCATGTTATTATTTGTGGTAACCACACCCATATCCCTTCCTCCTCCACACCCCTCTCCTTAAGAGAAGGGCTGCCAAACCACAAAGAAAGGTTCCTACAAAGAGTGCGCTACAATTAAAAGTAGGTTGACTCATCCTCTTGGGATCCCTTAGGTTTTCCTATTAAAAAAAAAGGAAGTATCAGAATATGTGGGAAAGATGGAAGGGCAGAGGTCAAGAAACAGAAAATCTACTAATTAACCAAGTATGAATAAAGTCCAGAGATCCAGGCCCACCTAATTAGTAGTCCAGGGTAGGAGATGGAAACTTTTAGAGTGTCACCTCCTTGGGCCTTTTCCTTGCCTGTTACCCTACACAAGAAGGGTAGAGCTGGGGGCCCTCCGAGCTCAGGGGCCCTTCAGTGGTTTTAGGATGGCAGGACTCCTGGTCAGAACCACCCGCGCCAAGACCCTGGATTGCTTCTCCGAAGGCTGGAGATTCCAAAAAGATGACACAGGTTTCAGAGGCTGCATCCCCAGTAACGTCCTCAAAGGGGAGGTGAAAATATTGCAAACAGAGACCAAAGGCTGATCCAAGATATACTGCAGTCGTGGCCACGCGTCTCCCAGTCAAAAGCAAAACGTGAAGCCACGCGCGGGGGTGAGTGTCTGTAATGTGACCCCAAAATCCCAGCTTCAGGGAGGCTGAAGCGGGAGGACCTCTTGAGCCCAGGAGTTGGAGACCAACCTGCGCAACATCGGGAGACTCAACTAAAAAAAAGGAAGAAAAAAAAAAAAAAAGCAACACGTGGAAGCAGATCTTGTTCAAGAACAATGTCCCCATTCACAAATCAAATACTAAAGTGTTGTTTTACGCACATGGAATTTACCATAAGCAGGTATCATGACACCCAGGGACACACACACACACGGATACACATCTGGACACGGAGACACACACAGCGGGAACCGGGAGGAGTTGGACCGAGTTGCCTCCTAAGGAATATCGGAAAAGGTGGGGACACTATTGGAAGATGGCACTGGTCCAGCACGCTAAATTAGGGTTTGGCTCAAAACAGATAAAGGAAACCGTTCATCACAAGCTGCTTACTTAAAAAGAAAAAGGTGCCGTGTTGGTTCCGGGGGCTGCGAGTCCCCGAGCGGCAGGTGGGAAGCGGCGGCGGGCGGGCGTGTGAGGGCGCAGTCCTTCCCCGCGTGGCAGGGACCCCCGCTTCGGGCGGCCTCGGGGCTCGGCGCGCCCTCCCACCCCGCGCACTGCGGGCTAGCGGGGCCTGGAGCGGAAAGGCAGCTGGCCCTGCGCTCCCGCCACCGGGTCCCCGTCGCCGTGCCGGGGCGCAGGCGGGGACCACGCGGCCGGCGTGGGGCGGCGGCGGGAAGCCCGGGCGTGGACCGCACGCAGGGCAGGGGGACGCGGGCCGGGGCGGCACGGGGCCCGGCTGGGGCGGGGGCGCTCACCAGAAGAACACGCGCGAGCAGAGGTTCGCGTCCTGCAGCGGGTTGGGCTTCGCCTCCGCGTACACGGGCTGCATCTTGCCGGGCGGGGCGCGCACGGGCCGGGGCCGCGCTGCTCGGGCGCCGGTGGCCGCCGGCTCTGCTCCCGCGGGCGCGGGCAGGGATGCTGGAGCCGCGGCCGCCGCGCCGGTCCGCTCGCTGGGAGCCCGAGAGCCGGCCGCTTCCGGGAGCCGGGCGCCGGCGGCACGCCCCGTCCCCGCCTCCCGGGCTCGCCGCCGCCCAGGCCGTCTCGGGGACGCCCGCTCCGCGCCGCCGCCTGCAGCCCGGGAGCTGCGCGCCGCGCGCGGGGCCGGCCGGGGGCGGCCGGGGGCGGCGGGGGGCGCGCGGGGAGCCGGGGTGGGACGGGGGCTCCCGCGGGCGGCGCCCAAGTTCCAGACCGCGGTCCAGGCGCAGCCCCTCAAGGTGAGGGTGAAGGGAGCCGGCGGCTGCGGCTTTCGGGGGACCAGACCGAGCTGCCAGCTGGGTGGCTCCTGCAGCCCGCCCCTGGGCGCCTTGCCTGCCTCTGGACCAAACCGGGGTGCTGTGGGAGGGCCGGCAACCTGTGAGCCACACGGCTGCCCTCGGCCCACCGCCGGGCTCAGCCCAGTGCTCTTCCTGGAGCTGCAAGACCTGCAGATGATTTTGGAAGATGAATGAATGCTGCTTTCCGTGGGGGCGGGCTTTTGGCATCTCACAGGTTGCATTGTGTGTGGTGGACCGTGGTGAACTTTTTGATGCCCTCTTAGATTGGGAAAGGAAGGTTCCAGAAGAGAGAGAGACGACTGCCTTGTGATGTCTTTCATCGCGCCCAGTAAACTGAACAGAATGACAGTGGCGAAGGGAGCACGTGTTACAGAAGGCAGCGGTTCTAATACGCATTTCTGGGTACTTTCCCTCACTTTGAGCTCTATCGATGCCCTATTCGAGAAGGTTAGACTCAAAGGCAGAACTTGTTCAAGGTCTTAAAGCCATTAAATGATGAAACCTGATTTGTACTCAAGTTTATGTCTGAGCAAGGTGTGTCTGGCTAGCTGGTGGGTGAGCGTGAGAAATGCCCAGAATACACTGGGTGAATGATTGTAGGAATGTAAGCACAAATCTTGTTTCAGGCTTTGGGACTCTCTCCTAAGTCTTCAGCTATTTGTGTGGCGACCTTCAGCCCAGCAGCTTCTCTTTCCTTCAGCCCTGAATGAAGAAAAATCAAGATTACAAGTTCGTGGTGCTTGCAGCAAGATCACTTTATTATTTCTGTGATAATTTCACACGTATGTTTGCTAACATGGTCTCAAAATAATGGCTTTTAAAGATAGCCTTACTGTAGACAAACATGTCTTTAAAAGCCAAGTGTATAAGAGTGGCAAAATGTTGGAAATTTTTGAAGCCAACTGATGGGTCATGGGGTCTATTTTATTTTATTTTACAGACAGGATCTCACTATGTTGCCCAGGCTGGATTCAAACTCCTGCACTCAAGTGTTTCTACTGCCTCAGCCTACCGAAAAGCTGGGACTGCCGGCTTGCGCCACCATGCCTGGCTCATGTTGGATAATTTCTATCACAATAAGGAAGACGCTGATTTTAATATTGTAAGAGAACTATGATCATTCAGTTACCTTTCTGTTAGCTCTTTCTCGGATAATACAATCTCTAAACCAAAATACCCCTCACCTGATTTACCATTGTTCTTTGAAACTCCCTAAATTTTCTAGCCTGATAAAAGCTCAGCTGTCGGTTCTGTTTCAAAGCTGAAGAATCTGTTTGCTAAAGTTAGAATTCTAGTGACTCCCCTTGTCCGACTATTCTACACACTCTGTACAACTATGTGAGAACCATAACTAGCCATCTCCAAACTGCCAAAGCACTCAGTCCCTTAGCTTCTGCTAAGTTTTTAACTAAGAATAAGTAAAAAGGAAATTACAGCAAAATAATGCAAATAACAAAATAAACACAAATATATAAATATACTCCTTCTCACCTATCAAATCAATAAAGATTTTTTTATAAACAGAATCTCTAATGCTAATGAGGGCAAAGTGTAATAGGTACTATAATATACAATCAGTAAAGTGTAAATTAGAATAACCTTTTCAGAAAACAATTCTGCAATATGTCTTAAGAGCCTTAAAAGTGTTCATTCCCCTTTGATTCAATAATCTCACCCACAGGAATTTCACTTATAGGATCATCAAGAAAAAAAATAACATAGGCAATAATGTACAAATTTATATACAAATACATTTATCAGAGCAGTGCTTATTATAGTAAACTTTAAACAACCAAAAAAAAAGTTCAGCAACAGCAGTATGATTGAATCATGAATCGTTTTTGAACAAGTGCTTTTTGAATGCTTGCCATATGTCAGATATCTTCAAAGCACAGGGGATCAGTGGTAAACAAAACCAGTAAGGTTTCTCTTTTCTTGGTGCTTATATTCAAGTAGTGGGAGATAGACGGTAAACAAATGAGTAAGATAAATTCAGGTTGTGATGAGGGCTATGAGGAAAATAGGATGTGACAGAGTACCTGGAGGTGGCTGTATTGAGCCCCGATTGAAATTGGGCAATCAAGGAATACAAGACGGCTCAGGGAAGGAAAAACTTGAGCTGAAACATGGAAACCAAGAAGGAGCCAACCTGGAGCAAAGTGCTTGCAACAAGGGGCACACAAAGGACAATGGCCCTAAAGAGACAACAGGAAGAGGCAGTGGGAACAAACTCAGATGGTGACCTGGGAGCAGACTGGAGAGGAGCTGGTTTCTGGCAGGGTGGTGGGCAGAGATGTACATTTGGGCATCATCAGCTTATAGATGGTAATTTTTTTTTTCTGGAGACAGAGTCTCACTCTCATTGCCCTGGCTAGAGTGCTGTGGCATCAGCCTAGCTCACAGCAACCTCAAACTCCTGGGCTCAAGGGATCCTCCTGCTTCAGCCTCCCAAGTAGCTGGGTCTACAGGCATGAGCCACCATGCCCAGCTAATTTTTTCTATATATATTTTTAGTTGGCCAATTAATTTATCTCTATTTTTAGTAGAGACAGGGTCTTGCTCTTGCTCACGCTGGTCTCAAACTCCTGAGCTCAAATGATCGGGCCTCAGCCTCCCAGAGTGCTAGGATTACAGGCGTGAGCCACCGCCCCTGGCCTATAGATGGTATTAAGAACCACAGCATTGACGCCAAGGTGAAAAGGCTACATCCTGTAGGATTCCAACAATGTGACATTCTGGAAAAGGCAAAACTGGGACAGTAAAAAAAAAATCAGTGGTTGGCAGGGATAGGGGGCAGGAAGGGATGAACAGGCAGGGCACAGAGGATTTTTAGGGCAGTGAAACTACTCTGTGTGATACTGTGATGGTGGATACATGTCATTACATGTTTGTCCAAACTCATAGACTGCACAAAACCAGGAGTAAACCACAATGTTGACCACGGGCTTTGGGCTTTGGGCTTTGGGAGATAATGAATGACGTGTCAGTGTGGATTTGTCTACTTTAACAAGTGCACCACCCTGGTGGAGGAAGTTGATAGTGGGAGAGGCGTCTTATTTTTTAAAAATGACATTAGATAACTGAGGAAGAGAGTAGAGATTAAAAAAAGAGAAGTGCCTACCCAGAACTCCAGGGCCCTAACCACTTCACACTAGCCCTACTTCCTGCGTCTCTGCCTAAAGGCTTTCTCTTCTGCCCGAGTTGGCTCTGCCCAAGTTCAAGGCAGGCCGGAAGGGCCAGGGAATTAACATCTCCCTCTGCCCTCCTCCCCAAGCAACCTTCAGTCAGTAGATAAACAGGAGCAGGTGCATAAACACACACTCCCCTCACTTGTGGCTCAGTGAGGTTAATGTCTGTACCATCTCCCAAATTTCCTTAGCAGGACTGTGCCCCAGCAGCCCACACTGGGAATATACTGGATGGTACTCCCTTCACTGGCTTCATTCTCCTCCCTCTCTCACTTCCCCACCTCCCAAATAAACTGTTTGTTAGGGTAGGAAGCTTAGTAGGTGCTCACAGCTAGGGCGGAGAAAGATTTCTCATGCAGAAATTAAGATATAGAAGTAAAGTTGATTTAATCCTTTCAGAGGATTAGAGGGAATGAGACAGTGAAAGAGAGAGAGCAGCATCCCAAAGAAAGAAGGGAGATACCAGCAGCTGGGCCAAGTGGCTTGCTGCTTTTATGCGGACAAGAGAAAAATAGTAATTGCTGTGATTGCCCAACCCCTCCTTCTTTTCTTCTTAACTGCAAGCAGATAATGGAATCTGCTGTGTGAAACTGCTGCATCTGTCCCTTTGCTTCAGGGATAAAGTGACCTAGCCCTCAAGATAGGATTTTGGGCTGGGTTAGATGTCTGGAGATTGTCACCCAAGCTGTCATCCAGGAACTTCTCAGGAAATACTACAGCCTATAGAAACCTGCCAAAAGGCAGTTTTAGTCAATAGGTCTAGCAACAGTAAAAAAAAAAAAAAATTGCATTTCCTTTTTGCCTGCTGGGCTCCTTTGAGATGTTGTAAAAGACAGAGCTCCCTGGGCAACAGTTGGTTAGGTGGAGAGGGAGGGAGCAGAGAGACAGCAGAAAGAGATTTATTTCACTATGGACATCCAAATTATTGTTTTAGGGTTTGGTTGCAGGGCCAAACTAAGAAAATATAGAATATTCCTACAGTGAGTGTGATCCTAGCTACTAGGAGGCTGAGACAGGAGGATCACTTCAGACTAGTGAGACCCTGTCTCATTTTTAAAAAATAGAAAATATTCATATAATGATATGAAACCATTATATCAATTATGTTCAAGATTGCATGAAACTAAGAAGTGAGTATATCTGTATTGTGGGATTATGGGTAATTAAAAAATCAAAGCAAACCTTTTTTTTAATTTTCCAAATTTCTAAAATGAGTTTTTAAAAAAATTAAAGCTTTATTTATTTGTTCATTTATTGTTAAGAGACATGGACAAACTAGAGTGCAGTGACACAATCATCGCTCACTGTAACCTTCAACTCCTTGGACTTAAGCGATCCTCCTGCCTCAGCCTCCTGAGCAGCTGGCACTACAGGCACAGGCCACCATGCCCAGCTAATTTTTCTTATTTTTTTGTAGAGACAGGGTCTCACTATGTTGCCAAGCTTCATTTTGTTGTAAAGCTTCATTTTAAAAACATAAGTACTTTTTTAGAATTTTGGCAATCTATCTTCAAACCCCAAAAGTTATTACTACATAAAACCATCACTGGCCAGGCAGGGTGGCTCACACCAGGTAATCCTAACACTCTGGGAGGTCAAGGTGGGAGATTCCCTTCAAGCCAGGAGTTCTAGACCAGCCTGAGCAAGAGCAGTAGCTATGATGACACCATTGCACTCTAGCCTGAGCCACAGAGCAAGATTCTGTCCTCTAAAAAATAAATAGATAAAACCATCACTGTTGTTAGCGTTCTCAGCAGCACATAGTAAATGAATGTGAACTAAAATAAAATCTTAATGCTCCCCACTGACTGGAACCCCTGTTAGCCAAGGGGATATCCTAAAACTGAGCTGCCGGCCAGGAGAAGAGCAGTCAGACATGCCTTATCATGCCCCACTCCCTTACAAAAGGCATCTTCTTGTAACTCATTCACAGGCCTAAGGTTATGCAAGACAAACCTGCTGGTCCTCAATTTATACAACAAATCCCTTGAGTCTCAGTCTATATTCCTGTGGCTTGTCTCTGATTAACAGACTTCCTTATCTTAACTTCCATGCACTTAGACAAACCTTCATTTCTTTAACCAAGTACAAATCACAGAATCTTTAAACCCACCTATAAGCCTTAAGCCTCCCCTTTGAGAAGTCCCACCTTTTCCAGCCAAACCAATGTATGCCTTCCATGTATGCCAATGTATGCCTTATGACTTTACCTGTAACCCCTATCTCCCTCAAATATATAAAATCACACTGTAACCCAATCACAGTGAGTCCACTTGCTCAATCAAGGCTTCTTGGGAGTAGCCCCAGGCTGTGGTCCTCAAATTTGGCTCAGAATAAACCTATTTAAATTATTTTAGGCTGGGCACTGTGGCTCACGCCTATAATCCTAGCACTCTGGGAGGCCGAGCCGGGCAGATTGCTCGAGGTCAGTAGTTTGAAACCAGCCTGAGCGAGAGTGAGACCCGTCTCTACTATAAATAGAAATTAATAGAACAACTAATATATATAGAAAAAATGAGCCGGGCATGGTGGCGCATGCCTGTAGTCCCAGCTACTTGGGAGGCTGAGCAGGAGGATTGCTTGAGCCCAGGAGTTTGAGGTTGCTGTGAGCTAGGCTGATGTCACGGCACTCACTCTAGCCTGGGCAACAAAGCAAGGCTCTGTCTCAAATAAATAAATAAATTATTTTGCAGAGTTTGGCTTCTTTTCCCTTGACATGAAGTACCAATATTTACCTGAAAAACATGCCAAAAAATCCAGCCTTCCAAGGAATTAGACTCAATATAGAATAATGCTTCAGACCAAATGTTATATAAGCCAATTATTAGGCAAAACATGATTTTTTTCACTCCATAACAATAGCTACCTTGCACTGAATGGGTATCTGTACTTTTTTTTTTTTTTTTACCATTTACTAAATCCTCACAATACTACCTTGCAGTATGTATTTTTTTTTTTTTTAAATTGATACAGAGTCTTGCTTTGTTGCCCAGGCTAGAGTGAGTGCCATGGGATCACCCTAGCTCACAGCAGCCTCAAACTCCTGGGTTCAAGCGATCCTTCTGCCTCAGCCTCTGAGTAGCTGGGACTACAGGCATGCGCCACCATGCCTGGCTAACTTTTTATGTATATGTACTTTTAGTTGTCCAGCTAATTTCTATTTTTTCAGTAGAGATTGGGTCTCACTCTTGCTCCGGCTGGTCTTGAACTCCTGAGCTCAAACAATCCGCCCACCTCGGCCTCCCAGAGTGCTAGCATTACAGGCGTGAGCCACCACGCCCAGCCCGAAACATTCCTTTATATTCTTGCTTTCAGATATAACACTTTTTAAAAAATTGTGGTAAAATATACATAGCATTAAATTTATCGTTTTAACAGGTTTTAGGCATATAGTTAGGTGGCATCAAGTACATGTACATTGTTATGCAACCATCACCATCACTGCAGAACTTTTTCATCTTCCCAAACTGAAGCTCTGAACCCATTAAACAACCCCCTACCCCATTCCTCTAGCCCCAGCGTCTGGCAACCACCACTCTCTCTCTCTCTCTTTTTTTTTTTTTTTTTGTGAGACAGAGTCTCCCTTTGTTGCCCAGGCTAGGAGTGAGTGCCGTGGCATCAGCCTAGCTCACAGCAACCTCAAACTCCTGGGCTCAAGCGATCCTACTGCCTCAGCCTCCCGAGTAGCTGGGACTACAGGCATGCGCCACTATGCCTGGCTAATTTTTTCTATATATATTAGTTGGCCAATTAATTTCTTTCTCAAGAGTGGGGTCTCGCTCTTGCTCAGGCTGGTTTCGAACTCCTGACCTAGAGCAATCTGCCCACCTCACCTCGGCCTCCCAGAGTGCTAGGATTACAGGCGTGAACCACCACTCTCGGCCTGTGTATTATTTATTATAGATAATAAAGGTTAGAGAAATGTGAACTAAATTCTCCAAAATGGAAAAAAACAAGGTTTGCCAAAGCCCAGGAACTTTCTGCCTTGTTTGGCTACCTCTCTGTCCATCTGCAGATATCATGTGAGAGTCACCAACAGAATGGCAAGGAATACAGTCACTGAGTCAACAGTTTCTGATATGTTCGATGTAATCTAGCACCACAAGGCTGGACACGTAAGACGTCAGATTGCAGGAGCAAACAGATGTCTCAGAGCAAGTTGAAATGGGGTCACCAGAGGCATGGTGGGTGGAATGACGGGCAGGAATGCTGTGGCCCTTCAAAAGCTACTGTGAACTAAAATAAAAATCTCAAGGCTCCCTGCTACTGGATGACTAAGTGGATTCCCCTCCTGGCCAAGAGAACCCTAAAGCTACGTTACTGGCCAAGACAGGGAGGTCAGACATGCCTCATCATGTCCTCTTCCCTTCTTGTAGATGTCCTTGGTCACTCATTCACAGGCCTAAGGCTATGCAAGACAAACCTGCTGGTCCTCAATTTCCACAATAAATATATGTCCAGTGACTTGTCTCTGATTAACTGACTTCCTCACCTTATCTTAAAACATTCCAAGCCTTTAGACAATGCTTCATTTCTTTAACTAATTACAAGAAGTCAAAGAGTCTTTTTCCTCCCCACTATCTCCATAGAGTTTATATTTTAACTGGGGAGACAAACACTAAAGGAAATAAATAAGTAAACCCTGTGGTGGTACGTTAGAAGATAGTATGAGTTAAGGGGATGCATTTACCAGGGAGGGAGGATGAGAACGGCAAGGTGGAATGAAAAGTTTAAACTGGTACTCCATCAGCTTAAACCCTCTTATAACCTGCAACCCCCTGCTTTGAGATGTCCCACCTTTTCAAGCCAAACCAATGTATGCCTTCCATGTATTGATTTTATTATTATTATTATTATTTTTTGAGATAGAGTCTCACTTTGTTGCCCAGGCTAGAGTGAGTGCCGTGGCGTCAGCCTAGCTCACAACAACCTCACACTTCTGGGCTCAAGTGATCCTGCTGCCTCAGCCTCCCAAGTAGCTGGGATTACAGGCATGCACCACCATGCCTGGCTAATTTTTTCTATATATATTAGTTGTCCAATTAATTTCTATTTATAGTAGAGACGGGTCTCACTCTTGCTCAGGCTGGTTTCGAACTCCGGACCTCAAGCAATCCGCCCACCTCGGCCTCCCAGAGTGCCAGGATTACAGGGGTGAGCCACCGTGCTGGGCTGATTATTTTTTTATTATTATTATTATTATTTTATTTTTTTGAGACAGAGTCTCGCTCTGCTGCCCTGGCTAGAGTGCCTTGGCATTGTTACAGCAAGTGTTACAGCGGCTGATCCAGAGGACAAACCGCAAACCACTTAGAGTCTGAGAATTAAAGTTTATTCACCAGCAGGATCAGCCTTGCCACCAAATTCTGAGCCTCCTCTACCCCATTTTTCCCACGTTTATTAATTTGGGGTGGTCTGAAAGGTTGATATGTCAGGTAATAGGTTTAGTGTTATGCTGCTGCACCAACTAATAGCGTAGATGAAGCACCAGACAATAGATTTAGTGTTATGCTGCTGCACCAACTAATAGCGTAGATGAAGCACCAGACAATAGATTTAGTGTTATGCTGATGCCAGGAAATAGACTAGTGGATAGGCCAGGCAATAGGCCAGTATTATGCTGATGTGGATCTTCCAGTCAGTTGGGGGGGGGGGCATTCTCAGGTGCCTGATGTACCAAGCAATAGCATTAGCCTAGCTCACAGCACCCTCAAACTCTTGGCCTCAAGCAATCCTCCCGCCTCAGCCTCCCGAGTAGCTGGGACTACAGGCATGCGCCACCATACCTGGCTAATTTTTTCTATATATTTTTAGTTGGCCAATTAATTTCTTTCTATTTTTAGTAGACATGGGGTCTCACTTTTGCTCAGGCTGGTTTCGAACTACTGACCTTGAGCAATCCTCCCGCCTCGGCCTCCCAGAGTGCTAGGATTACAGGCGTGAGCCACCTTGCCAGGCCGGAGCCATGTATTATTACTTTACCTGTAATCCCTGTCTCCCTGAAATGTATAAAACCAAACTGTAACCCAGCCACGAGTCCATTTGCTCAAGACTTCTTGGGCATTGCTCTGGCTCATGGTCCTCAAGTTTGGCTCTGAATAAACCTCTTTAAATTATTTTACAGAGCTTGGCTTCTTTTCTGTTGACACTACCATACAGACATCACAATCAGAATGGCACTAAAATCAACTCATCTTGCAGGTGGGGCATCTATTTTTAAAAACTGGGCCCAGCACGGTGGCTAACACCTGTAATCCTAACACTTTGGGAGGCTGAGGTGGGAGGATTGCTTGAGCTCGGAGTTTGAGACCAGCCTGAGCAAGAGGGAGACCCTGTCTCTACAATTGTCAATGGAAAAAAGCCAAACTCCGCAAAATAATTTTAAAGAGATTTATTCTGAGCCAAATTTGAGGACCATGACCCAGAGTTACGGTTTGGTTTTTATACATTTCAGAGACAGAGGTTACAGGTAAAGCCATCAATCAAAACGTGGAAGGCACACATTGGTTTGTCCTAAAAAGGTGGGACATCTGGAGGGGGGGGCTTACAGGTTATAGGTGGGTTTAAAGATTCTTTGGATTGTAATTGGCTAAAGAGTTGAAGCTTTGTCTAAAGGCTTGGAATGTTTTAACATAAACTGTTTACCAGAGATAAGCCACCATTTCTTGCGTAAATTGAGGACCTGCAGGTTTGTGTTGCATACCCTGGGCCTGTTAATGGGTTACAAAGGAAATCTCCAAGAAGGGAGGGGCATGTCTGACCTCCCTTTTCCTGGCCGGCAATTTTGCTTTAGGATATTATTTTGGCCACGAGGGGGTCCACTCAGTCAGTTGGGGGGGGGGGTGAGCATTTTAGTTCACACTATAAATAGAAAGAAATTAGCCAAACAACTAAAAAAATAGAAAAAACTAGCTGGGCATGGTGGCACATGCTTGGAGTCCCAGCTACTCTGGAGGCTGAGGCAAGAGGATGGCTTCAACCCAGGAGTTTAGGGTTGCTGTGAACTAGGCTGACACCAAGGCACTCTAGACTGGTCAACAGAGTGAGACTCTGTCTCAAACAAGAAACAAACTGCCCACTCTGGGAGGCTGAGGCAAGCAGATCGCTCAAGGTCAGGAGTTCGAGACCAGCCTGAGTAAGAGCGAGACCCCATCTCTACTAAAGATAGAAAGAAATTAATTGGACAACTAAAAATATATAGAAAAAATTATGGCCGGGCGAAGTGGCTCACGCCTGTAATCCTAGCACTCTGGGAGGCCGAGGTGGGGAGATTGCTCAGGGTCAGGAGTTCGAAACCAGCCTGAGCAAGAGCAAGACCTTGTCTCTACTATAGATGGAAAGAAATTAATTGGCCAACTAATGTATATAAAAAAATTAGCCAGGCATGGTGGCGCATGCCTGTAGTCCCAGCTACTCCGGAGGCTTAGGCAGGAGGATTGCTTGAGCCCAGGAGTTTGAGGTTGCTGTGAGCTAGGCTGACGCCAGGGCACTCACCCTAACCTGGGCAACAAAGCGAAACTCTGTTTCAAAAAAAAAAAAAGGCCGGGCGCGGTGGCTCACGCCTGTAATCCTAGCTCTCTGGGAGGCCGAGGCGGGCAGATTGCTCGAGGTCAGGAGTTCGAGGTCAGGAGTTCGAAACCAGCCTGAGCAAGAGTGAGACCCGTCTCTACTATAAATAGAAAGAAATTAATTGGCCAAATAATATTTAGAGAAAAAATTAGCCGGGCATAGTGGCGCATGCCTGTAGTCCCAGCCACTTGGGAGGCTGAGGCAGAAGGATCGCTTGAGCCCAGGAGTTTGAGGTTGCTGTGAGCTAGGCTGATGCCATGGCACTCATTCTAGCCTGGGCAACAAAGTGAGACTCTGTCTCAAAAAAAAAAAAAAAAAAAAAAAAAATATATATATATATATATATATATACATATATATATATATAAAATTAGCCGGGCATAGTGGTGCATGCCTGTAGTCCCAGCTACTCAGGAGGCTGAGGCAGGAGGATTGCTTGAGCCCTGGAGTTTGAGGTTGCTGTGAGCTAGGCTGACGCCACAGCACTCACTCTAGCCAGGGCAACAGAGTGAGACTGTCTCAAAAAACAAACAAACAAACAAAGACTGCCAAGTATATGATGGATAAGAAAAACTCCCATCTATGACTTGGCACCTCAGCCACCTGAGACTCCCACCCCTCACTGAACACTTTCATCTGCTTAATACTAACCTATTACCTGGCTCAACAACTAATCTATTACCTGGTGCATCAGCAAAACAGTAAACCTATTACCTGGCGCATCAACATAATACTAATCTATTATCTGACACATCAACTAACCTATTACCTGGTGGGCATTAGCCACCTGATGCCCCACTCCTCTCGGACCACCCCAACTTAATAAAAGTTAGAAAAATCAGGTAGAGGAGGCTCAGAATTAGATGGTGAGACTGTCTGAGTCTGCCGGTGAATAAAGTTGGATTCTTGAACTCTTTCTGTGCCGCTAGGTTTGTCCTTGGAACCACCTGCTGTAACACTTGCTGTAACATGATAGCACAATTTTAAAATATATTTCACCTTAAATGAATAAAAATGTCACAGATTACACATATGCCTATGGTAGAAAAATTTTGCACAGAATTAGATTCTTCAGTCACACTTTACATGAGAACAATAGCTCTTATTTACCTCTTCATCTGCAGTATTTGCTGAATGTACACAGTGCCTTCACTCACAATTCTATTTACATATAAAATGTAAAATTGTGAAGCCTCAGGCTAACCACTTTCTTTTAGCTTATGTATATTGCTTGCTTGCTTGCGTTTAGAAAGTTTGCTTGAGCGGGCTCATCGCAGGGGATTATGGGATGAAACAAAATGCAGAAAGAAAACCTGTATTCGAGGGCCAATCAAATGGCACCCAGACCGGGGTAAAGAGCAATCAGAATTAAGGCAAAATAAAATGCTGTAGAAAAGCGGGCACAAGGGGCCAACCAATCAATGTAAAGGGCAAGTGGGTGGACAAATCATGCACCTAGGGTATAAAGGGTTCACTCCCACAGTGCGTGGGGTCCTTGTCCAAGTAGAGGCTGCCATGTTGGTGTTCTGGGGTTTGGACCCTAGCTTGAGTTAGCTCATAAAACTATTTTCAGCCTCAGCGAGTCTGTCTCTCTGTTCTGTGGTCCTGAGAATTCTGGCTAACAAAATAAAGGGCTGGCCTGGTGGCCAACACTCTGGGAGGCCCAGGTGGGAAGACAGCTTGAACTCAGGAGTTTGAGACTAGCCTGAGCAAGAGGGAGACCTCATCTTTACTAAAAATAAAAATAAATTAGATGAGCAACTAAAAAGAGAAAAAAATTAGCCAGTGTGGTGGCACATGCCTATAGTCCCAGCAACTCAGGACTGCTGAGGCAGGAGTATTGCTTGAGCCCGGGAGTTTGAGGTTGCCATGAGCTAGGCTGATGCCACGGCACTCTAGCCCAGGTGACAGAGCAAGACTCTGCCTCAAAAAAAAAAAAACAAACAAAAACTAATAAACGAATATCAGCACAAGAGGGAAATAAAAAACTTCACATTTTCCCCCATATATGAAACCCTTCTGAATATATATCTCAAGACTGGTTTGAAGAAAGTAAAGTGTTATTTCTGGAATGAATACACAAAATTTGGCATATACATACCATACGGGCAAAGGGCAGCTTCCCCTTCATCCTCGGAAGGTTTGCTGAAAAATCAACTCACAAAAGGCAGATTAATTGGAGAAAAGTCATGCAAATTTATTTGATTATAGTCTAACAGTTTGATGTGACAGGGGAGCCTTCAGAATGAAGACCCGCACTTCCAGTGGGGTGCAGAAGTTTACGTATCATCTTGAGGTCACAGGAAGACTGGGAGCTTGGATCCTGGAAAATAAGGCTATGGGAGGGGGAGAAGAGGAATTATGTCAAGGGGCAATGAATGATTAACAAGGAGAATCCAGTGGACTTGAAGAACATATGATGGTCTGGGACAAAGTTTCTTGGGCCAGCAGGATGGAGGATGGTTTGTGACTAAAGTTGTCCAGGTTTGTTGACAGACTTTAGTCTTTCTTTCTGCAATATGGGTTCAGTTAATGAAAATTCACGGAGGAGACCAGAGCTAATTATTATCTTTTTTGGTAGGACCAGATTTTGGGCAGATAAGAGAACTTCAGAGAGCAACTTCATCCTATACTTTGTAAGAGATGGGGTGGGTAGGGGGTGTCAGAGAGACCTTGAGGTTTCTTTTTCAGTTCAGCATGTACAAAGCACTGTATTCTGTGGGATTGGTTTCAGAGTCCCAACAATAAAATGGAATATGATTCAGCCTTAAAAAGAAAAGAAATTCTGGGCCGGGCACGGTGGCTCACGCCTGTAATCCTAGCACTCTGGGAGGCCCAGGCGGGAGGAATGCTCGAGGTCAGGAGTTCGAAACCAGCCTGAGCAAGAGCGAGACCCTGTCTCTACTATAAATAGAAAGAAATTAATTGAAAAACTAATATATATAGAAAAAATTAGCTGGGTATGATGGTGCATTCCTGTAGCCCCAGCTACTTGAGAGGCTGAGGCAGGAGGATCACTTGAGCCCAGGAGTTTGAGGTTGCTGTGAGCTAGGCTGATGCCAAGGTACTCAATCTAGCCTGGGCAACAAAGTTCTCAAAGACTCTGTCTCAAAAAAAAAGAAATTCTAACACATGCTACAGTGTGCATGAACCTTGAGGAAATGATACTAAATGAAATAAGCTGATTACAAGAGGACAAATACTGTATGATTCCACTTATATGAGGTACCTAGAGGAGACATAGAGACAGAAAGTAGAGTGGTGGTTGCCAGAGGCTGGGGCTAGAGGAATGGGGTAGGGGGTTGTTTAATGGGTTCAGAGCTTCAGTTTGGGAAGATGAAAAAATTCTGCAGTGATGGTGATGGTTGCATAACAATGTACATGTACTTGATGCCACCTAACTATATGCCTAAAACCTGTTAAAACGATAAATTTAATGCTATGTATATTTTACCACAATTTTTTTTAAGTGTTATTACTGAAAGCAATAATAAAAAGGAATGTCTTGGGCTGGGTGTGGTGGCTCACGCCTGTAATGCTAGCACTCTGGGAGTCCGAGGTGGGCAGATTGGTTGAGCTCAGGAGTTCGAGATCAGCCTGAGCAAGAGTGAGACCCCATCTCTACTGAAAAATTAGAAATTAGCTGGACAACTAAAAGTACACATATATAAAAAATTAGCCAGGCATGGTGGTGCATGCCTGTAGTCCCAGCTACTCAGGAAGCTAAGGCAGGAAGGATCACTTGAACCCAGGAGTTTGAGGCTGTTGTGAGCTAGACCTCTGTCTCAAAAAAAAAATAAAAAATAATGTCTCCCTGTTTCTTAGAACCTCAGGTACTAAGGCTGTCTTCTGTGCTCTCAGGTGTGTCATAGTTAATGGCACCATGGGGTGTAATGTGCCCCAGTCAGTTCCAGGGGGCTCAGGGTACAGGTCAAGCTCTCCTTCACCTGGGCCCCTCCTTTTCGTGCATCAGGGATCTTCTAGGAAAGCCTGGTTGTGAGGAGGGAGGTCTCTAGGAGGAAGGGCTGTTCTCTCCCTCATAGCCTGGTTGGGTCCAGCAGTTCTTGGGCTGCTGAGGGGAAGCTGGTGCTGGTGAGCTTAGCTAAAACTTGAAAACTTCTAGAGATTTCAGCTCTAGGAAGCCAGTGCCACAGAGTATCCTAACACTGACTGTGCCCTGAGAATGATGGAGGGGGCCGAATCCTCTACTCTCACAGCTACCTCTGGGGCGGGATGGAGCAGCCATTTTGCAGAGTTTGGATGAAGACTTTCCTCCAAGTCAAGCTGGCCTCACACCAAATGGGCCTGGGTGCACAGCATGGAGCACAGGCCACCGGCATCCACTATTCTGCCTCAGGAACCAAACCCCTTTCCACAACACTGGCCAGCCTTGGAAGGGCTGAGTCTGGAATGTTCCGGAGTCTGTTGCATCTCAGGTCAGACCCCCCCTCGCCTCTTTCCTCCACAGCAGAGACTTGAAACCACTCAAAAGAGCAAAATTTTAGTTAAACTTTACTTCGTGAAACATGGGTCAAACTACATAACAACTTTTATGGTTTTACGTAATTAAGAGACAACAGTCACTGGACTCTTAACTGAACAAGGGGGTAATTCCAAGGTAAATTCAGAAACTTGCTACAGAGGAATGTTTAGTCAATGACATTTCTCATACATGACAGATGTACCATAAAATTATAATACCTGTAGTAATTGGTCACTTGAAAAGGATTATAATACTGTATTTTTTTCTGTGCCTTTTCTATGTTTAGATACACAAAGACTTACCATTGTGTTATAGTTGCTTCCTGTGTTCAGAACAGTAACATGCTGTACAGATTTGTAGACTATACTATGCCGCCTAGGTACGTAGTAAGCTGTACCATCTAAGTTTATGTAAGTTCACTCTACGTTGGCCCAAGGTCAAAATCACCCAATGATGCATTTCTCAGAACATATCCATGTCACTATGCCATGCAGGACTCTAGTCTGTCTCCCAGGACAGAGGGGCCGACCCGTTAACCTAAGAAGTAGCCTTGCCCTGTGAGGCCAAACCTCCGACAGAAATCACTGACAGCACATGAATATCATGAGCACCTTCTCAGATGTATGGTTTGCAACCTGAAACTGTAAAGCTACTAGAAAAAAACAGAGGAAAATTCCATAACATCTAGGCAAAGATTTTTTGGATATGACCCCAAAACCACAGGTAACAGAAGCAAAAATAAACCAATGGGATTGCATCAAACTAAAATGTTTCTGCATAACAAAGGAAACAGTATAATGAAGAGAAAACCCATGGATTGGGAGAACATATTTGCAAACCATACATCTAATAGGGAGCTGCTATCCAAAATATATAAAGAACACAATCAACTCAGTAGCAAGAAAACAACCCAATTAAAAAAATGAGGCCGCGAGTGGTGGCTCACGCCTGTAATCCTAGCTCTCTGGGAGGCCGAGGCGGGCGGATTGCTCGAGGTCAGGAGTTCAAAACCAGCCTGAGCAAGAGCGAGAGCCCGTCTCTACTATAAATAGAAAGAAATTAATTGGCCAACTAATATATATATATATATAGATATAAAATTAGCCAGGCATGGTGGCGCATGCCTGTAGTCCCAGCTACTTGGGAGGCTGAGGCAGAAGGATTGCTTGAGCTAGGAGATTGAGGTTGCTGTGAGCTAGGCTAACGCCATGGCACTCACTCTAGCCTAGGCAACAAAGTGAGACTCTGTCTCAAAAAAAAAAAAAATGAGTAAAGGACCTACATAGATAGACATGTCTCAAAAGAAGACTTGCAAATGGCCAACAGATATATGAAATATGATCATCACTAATCATCAGGGAAATTCAAATCAAAACCACAATGAGATACCACCTCATACCTGCTACAGTGGCTAAGGTTAACGATTTAAAGGCTAAAATTAAACTAGATTAAAGATTAAAGTGTTGGTGAGGGTATGGAGAAAAGGGAACCCTGGCTGGGCACAGTGGCTCATGCTTGTAATTCTAGCACTTTGGGAGGCCAAGGCAGGAGGATCACTTGAGGCCAGGAGTTTGAGACCATCCTGAGCAAGAGTGAGACCCTGACTCTACAAAAAAAGAAAAATTAGCAGGGAGTGGTAGCATACACCTGTAGTCCTAGCTACTCAGAACACTGAGATAAGAGGATCGCCTGGGCACAAAGAGCACAAAGTTTCAGGAAACAGGAGGAATAAGCTTTAGTGATCTATTGTACAAAACAGTGAATAAAAAAAATAATAATTTAATGTATATTTCAAAATTGCTGAAAGAGTAGATTTGAAGTGTTTCTCCACAAAAAAATAAAAAGTATGTGAGGTGATGGATTTGTTAATTAGCCTGATTTAATCATTCCACATTATAAACATATATTAAAATGTAACATTGTACTCCATCAATATATACAATTAAAGTTGACAAAGTTATTCATTTGCAGATAAAAGAAAAAAAAATAAAAAGAAAAAAGTAAAAAACTTATAAAATATAAAAATTTTTAAGAAAGAACAAATATATATATATATACAATTATTTGTCAACTAAAAATAATTTTTTGGAGGGGACAGGGTCTTGCTCTGTCGCCCAGACTAGAATGCAGTGGCATCATCATAGCTCACTGCAACCTCAGACTCCTGGCCTCAAGCAATCCTCCCAGTTCAGCCTCCCAAAGTGCTGGAATTACAGCATGAGCCACCACTCCTGACCCAAAATAAGATCTAAAAAATTAGTTCATGGTATTATCTAATCATTAACAGATTATCTCTTGTTATGTCCCCTTAACTCCTAATCTTGCCTTCTCTGTTTCTCAGTAAACTTTCCCATAAATTTGTCCTGTATTTTTTTTTTTTTTTCTGAGACAGAGTCTCACTCTGTTGCCTGGGCTAGAGTGCCCTGGCATCAGCCTAGCTCACAGCAACCTCAAACTCCTGGGCTCAAGCAATCCTTCTGCCTCAGCCTCCGAGTAGCTGGGACTACAGGCATGTGCCACCATGCCCGGCTAATTTTATATATATATATATATATATATATATATTTTTTTTTTTTTTTTTTTAGTTGTTCAGCTAATTTCTTTCTATTTTTTTAGTAGATACAGGGACTCGCTCTTGCTCAGGCTGGTCCCGAACTCCTGAGCTCAAACGATCCGCCCGCCTCGGCCTCCCAGAATGCTAGGATTATAGGTGTGAGCCACAGCACCTGGCCCAGATTTGTTATATTTTCCTTCATAGTTGAATATTTTTTCACTATGTAGTACCTCCTTTTCATGATAATATTTGGGGGATAAAATATATTTTGTAAATATGAGTATGGCTACTGCTTTCTTTTAGCTACTATGACTATCCCATTCCTCCTTACCTCCCCTACCCTGCTTTCCATGGAAAAATTGTTTTCCATGAACATGGTCCCTGGTGCCAAAAAGTTTGGGGACTGCTGGTTTAGATGTGTCTCTTGTAAACAGTATAGGTCTGGCTTTCGTTTGTCAACCAATATGACAATTTCTGTTTCTTATTTGGTAAAGCTAGTCATTTTTAACTTATGATAATTGGTGTATTTGGATTTATTTCAACCCTCTTATGTTATCCTTTTTGTTTATCCTGATTTTGCCATGCCATTTAAGAGGAAAAAGGAAGCGAAATTAACATACAATATGAATATATATTTTCTACACTTCTATGTAAAAATAAACAATATTGTGGAAAGAGATCAGAAGGAAACATATCCAAGTATTAACAATGTAATGGTTTTTCTTCAAGCAGCAGAATTATGGTGATTTCTTCTTTCTACTTTTTTCTTTTTTTTTTTTTCTTTGAGACAGGGTCTCACCCTATTCCCAGGCTAGAGAGCAGTGTCATGATCATAGCTCACTGCAGCCTCAAACTCCTGGGCTCAAACCAATCCTCCTGCTTCAGCCTCCTGGGTAGCTGGGACTACAGATGTACGTCATGATGCCTGGCTAATTTTTCTATTTTTTGTAGAGACCAGGTTTCACTCTTGCTCAGGCTACTCTGGACCTCCTGGCCTCAAGCGATCCTCCCAACTTGGCCTCCCAAAGTGCTAGGATTACAGGCATGAGCCATAGTGCCCAGCCTATATTTTCTAAATTTTTCATGATGAGTAGATATTTTTAGAGGAAACAAATAGCAAACAGACAAACAACAAAAAAAAACAGAGCCCAGCAAATGAAAATATATCTTATTTAAGTAATAGAACTGATGATGATGATGATGAAGATGATGATGATGACCCAATGCCTTTCTGCTGTCTAGTCTTCCTTTCATACTGCCCAAGGTGCACTTAAGACTTCTTGGGGGACAGGGAAGGGTGCCTGTTCACCAGGCCCCAGGTTGAGCTTTCATGTCCAACATATGGCAATGTCCCCACCTGGCCCTGGCTCAGGGCGTGGGAGGAAAGGGGCGGGCTGGGGCCTGGTGGTGGCAGGACCTGAACACTCAGGGGCTTATCCTGCCATTGAACCTCCCCAGGATATCAGCCGGATGCGGCTCGAAGGTCCTTCCTCCCCTGGTTTCCACAAACAGAAAATGCCGTCCTTTGTCTAGACAGTACTTTGATGGATTGTGGATATGACCATTTTACAACTTTATCTAAATTAGATGAAAATGTCCTGTAGCCACTTAAGATTTAATTTGTAGAGGTAATGTTTGTTCACTCTTGGTTCCCAGCCTAGAAGCAATTTGGCCTCCGATGCTTTCTGAAGTGCTTAGCGTGGGTTTAATTTTGAAGCACCCTTTATTTTTTGCAAATTCTTGGCACCATTTGAAATGCTTTCCAATGTTGGTCTGTGTCTTTGGTTAGCGGGAGTTTTGTCTTTTTATAATCTATAGTACAATACTTCCTCAACTTTTAAAATCTAGGCAACCTTGTAAGAAACACAAAAATCTCATACACTTTTCAAATGAATTAAACACGGGACCTGAAAACAAACCTTTGTGTTGCAAAGCAAAGCAACAGAACTTTGTTGTTTAGAATGATACACCCAGAGCTGTTTTAAAAACTTTGTAAGTTCTGCACAGGACCAGCTATGTAATTTGTAAAGTCCAGTGCAAAAAGAAAATGTGGGGCTCATTATTCACAAATTATTTTTCTTTTTTTTTTTTTTAAGAAACGAGATCTTACTGTGTCACCCAGGGTGCAGTGCAGTGGTGTGATCATAGACTGCCATAGACTTCCAAGATGGTGACAGCATTAAACCAATGTCAGCGCCCTTCTAAACATGACGTCCTGTGCTAAATGCACACGTCACTCTTTCTTTCTTTTATTTTTTTGAGCTTCCGTTCTGTCTTCAAACACGTCACTCACCTACAAAGCCGGCCTGTCCTTGGACACTCTACATTGTATAACATGTCCAAATGCATTTATATCTTACATAAAATACATTTATTTTTTACACAGTTTCACTCTGTTGCCCAGGCTAGAGTGCCGTGGCGTCAGCCTAGCTCACAGCAACCTCAAACTCCTGGGTTCTAGCAATGCTTCTACCTCAGCCTCCCGAGTAGCTGGGACTACAGTCATGGGCTCCCATGCCCAGCTAATTTTTCTATATATATTAGTTGGCCAGTTAATTTCTTTGTATTTATAGTAGAGACGGGGTCTCCCTCTTGCTCAGGCTGGTTTCGAACTCCAGACCTCGAGCAATCCGCCCGCCTCGGCCTCCCAGAGTGTTAGGATTACAGGAGTGAGCCACTGTGCCTGACCTAAAATACATTTTTCACTGGAACCACTTTTAAAAGGATTTTGCTTTTGAAATTATGTGGCTACAATTAACTTATTTTACAATTGGCTCCGCTAGTGTATAGTGTATATGTTTGGGAATTCTTGTATAGAGAGAAAATCAGACCTTTCAAATCACTTTCTTTTTTTCTGTTTTTTTTTTTTTTTTTTTGAGACAGAGTCTCACTCTGTTGCCTGGGCTAGAGTGCTGTGGCGTCAGCCTAGCTCACAGCAACCTCAAACACCTGGGCTCAGGCGATCCTCCTGCCTCAGCCTCCGAGTAGCTGGGACTACAGGCATGCGCCACCATGCCCGGCTAATTTTTTCTATATATTTTAGTTGGCCAATTAATTTGTTTCTATTTATAATAGAGACAGGGTCTCTCTCAGGCTGGTTTCGAACTCCTGACCTCGAGCAGTCTGCCTGCCTCGGCCTCCCAGAGTGCTAGGATTACAGGCGTGAGCCACCGCGCCGGCCTCAAATCACTGTCAACGATAACACAACTTTTATGAATACTAAAATTAGCCATGAATGAAATTGTCATTGGTTAAGTTGTATGAATATTTAAACAAATATAAACCAATATCGTAGTTTTCTTTTGACAGTTTGAAGCTGATAATTATTTTTTAGACCCAAATATTTCTATAGGCCCTTGATAAACTCATAGGCTCCCCGTGCCATGGTGATGGCACTTACTTGGGAAAAACATGGGCTAAGCCCCAGGCCCCGATTCTGACGTGTGGTCTCACAAGAGCAGGCCAGTCTTCCCCGGTACATCCCCCACCCACGCACACTATCAGGGTCATTGGTGAAACTGCAAAGCCCTGTTTGGTACAGGGAGGATCTGGGGCTTTGTTCCTTTTCTTTTGTTTAATTTTTTTCTTTTTTTTTTTGAGACAGAGTCTCACTTTGTTGCCCAGGCTAGAGTGAGTGCCATGGCGTCAGCCTAGCTCACAGCAACCTCCAACTCCTGGGCTCAAGCGATCCTCCTGCCTCAGCCTCCCGAGTAGCTGGGACTACAGGCATGCGCCACCATGCCCGGCTGATTTTTTTCTATATGTATTAGTTGGCCAATAAATTTCTTTCTATTTATAGTAGAGATGGGGTCTCGCTCTTGCTCAGGCTGGTTTTGAACTCCTGACCTTGAGCAATCTGCCCGCCTCGGCCTCCCAGAGTGCTAGGATTAGAGGCGTGAGCCACCGTGCCCAGCCTTTTGTTTTGTTTAATTAAAGGTAGAACTGAGTGTCTTGGTGGCCAGGAAAGGCTCTGAGTGAAGGAAATTTTGCTTTCATTTTGTGATAGGAAGTTATGAGGAGGCCGGGCGCAGTGGCTCACGCCTGTAATCCTAGCACTCTGGGAGGCTGAGGCGCGCAGATTGCTCGAGGTCAGGAGTTCAAAACCAGCCTGAACAAGAGCGAGACCCGGTCTCTACTATAAAAATAGAAAGAAATTAATTGGCCAACTAATATATATAGAAAAAAAATTAGCCGGGCATGGTGGCGCATGCCTGTAATCCCAGCCACTCAGAAGGCTGGGGCAGCAGGATTGCTTGAGCCCAGGAGATTGAGGTTGCTGTGAGCTAGGCTGACACCACGGCACTCACTCTAGCCTGGGCGACAAAGTGAGACTGTGTCTCAAAAAAAAAAGGAAGTTATGAGAGACTCAAATATTTTTACATCTAACAAGTTAAATGAGATGTGATAAAGCACCATGTAGACACATGTGGACAGCCCACCTGTGCTCACGTAGAAGTCTGCTTCTTATCTTCTCGGCTAATCCCATTACAATCTCAGCCAGAGCTGGTTTGGGGAATAAGGACTTATCCTTATCGACACCATCCCTCCTCTGGCTTCTAAACAGATACAGGCAGCAGAGATGGAAACAATATGGTGGAATAGGAAAAGTAGGGCCTTGGAGCCACAGGATATGTTTTTAAATTTGGCCACTCTATTTGGTATCCATGATCAAGTCCCTCTCTTGGAGAATGTTTCCTTACCTATAAAATGGGGATATTAATATATACCTTATAAGACTGATAGGGTTAAAAATTATATATCCACACATAAGTAGATATATACATATACAAATATGTGTGTCTATCTATACATGCCCACATACGTGAAGTTTAGCCTGTGGGCACTAAGTAAATGTCAGTTTCTACTATCATTGTTTTTATTGTTATTAACCACATGGAGCAGGCATTTATGGCAGCTTCCCTTAAAAAGAAAAAAAAGTCCCACTGCTCCACTTAACCAGCCTTTATTTATTTATTTATTTTATTTTTTTAACCCATTGCAAGAAAAGACCAGCCTTAAAAAAATAAAAGAAAAGAAAAAGAAAAAAGGGCTCTGTAGAGAGTTTTAAATGATTTATATTATCTACACACACACACACACACATGTTTTTTATTTTTATTTTTTAGAGACAGAGTCTCACTCTCTGGAGCACAGTAGTGCAAGCACAGCTTTCTACAACCTTGAACTCCCGGGCTCAAGTGATCCTCCTGCTTCAGCCTCCTGAGTAGCTGGGACTACAGGTGCACATCACCATGCTTGGCTAATATTTTAAATTTTTTTAGAGATAGGGTTTCACTATGTTGCCCAGGTCTCAAACTCCTGGCCTCAAGCAATCCTCTCACTTTGGTCTCCCAAAATGCTGTGATTACAGGCATGAGCCAACATGACTAACTTTTTCTTTTCTTTTTTAAGAAATGAGATCTTACTGTGTCATCCAGGATGCAGTGCAGTGGTGTGAGCATAGCTCACTACAGCCTTGAAGCTGGGTTCAAGCTATCCTCCTGCCTCAGCCTCCTGAGTAGCTGGGGTTACAGGGGTAAGCCACCATACCCAGCATGATTATTAATTGTTAGTATAATCCAAACTAAGTCATGGGTCAATCAATTTTTCTTAACTATATTAAGTAGTTATTATGCACCCCTGCTGTTACAAGTTAAAGGAGCTATGGACCTGCCCTTAAAGAGCGGAACATGTAAAAAGCAATTAGAGAAAAATATGACCCAATGCATAACCAAATCCTAGGAGGTATGGTGCAGGCACTATGTACTATTGGGTTTTAATAAAGGAAAGAGTGAATTTCAGGGGCTCAGATGCTCAAAGAAGACTTCATGAAAAATGTATGCACATACCACTCTTAAAGGGAGAATTTTCCTTTGTATTAAAACAAAATTCTATGTGATTTTAGCAAGTTATTTTACCCATCTCAGTTATAGTTTTCTATCTGCAAATTGGAGATGATGAGTTCTTTTGTATTAGACTGATGCTCTTGGCTACAGATTACTCTAACTCAATTAATTGACTTAAAGTGGAATATATTATTTCCAGAGGCACAATTATCACAGAGATAATTCAATAAGATCTTTGGAAACCCAGGGCCTTTCTTGTTTTCTTCTCTATTATCCTTGGAATTTCAGTTACGTTGCCTCTTGGTCATAAGACGGCTGCAAAAGCTCCAAGCACCACATCCACACACACCAATATACAGAGGCAGAAAGGACAGGAAAGGGAAAGGAAGGGAAGGGAAGGAAAAAAAAGGAAGCACTACCTCTGACCTGTGTCTCTTTTTAAGAACCAAAAAAAAAAAAAAAAAAATCCCAATATTTCTCAAAAGTGTTCCCTATAACAGATTTGTTCTTATATTTCATTGGTTAAAATTAGATCACTTGTCCTTTCCTAAGCCAATCACTGGCAAGGGAATAGAATTCTGGAAAGACCTGGATTCATCTCTCAAAGTATTTAGAGCTACCACCTCTGAAGCAGGACTGCATGAGATATAGACACTAGAACAAAATTGGGGCTGGGGCAACAGGGAAGAATGGTAACACTAGCACTGTCTTCTCACCTACCTTATAGAGTTGCTGTGAAAATGGCATGAGACTATTTATGAGAAGGATTGAGCACATAACAATGGATACCTAGAAAATCCTTAACAAGGGAACCCCTTGAAAAAGGAAGCCTGTTCTCCCCCAATACCCAGAATTGTCCTTCTATCGTATCCCAACTTGCATTTCCTGTAGTGAACATCGGAATAACCATACTTGCCCTCATCTCTGTGGCAGGCAGCCCTTACACATGGCCCTCAGTGACCCTCCCCCTAGCTAGTCCCCTTGCCATGAGTGTGGGGTGGACCTAGTGACTTCAACAAATGGAACAGGCAAAAGTGATGGGATGTCACTTCCGTGATTAGGTTTCAGAAAAGTGTGACTTCTGTCTTGCTAGATTGTTTTATTGTCTTCTCACTTGGATGAAGTAAGCCACAATGTGGGAGCGGCCCGTGTGGCAAAGAACTGGGGGGTGCATGTGAGGAACTGCATCCTCCCAACAACCCCATGAGTGAGCTTGGAAGCATATCCCTCCCCGGTTGAGCTTTGAGATGAGACCACAGCTCCAGCTGGCACTTTGCTTGCAGCCTGTAAGAGACCCTGAAACAGAAGACCCAGCTAACCTGTGCCTGGATTCCTGACCCATGAAAACTATAAGATAACTAATGTTGTTTCAAGCCACTCTGTTTTGGAGTAATTTGTCATGGTGATTAATTTTATATGTCAACTTGATTAGGCTAAAGGATGCCCAGATAGCTGGTAAAATATTATATCTGAGTGTGTCTGTCAAGGTGCTTCCAAAAAGATTAGCAATTGAATCAGTAGATGAGTAAAGATCCGCCCTCACCAATGTGGGCGGGAATCATCCAGTCCATGGGGGGTCCAAATAGGACTGCAAGGTGGAGGAAGGGCAAGTGCACTCTCTCTGTTTGAGCTGAAACATTCATCTCCTGCCCACAGACATTGGTACTTCTAATTCTCAGGGCCCTTGGACTTGGACTAGGACTTCCACCATTGTCCTCACCTTCCACCCCTTCAGGCTTTCAGACTCAGACTGGAACTACACCACTGGCTTTCTGTGTTCTCCAGCTTTCAAGAAGCAGGTTGTAGGGCTTCTCAGCCTCCATAATTGCATGAATCAACTCCTATGAATGAAAGAGACAGAAATAGAGAGGTCCAGTTGGTTCTGTTTCTCAGAGAACCCTTACTAATACACTTGTCATACTGCAATCGATAACTAATACATCCTTTAAGAGAAGGAAAACCTGAAGACTCTGGTGCTAGTTTATAGAAGAAGAAATAATAATACTAATAATAGTGAAGCTTACTGTGCACTGATGATGTGCTAGGCATTGTTTTAAGTGTCATACATGTGTCGACTTGTTGCAATAACCCTATGAGATGGATATTGTTTAGTATCTCTACAGTTCAAATGAGGAAACTGAAGCACCAAGAGGTTAAGTAACTTTCCCAGGATACACAGACTGTAATATAGGATTTAAACCCAATCTGGCTCCCTAATTATTATTATTTTTTTTGAGACAGAGTCTCGCTTTGTTGCCCAGGCTAGAGTGAGTGCCGTGGCGTCAGCCTAGCTCACAGCAACTTCAAACTCCTGAGCTCAAGCATCCTCCTGCCTCAGCCTCCCGAGTAGCTGGGACTACAGGCATGCGCCACTATGCCTGGCTGATTTCTTTCTATATACATTAGTTGGCCAATTAATTTCTTTCTATTTATAGTAGAGACGGGGTCTCGCTCTTGCTCAGGTTAGTTTGGAACTCCTGGACTCAAACGATCCACCCGCCTCGGCCTCCCAGAGTGCTAGGATTACTGGCGTGAGCCACCGCGCCTGGCCCATTATTTATTTTGAGACAGTTTCCCTTTGTTGTCCAGGCTAGAGTGAGTGCTGTGGCATCAGCCTAGCTCACAGCAACCTGAAACTCCTGGGCTCAAGCAATCCTGCTGCCTCAGCCTCCCGAGTAGCTGAGATTACAAGGTATGTGCCACCACACCCAGCTAATTTCTTTCTATTTTTAGTAGAGATGAGTCTCACTCTTGCTCAGGCTGGTCTTGAACTCCTGACCTCGAGTGATCCTCCCGTCTTGGTCTCCCAGAGTGCTAGGATTATAGGCGTGAGCCCAGCCATGGTTCCCTGATTAGTGCTGTTATTCATAGATGCCTGGCCAACGTGACTAGAGTGGAAGAAAATCTCGGAAGCAGTCACTGTGATATCAGGGAACATTCTGGGCCAACCTGTGGGCCTGAGGGCAGGCCAGTGGAAGAGGAGGCACATGTGCTATATCTGCTGTGCCCCATGGGCCCCAGGTAAGGCTGGCCTTGGGGTAAGTAGGGTTCCATTTAGCATGCTGTGTAAAATTAAAATTTTGATAAAATATACATGACATAAAATGTACCATTTTAGCCATTTTAAGTTTTCAATTCTGTGGCATTAAGTATATTTGATACGGAAAATGTCAGGCGCCGGGATGCAGCTGCTTGCCGCTTCCCCGTTGCCCCGCATCTCCTTGGGCCAGCGCTGTGTGTGGCCAGTTGGAGGGCATGCTGCTGGGCTGGGCCCTGGCAGAGAGCCAAGGGGGGGGAGGGGGGCCCAAGTGCTGGAATGTGGTCGGGCCTGCGTGCTGCCTGCGTGATCCTGATTGGGTAATTTTTGAATCCCACTGTTTTTGATTGGATGTTAAAGCTTGATGTTGATTGGATGTTAAAGCTTGTAGTTGATTGGATGCTTTTTGAGCCCTACCAAGGGTATAAAAGCAGGAGGAGACCAAGGAAGGGGCAGAAGGGTCAGAAGATCTGAAGACAGGAAGAGAGCTGTAACGCTAGGTGTGCTGAACCTGCTGTGGAAGAATAAAGGCTGTTCTCCGACTCTTCCTGTGCCATTTGGTTCCTTCCCGGGTCAAGAGCTGTAACACTAGATATACACAATGCCGCAACATAGTCACATGTTATGTAACCATCCCGTTTCCAGGGCTTTTTCATAGGTGAGGATACTTTTTATACCAGGAAAGCTTCTCTGACTCCCAAAATACCACTACCAGCATTCTCACTAGCTACTGTTGGGCTTTGTCTTAAAGGACTCAAGAAGCAAGGCCTTTCATTCCACAGTTCGAGACAGAGATTGAATGTAGCTACCCCTGGGAGAGGGAATAGTTTCCCTTACATTTAATCACAGGGAAGATTAACAAGAGTGGCATTTGTTGCTCTTTTTGGCCACCCAGCATCAAAGCTCCCTTACTCCATTTGGAGTCTTCCCACCTTTGGGGCTTGGCAGGATACAGGGACTGCTTCCTCCCTGGGAGCTAGGCACTGTCTTTCTTAGGCTGTCTTGCAGCTAAGACACAGACACCTGTCTGAGCTCTGCCAACCAGACTTATTCAAGAAGGATTTGGACTCAGGAACTAGTGATGCAAAGAGGCAATGCCTGGATGGAATCCATCCTGGTATGGGGAGTACTACAGCTAGTTTCCAGAGATGTAGACGTAGGGGTTCTGGGGGCCAGGAATAGTGCAAGGGACCATGTCTGTGTCTAGTGGCAGCAGTGAGGGCCTCTTCACAAGACCTGTTTGGTAGCACAATCCTGAACATTTTTCCTGTGAATATAACCTCCAATCCCTGTTATCCTCCCTTCTAGACAGGCTGTGACCCATTCAACATATTTTAATAATTTTTTTCTATGTTAGGGATACAGGGTTGCATTCTGTTTCTTTTTTTCTTTTCTTTTCTTTATTTATTTGAATATTTTTTTTTGAGAGAGAGTCTTACTTTGTTGCCCAGGCTAGAGTGAGTGCCGTGCCGTCAGCCTCGCTCACAGCAACCTCAAACTCCCAGGCTCAAGCGATCCTTCTGCCTCAGCCTCCCGAGTAGCTGGGACTACAGGCATGTGCCACATTGCCCGGCTAATTTTTTCTATATATATTAGCTGGCCAATTAATTTCTTTCTATTTCTAGTAGAGACGGGGTCTCGCTCTTGCTCAGACTGGTTTCGAACTCCTGACCTCGAGCAATCCGCCCGCCTCAGCCTCCCAGAGAGCTAGGATTACAGGCGTGAGCCACCACGCCCGGCCCATTCTATTTCTTATAACTCTGAACTTGACTGTCAATCTCTTTCTCCAAGAGGCAAAGCCAGATTGCTACCTGTGAAAAGACCATGCAGAACATGGATGAACAAGTAGAGAACTTGACTTCAGCGAAGCTGTTCTGCAGATTCATTGTCTAGGAACTCCTCAGCGTGAGCTTTGACATTCTCACTTGGATAACACAAAGCTGAACTCGGAACTTTCCATTCTGTTTTCGTAGGAGTTTTGATTTAAATCTTGCAAAGATAGGAGTAGCCTCGTGCCCTTAGCAAAACAACTCCTCCTTCCTGCTCTGTAACTCCTCTCTCCGTTGCAAGGAGGGGAAGTTCCATACTGAAAAAGGGAGTTCCACAGTGGCCAAAGAAAGACAAGCTTTTCTCATTGTAAAATAAAGCCAAATTCCAGTTATTATGTTAACCCACTCAGCAAAGATGTGGTTGCCTGTTCTAACACATGTATTATTATTATTATTATTATTATTATTATTATTTTGAGACAGACTCACTCTGTTGCCCGGGCTGGAGTGCCGTGGTGTCAGCCTAGCTTGCAGCAACCTCAAACTCCTGGGCTCAAGCAATCCTTCTGTCTCAGCCTCCCGAGTAGCTGGGACTACAGGCATGCGCCACCATGCCCGGCTAATTTTTTCTATATATTTTTAGTTGGCCAATTAATCTCTTTCTATTTTCAGTAGAGATGGGGTCTCGCTCTTGCTCAGGCTGACATGTATTATTTGAACATCTCTGGATATGACGGATCTGTGTACTCCTTGGTGTCTAGATACTTTAGAACATGTAATAGTATGGGCAGACTGAAGATAATGTTGCACTAATAGCAGAACAGGATAGAGGTCTTTACTGATCAATGGCAGTCATCCAACAAGGATTATGACCTGCAGTCTTGATTTGGTGTCTTCAGGTGATCTTGACTGAACTTCATAAGAGTAGGCAGCAGCTACTACACCCATGAAGAAATATGCATGTGAAATGATCACATGGACCTTTAGGAGGCTGAGGGGCATCTGAAAGTCTTCAGGCACCTGGAGATTATTATGGGATAGACTCTGGTTAAAGGGCAAAGATACCCGCATATGCTGCAGGGGCCACAGGTGTGGGTCTGGCCAACCCCCTCCCAACTCTCTCCTGGATCATGTTCCTATGCCTGCTGCAAGGACATAGAATTTTCCATTGAAGGAACTCTCAGAGCTGAAATCTCCTAAATCCATCATCTTTTCCTATCTTGGCCTGATTCCATGCTAGAGCAGTGTGTCTCCTTGCTGTCTCAGTTCTACTTCTGCTTCAGAGAACCACACAGAAAAACATAGTTCCTAAAACTACAGAAGTCACAAGCCCACTGCTTGAATAAACTGTTTAGAGTTGCTGTCAGGCATGGACACCTGGCAAAGATTCTTCATGTTCTTATTCTTCATGTAACTCATTTAGAAGCCTCCACCAAAAAAGGATCATATAGTAACATTGGGATATTAAAGTCAGATAAAACCCTATAAATAGCACACACCAAGTTCCCCAGCACAGCTATAAATTTATTCTCTTTGCCAGTAAGGTGATAGAAAAGTCTGGAGCCCTCCTTTAATCTTCAATGTCATTTCCTATCTTATTCTATCAGAACCTGAGCCCTTCAGCTTCCCTTCCCTTCCCTTCCCTTCCCTTCCCTTCCCTTCCCTTCCCTTCCCTTCCCTTCCCTTCCCTTCCCTTCCCTTCCCTTCCCTTTCCTTCTTCCTTTCCCTTCCCTTCTCTTCCTTTCTCTTCTTTTCTTTCTTTTCTTGGAGGCCCATATAGCTTCCAAGCACAGTGAATTTGCTCCCTGCCTTATATGTCTGTTACTGACTAATGTTGCCTTAAAATTCACTCTCCCTTGGGTTTAAAATTCCCTCTCCCTTGAGTTGAATTCAGATCCAACTAACATTTACTGAATTCATAGCATTCTAGGATACTGCTTGGTTTTCTAACGTGTGATATTTCAGTTAATCCTCCAAATAACCTTGTGAGGTGAAGAGATATCTGAATTTACAGAAAAAGAATCCGAGGCTCAGAGAAGGTCCCTGATTTGCTGAGGCCACACATCTTGTCAGCGACGGTGACAGAACTGGCTCTATACCCACATCCTTTGATTCAGAGCCAGTCGTCTGGGGTTTTCACCAGCTGACAGCCTCTCCCCTGTCCAAGGTGACTGCATTACCTTGGCAAGGGTGACTTTCACATGAGACCAAGTTACCGTTAACATCAGAGGGTAAGTTGGTTGAGCAGCTTTGTCAGCTAAATGCCAACAAGATGCAGAGGAAATGGGGTCAGAGGTCAGAGGAGGGCAGGATACCCTTGGGCTCCTAGGGCAGGGAGGGTTGGCAGGTTGGCAGTGGTAGGATTGGAAATGAAGAAAGAAATAAATCTCCCCTGACCATCATTCTGCTTCTTTCTTTTCTTTTTTCTTTCTTTTTTTTTTGAGACAGAGTCTCCCTTTGTTGCCCAGGCTAGAGTGAGTGCAGTGGCGTCAGCCTAGCTCACAGCAACCTCAAACTCCTAGGCTCAAGCAATACTACTGCCTCAGCCTCCCAAGTAGCCGGGACTACAGGCATGTGCCACCATGCCCGGCTAATTTTTTCTATATATATTAGTTGGCCAATAAATTTCTTTCTATTTATAGTAGAGACGGGGTCTCGCTCTTGCTCAGGCTGGTTTCGAACTCCTGACCTCGAGCAATCCGCCCTCCTCAGCCTCCCAGAGGGGTGCTAGGATTACAGGCATGAGCCACTGCGCCCAGCCCATTCTGCTTCTTTGAGTCTACCAGAATGTTGCCCATTGCTTACATATGATTTGTACCTTCCTTTACCCAACAGGACCCTGTGATGCTTAACATCTGATAGCCTGGGTCTAACACACATAAGCCCATCTCTCCCAGTTCCCCTGTGTCAATCTGCCCTTGTATTCCAGACACCGAACTCCAAGTTGAAGATGAATACTCTGTGCCCTGTTACCCAGATTGTCTAGATTCATATCTTCTATCTTTTACAGTTCTAAGTCCAGTTGAATTGCCCTGGGAAATCTACTTAAATTCCCTGAACTCAGTGTCTCATTTGTTGAATGGGTACAAAAAGTAGTACCTACTTCAAAGGGCTATTTATGTGACAGTATTTTTTACAGTTCCTGGTATATAGAAGATGTTCAATGAGTAGAAGCTATTATGGCAAGCCAATTTATCAGAATATTATATTAGGTTGTCCCTATGTCTTTACTCTGTCTCCTCCACAACCCCAAATATAGGAAATAGAGAGCTGGATTGCGATTTCTTGACTTCGGAATTTTGTTACCAGGAAGAGGGAGGAGGAAGAGGTGTGTGGGAACCAGAACATAACTCAACTCCCACATCGCAGTCCAAACTTCTAGAGCATGGCTCCCAAAGTGGAGTGACCCCACCCCAGGGACACTTGGCAGTGCTTGGAGGCATTTCTGATTGTCACTACTGTGGGGGCGGGTGCTGCTGGTCTCTAGTGGGTACAGGCCAGGGATGCCGCTAAATATCCAACAATGCACAGGACAGCCCCCCAAACAGCAGAAGCACTGAGGTTGAGACACCCCGATCTAGGGCCTTGGGTTTAACCTGCTTGGTGGGCAAGTGAGAAGAGCTTGAGTAGAATATGAGGTTAAAGTTGTAAATGAACAAAACTGAACTGAAAAAAATATGGATTCAGTCTGAAATTTCATTAAGGAAAAGAGGATACCATAGAGCAGTTAGAGCACCTTCTGGAGGGAAATAAACTGCTTTATGTATTTATCACAAAAAGTAAAATTTTATCATTGTATCTATTGATGATATTATTATTATTATCATTATTGAGACAGAGTCTCACTCTGTTGCCTTCTAGCAGAGTCATTCTTACTGATGGTGGACAGATTTGTTTCTGTGTGCAATTGCTCAAGGCTCACACAAAAGACAGAATTTTATTCAATGGGATTTTAGGGGAAGGTTTGTTTCCCTCCCAAACTGCCAATAAGCCTGCTCTCATTTTTTTTTGAGACAGAGTCTTGCTTTGTTGCCCAGGCTGGAGTGAGTGCCGTGGCATCAGCCTAGCTCACAGCAACCTCAAACTCCTCGGTTCAAGCAATCCCTCTGCCTCAGTCTCCTGAGTAGCTGGAACTATAGGCATGCGCCACCATGCCCGGCTAATTTTTTCTGTATATATTAGTTGGCCAATTAATTTCTTTCTATTTATAGTAGAGACGGGGTCTCGCTCTTGCTCAGGCTGGTATCAAACTCCTGACATCAAGCAATCCGCCCACCTCAGCCTCCCAGAGTGCCAGGATTACAGGCATGAGCCACTGTGCCCGGCCTGCTCTTATTTTTTATACATCATCTAGGGATGGAATGTGCAAGCATCTTGACTGAGGGGTTCTCTTTGCCCAGAGCCGTCTGGGCTCACCAGCCTGCTTGCTGCCTTTGTTCCCCACTGTGCTGATGGTCTTGGGTTCAAAATCAGGAAGAGTCATTTCCAAGCTAGGTTCCAGTTAAAGATGAACCTAATGCTTAGGCAGAGCGCGGTGGCTCACGCCTGTAATCCTAGCACTCTGGGAGGCCGAGGTGGGCGGATTGCTCGAGGTCAGGAGTTCGAAACCAGCCTGAGCAAGAGCGAGACCAGCATCTCTACTCAAAATAAAAAAAAATTAATTGACCAACTAAATATATATATACAATAAATTAGCCGGGCATGGTGGTGCATGCCTGTAGTCCCAGCTACTTGGGAGGCTGAGGCAGAAGGATCACTTGAGCCCAGGAGTTTGAGGTTGCTGTGAGCTAGGCTGACGCCACGGAACTCTAGCCTGGGCAACAGGGTGGGACTCTATCTCAAAAAAAAAAAAAAAAGAGAAAGCCTTGTTTGCAGACCCTGAAAATCACAAATTGGTAGCTTTACCATTGTTGGGATTGTATGATGATGCACCAGGATATGGACCCGTCATTTCTAGTTTCCTTCAGCTGTTGAGCAGGTTCCATTTTATACACAGCTGAATTCCTATGCAATGAGAGGTCAAAGAAGCTGTCTCTATGATCACAGCTATCCACAGTGTAGAAGAATAAATGTGGTAGGAAACTTTTTTGGTTTTATCTCTTTCCTGATCTCTACATTGCCGCCTACTTTCTATTGTTTGAATAGTAATGTTAACATGAAGAACTAACTAGATAGTAGTATCAGCAAATGTGATAATGTTTATTTTTGGTTCTACTCATACTTTTTTTGTACAATGTTAAAGAAAATGAATTTCTAGGCCGGCACAGGGGCTCATGCCTATCATCCTAGCACTCTGGGAGACCGAGGCAGGAGGACTGTGTGAGCTCAGGAGCTCGAGACCACCTTGAGCAAAAGCGAGACCCCGTCTCTACTAAAAATATAAAAACTTAGCCAGGCATGGTGGCGCATGCCTGTAGTCCCAGTTACTGGGGAGGCTGAGGCAGAAGGATCGCTGGAGCCCAGGAGTTTGAGGTTGCTGTGAGCTATGCTGATGTCACGGGACTCTATAACCCAGGCAACGGAGTGAGACTCTGTCTCAAAAAAAAAAAAACAAAAAAAAAACCAACAACAAAAAACATGGATTTCTTAAAAAAAAAAAATCCTGATTCTGATTCAATTAGCCTGGGGTGGGGCCTGGGAATCTGCATTTCTTTTTTATTATTTAGAGAATATTTTATTAGTTTTTGTAATTAAACCCATGTAGATAAGATCTTACATATTTAATACAGTGTGTTACTCCTGTACAAATGGGAAAAAATTAAGTTTAATGTTTCTAGACCAACATGGCTGTTAATTTCTGTATAATGCCAACTCCACACGATACACTGGGATACTTTTTCCAAAGTTGACAGCATAGCTAAAGTTTCCAAAAATTCATATTATGTATATGTGTATAAAGATCAATAATAGCAGTATTTTATGCATAAACAGCAGCGTCAGCTTTTCCAGAATCTGCAGTCATCTGAGCAAAATTATAGAGACATCAGCACAGTCCATTGAGAAAAAGTGGAGGGCATAAAAACTCGGAAAACAGCAAAGTTCTGTTACTGTCGTGGGTGGTACCTGGCACCAAGAATCTGCATTTCTTATGATCTCCTGGACACTGTGGGTCCACAGACCAAACAGGGTATAGAGCATTTTATCTACTTTTAATCATTACTTCAATTGAATTTTTGTAAACTCTTTAAAATAGTGGTTATTAATGTTGTCCTCATAACTAGGATGTCTTTTTTTTTTAATATATTAAACATTTTGTCTCTGAGGTTATCATTCTTCTCGTCTAGATTAATAGTACTTATTAGCACAGGAATCTGGAGACTTCATCTGATAAAGAGAGCCTTTGTTTACTTGATCTCCAAAAACAAGGCCAAGGGCCAGCATCTCTAAAGCTGATCTGGGTCTCCATGGCAATGTCATAACTTTGTACTCTTGCTGGTGGGTAGGCTGGGAAAACTCCAGAATAAACACTTGCCAGGCAGGGCGAGGTGGCTCACGCCTGTAATCCTAGCACTCTGGGAGGCCAAGGCGGGCAGATTGCTCTAGGTCAGGAGTTCGAAACCAGCCTGAGCAAGAGTGAGACCCCCATCTCTACTATAAATAGAAAGAAATTAATTGGCCAACTAATATATATAGAAACAATTAGCTGGGCATGGCGGCGCATGCCTGTAGTCCCAGCTACTTGGGAGGCTGAAGCAGGAGGATCAATTGAGCTCAGGAGTTTCAGGTTTCTATGAGCTAGGCTGACGCCATGGCACTCACTGTAGCCTGGGCAACGAAGTGAGACTCTGTCTCAAAAAAAAAACACTTGCCAGGCAACTTCTGGTTTTGTACAGGTCTGCAGCTTCCAGCCTGGCAGGACATGACAGCGGAGGTCCACGTTGTGTTTGCACACTTGCACAGCACCGGGTGGGCACCAGAGACCATGGTGAGCTGACTCCTGTTAGGCGGCCTCTTAACTGCTCCCTATTATGTGCGTGTGGTTTCATCGCAGCAGTCCTTTCCCCTCCATCAGTTTCCATGGGATCTCCGGTCTCCTTGAACAGCACCTGAAGCTCTTAGGCCTGTTGTCCCATCCCAGGTGACACAGGCGCATCTCCTTGTGCAGGCATGTTGTCTTCTCGGGCCACGGTGGAATGCCCTGGTGTCGGAATGTAATAGCACGGTGTCATCTTTGCATCCCTGTAATACCTCTGTTCCCATGTTGCCCTTCCTCCTTTACCACTTGGCGTGGGAAACATAGGAAGCTGCACATAATGTCGAAAAGGATCAAAGAATGGAATTCCTGATTTTCGGTTTGAAGGGCAGGGCTGCTGGCATAAACTGTGGCATTCGCAAGAATGCCCTGTCAACCAAGTTTCCATCCACAGAAGACAAGCTTACAACCTTCCCAAACTGGAGGCCACCAAAGGTTTGGGAATTAAAGGTACAGAGGCAGCCGGGCGGGGTGGCTCACTCCCGTAATCCTAGCACTCTGGGAGGCCGAGGCAGGCAGATTGCGCGAGGTCAGCAGTTTGAAACCAGCCTGAGCAAGACCCTGTCTCTACTAAAAATACAAAGAAATTAATTGACCAACTAAAAATAGATATACAAAAAATTAGCTGGGCATGGTGGCACATGCCTGTAGTCCCAGCTACTCGGGAGGCTGAGGCAGGAGGATCGCTTGAGCCCGGGAGTTGGAGGTTGCTGTGAGCTAGGCTGATGCCACGGCACTCACTCTAGCCTGGGCAACAAAGTGAGACTCTGTCTCAAAAAAATAAAAAATAAAAAAAATAAAGGTATGGATGTTAGATACAGTTGAGATTCCCATCACCTGAATTGGCACCACCCCCAAACCTGCCAGCTGAGGGCAAGGCAGGGGAGGATAAGACAGAACCCCCTTCAAGTATGGCTTTTGTCTCACCTCCTGACCAAAGGCAGGGGCATTGGCAGCTTTGTAGAGAAGCTTCTCATGCAGAATAGAAAAGACTTAGGCTGGGCACAGTGGCTCACACCTGTAATCCTACCAATCTGGAAGGTCAAGGCAGGAGGAATGCTTGAGGTCAGGAGTTCGAGACCAGCCTGAGCAAGTGAGACCTCATCTCTACTAAAAATAGAAAAAATTAGCTAGGCTTGCTGACGCATGCCTGTAGTCCCAGCTACTTAGGAGGCTGAGGCAGGTGGATCGCTTGAGCCCAGGAATTTGAGGTTGCTGTGAGCTAAGCAGATGCTGTGTCACTCTAGCTTAGGCAACAGAGCAAGAATCTGTCAAAACAAAACAAAAAAAGCCCTGATTTCCCACTTGGGATCTGGAAAATTCAGAGAAGGGGAGGTAGCAGGCTTGTAGAGATCTCTGAGCAGGGATGATATGATGCTGTAAAAGAAGATGTAGCATGTCCTGTCTAGCTGGGGGTTGGATAAGGACCCAGTTACATCCTTTCTTTATAATCCCATAGCACAGTTGATTTTGAAAACAAAACAAATCAAAAAAACACCTGCCTGGGAAAGCTGAAACAAGCTTTTGCTAAAGTTTAAAAGACAACAATAGGAAGAATCTGTACCCCCATAATATGCCGGAAAAAAAAAAAAAACAATAGGAAGAGAGCTCTTCTTTTTTTTTTTTTTTTTTTGAGACAGAGTCTCGCTTTGTTGCCCAGGCTAGTGTGAGTGCCGTGGCGTCAGCCTAGCTCACAGCAACCTCAAACTCCTGAGCTCAAGTGATCCTCCTGCCTCAGCCTCCCAAGTAGCTGGGACTACAGGCATGCGCCACCATGCCCGGCTAATTTTTTATATATATATCAGTTGGCCAATTAGTTTCTTTCTATTTATAGTAGAGATGGGGTCTCGCTCTTGCTCAGGCTGGTTTTGAACTCCTGACCTTGAGCAATCCGGCCCGCCTCGGCCTCCCAGAGAGCTAGGATTACAGGCGTGAGCCACCGCCCCCGGCCGAGAGCTCTTCTTAAATCTAGATAATCTGATTTATACTCAGGTCAGATTTATAAGCAGTATTTTTCAGCCCGTGGCCCACTGCAGCATGGAGGCGCTGCTATGTCGCACGGGTTGATGTTGGGAGTTGAATCTTAGTTCATCACCGGAGCCCAGACCTGGGTCTCTATGCACTTTGACGTCTATTCTCCTTCCAATTTAGCTATTAGCCAATCCTCTTCCTCATGGGAGAGACAGCATGGATGAACTCTCATTTCAGGGGAAACACCAAGCCCTTATCAAAAGGGAATTGCTTTATGGGGTTCCAAAAGAAATCCATTATATCAGTACATTTCCCATATGGGACTTACAGCCACAAATGGAAGAAATAGATCTCCTCAGTGCATCAGGACTGTCTCCAGGGGTAACAAAAGATACAGTCGCTAAAAGTAAGGTAGTCCCTTTAGCACCCTAGTGGGCTGTCCTGAGATAGAACAGGAAAGAAATCAAACTCCCTTTTGCACAATAATGGGATGTAATAGCTCCTAGAGACTCAGGTGAGGAAGAACCACTGAGCTAGTCAAGGATATTGTAACTGCCCTCCCTTGAATAAATTTCAATGATCCCTATATAATCATCTGCCTTAACTAACCACTTTACTTTTTGAGTTGTTTCCCAAAATTGGTAGATTTTCTACAAGACAAAGGAGCTGAGATTCTGAAGGAGCCTGGGCAGACTTCCTGACAAGATTCACCATCCCACACAACCTGCCCCCAAGGCGTGTAGCCTCTCGGTAGTTATGCCAAGACCTGGCCCAAGGCACATGGCCCAGCCTTTAAAAGCCCGTGATCTCCATCAATGGAGAGAGAGGCTGATTTGAGGCAGCTTCTGCCATTCTCCTGACCAGATGTCTGTCATGTGTCTGTTGCAGTATATCAAACGTTCCTTTCTTCCTCAGCAGTTCTCGTCATCTCAATAATTAGGTCTTTGTGCAAGGAACAACTGGACCTAGACGGAAACTCCCTTGTGGCTTTGACAATATTATTTCTAAAACATGGTTGCAGTCTGCATTGTTGCTCTGAAAAGTCATGTCCACCCTTGGGAACTGTGTCTTACCTCTTGAAAGAAGCCCAGTGCGTCTTGCAGACTGATTTGTTCTATCAAGTCAAAGACTTAAAGAATCAGTCATTCATGAACGGCTCAGAGGTGAGATTCTGGAAGGAAATTCATCATCCTGGAGACCTAGAGCCCTAATCACACTAGACCAAGGAGCTGATAGCACCAGAGTGTTCTGTCTTTCGGATCCCCCGGGCCCTGTCCCCTGAGGGACACCCACCACCTTAGATTGCACAGCTGATGGGGAAGGGAGATCCATTCCCGCCATGAGACCCTTCCTGGGAAGGCGCCTTCCCCAGGAGGAGGGTGTTCCCAGGGCCGTGGGTAGAGATTCTCATGGAGAGCTGGAGGAGAGCCCGCAGTGAGAAAATGAGGGCAAGGGGAGGGGCGCTGGGGCTAGGGAGTTCCCATGAAGGCACCTTTTTTGGAAAGGCCCAACTCTACGTGCTTTTCCTTTTAGAATTTGGGAAAAGAGAAGTTGTCAAAAACTTTAGCCATCTCCCTCCAGCGCTGCCCTTTTGAATTTATCCCAACTATTTTTTTTTTTTTTTTGGAGGTGGAGGTCACCGAGAGGCAAGGGGAGGGGACCAGCAGTGGCTACGGCCTGCCCACTCCTAATCCCAATTTTTTTTTTTTTTTAAACAGAGTCTTGCTTTGTTGCCTAGGCTAGAGTGAGTGCTGTGGCATCAACCTAGCTCACAGCAACCTCAGACTCCTGGGCTCAAGCAATCCTCCTGCCTCAGCCTCCCGAGTAGCTGGGACTACAGGCATGTACTACCATGCCTGGCCAATTTTTTGTATATATATTTTTAGTCGGTCAATTAATTTCTTTCTATTTTGAGTAGAGATGGGGTCTCGCTCAGGGTGGTTTCGAACTCCTGACCTTGAGCAATCCGCTCAGCTCAGCCTCCCAGATTGCTAGGATTACAGGCGTGAGCCACCGTGCCCGGCTCAATCCCAACTCTTAAACTAACTAAATTAGAATACCCCTGCCTGTCCCCAGTTTGCTGTTGCAATTTTAGGGAATCTGATAGGACAGGCTGACGAGAAACGGGAAGGAGGGACAGCCACTGGCCTTGTAGGAAAACAGCAGTGCCCGTGCAAGTAGACTACCGCTCAGAAACTTGGGCCTTGACCAACAGTCAGTCCTGGGAGAGGTGACAGAGCCAGGAGATGAAGGGAAAATTCCACACCCTATGGAAAAGCTCTCCGTAGAGCACAACTCAAGGACTGCAGCAAGAATGAATCGGTTGTCTATCACTGTGTAGCAACCCACCCTAAGACCATGACTTGGTGGCTTAAAATAATCGCTTATTTATTTATTACAATTGTGATGGTTGGTTAGACAGTTCTGCTAGTGGCCTCATTTGGACTCACTCACACAGCTGCAGAAAGCTGGTGGCTCGGCTCAGGCTGGGTGTCCAGGTGGTCTCACTGCACCTCGGGTAGGATGGCTGGAAGGGTGGAGCTGGCCAACCCTCTCTCTGTACCTGGCCTTCCATCTCAGGCTACTTCATAGCAGGGCAGGCAGGGAAGGCTTCTCTGAAGGAAGGCCCTCCAAGCTGAGATCTTCTGAAGGGTTAGAGGGCTGAAGGGACCAGGCGCGGTGGCTCATGCTTGTAATCCTAGCACTCTGGGAGGCCGAGACGGGAGGGTCGCTCAAAATCAGAAGTTCCAGACCAGCCTGAGCAAGAGTAAGACCCTACCTCTACTAAAAAAAATAGAAAGAAATTAGCTGGACAACTAAAAATATATAGAAAAAAAAATTAGCCTGGCATGGTGATGCATGCCTATAGTCCCAGCTACTCAGGAGGCTGAGGCAGGAGGATCGCTTGAGCCCAGGAGTTTGAGGTTGCTGTGAGCTATGCTGATGTCACGGGACTCTATAACCCAGGCAACAAAGTGAGACTCTGTCTCAAAAAAAAAAGACTAAACAGAAGGCAGAAGGAAGTCATGGCTCATTTCATTTAGTTGGACAAAAAAAAAAAAAAAAGGCAGAAGTAAGTAGGCAGAACGGCAGAGGCTGGTAAGAACAAGGGAAATGATTTATAAGAGGGAACAACATGTATCAAGACCCTGTGAGGTGGGAAGAAGAATGATGGTTTCTAGGGAAAAAAAACAAACATAAAGTCAGTTTGGCTACTACACACACAGAAAGAGGGAGCAGGGGAGCCAGACAGTGCATGTTCAAGGAGCTTTGGATTTTTTTTTTTTTATCTTCATACTAAGAATAGGAGACCATTGCAAGGTTGTAAGTGTAGGGAACTTCAAACTTTCCCTCTGAATGTTCCAACAAACTGACAATAGTCAGATCAGCAAGAGAAAAGGCATACAAATTTATTAATGTTCATATGGACACAGGAGTCCTGCGGAGATTTCAAAGGAGGCCAGATGGTTGAGGCTTAAATAGCCCCCCCTCAAATAGGGAGAGGGAGATGGCGGAGATGGGCGATTGCAGGAGTAGTAAAATTATTTTCAGAAAAAATGGATGAGCCCAAAGAATAGACAACAGCCTGGAACAAAGTTTGTCTGAGCTGTGCAGGAGGCCATGGCAGGTGAAGGGTGAACCTCATTGTAAACGAAGGTTGTCTCATGTAGATAAAGTCTGTCAATGGAAAAAGCCAAACTCCGTAAAATAATTTTAAAGAGATTTATTCTGAGCCAAATTTGAGGACCGTGACCTGGAACCACTGCCAAGAGGCCTTGGGCAAGTGGACTCGATGTGACTGGGTTACAGTTTGGCTTTTATACATGTCAGGGAGGGGGGTGGGGTGTTACAGGTAAAGTCATCAATCAATACGTGGGAGGCATACATTGGTTTGGCCCAAAAAGGTGGAACATCTCTGAAGGGGGGGGCTTACTGGTTATAGGTGGGCTTAAAGATTCTTTAGCTTGTAATTGGTTAAAGACATGAAGCTTTGTCTAAAGGCTTGGAATGTTTTAACATAAGGAGCTGTTCTCAAAGATAAGCCACCAGACATAGATTGGTTGTGTAAATTGAGGATCTGCAGGTTTGTCTTGCAGACCCTTAGGCCTGTTGATGGGTTACATGGGAAGTCCCCAAGAAGGGAGGGGGGCACGATAAGGCATGTCTGACCTCCCTCCTCCTGGCAGACCATTTAATTTTAGGATATTCCTTCGGCCACTGGTGTCCAAAGGATACTGGTGTCCGAAGTCAGCTGGTAGGGAGGTGAGCCTTAAAATTTTATTTTACTGCACAAGTCTCCCAGGTAATCTTACAGAGCAGCACCCCAAAGAGTAGATGAAAATTTGTCTGGCATCACTTTTAGTCTTCTCCTTTCTCATGTTACTAAAAATTTGGTACTTGTCCCCAAGACTGACAAATGAAGACAAATAGTTTGAGGAAAAGAAAAGAGGAGCTTATTAATTTGTCAGCAAATGAGGAGGATGGAAGACTCTGGTATTAAAAAACGAAACGAAACAAAACACATTGTCCTATCTGTGAGCAGAAACATAAAGCTTTTAAAAGGAGTTTTCACTTTGGGAGGCTGAAGCCGGTGGATTGCTCAAGGTCAGGAGTTCGAGACCAGCCTGAGCAAGAGCCAGACCCCTGACTCTACTATAAATAGAAAGAAATCAATTGGCCAACTAAAAATATATAAAAAAAATTATACAGGCATGGTGGCGCATGCCTGTAGTCCCAGCTACTCTGGAGGCTGAGGCAGAAGGATCTTGAGCCCAGGAGATTGAGGTTGCTGTGAGCTAGGCTGACACCACGGCATTCACTCTAGCCTGGGCAACAAAGCGAGACTCAGTCTCACACACACAAAAAAGAAGGCATTGTGAGGAGTGGTGAGTTCCTAACCCTAAACCACTTAGAATTCATCCAATAAAAGATCCTGCCTTTCTTTCTCTACCTATGGAGTGCAGTTCTCTGCAAGAAAAGAAACACTGGGCTTTCCACTCCTATGAAGGAAAAACAGAAATTATAGCCCCTTTCAAATCAAAGTTTTGTTCTTGAGTCAAAGGCACCTCCTGGGTCTCCTGCCAAGTCCAATGAAAAGGCTTTTTTGATGATTAAAGCTATCAGAGTTCAGAAAGGTCACCATTTCATTCACGCTGAGATGGAGGACAGTGTTCTTTCTCTGCTTTGGGCGTACAGCTGGAATTCAACGCCAAGTTTTCATTTCATTTCTAGAGGCCCTTTACTCTTTTTTTTCTGCCCTAATGAATATAGTCACTCGGAAGGTAGTGGTCATGTTATGACTTATCTTAAATAAAAGTGTCATTAAGTTCATAATAATGTCAACACATCAATACCAAAAATTGAAAGTCAATTCGTTTTTTCAGGATCAGAAGGCTGCTACGTCTCCACGGGCCTCCTGATTTCTCCCCTGAACAGAGGTGCCCATGGATCGATCATCCCCACAAACAGCCCAGCCAGCAGCCGGAACTCGGTTGTACACATTCTCACTTCATGGGGAGCGGAAGACTCTTTTTTTTTTTTTTATAGTAAATTCCGATTAATAAATGTAGAAGGGAATGACAGAAATATAAAACCACCTTGTGAGGGGGAGAAAGGGCATTTATTGAAACCTTAAAATTTGTACCCCCATAATATACCAAAATTTGAAAAAAAGAAATAAAATAAATAAAAAATAAAAACCACCTTGTGGCAAACATCACAGTAACAATAGTTGCAGGCAAGAATAAATGCTAAGATGAGTAAGAAAAAGTATTATGACTATCAAGATATTTGCATAGAATCAAAGTATATCCCCACAAGACCCTTACTAAGTTCAAGGGGAAAACAGTAAATTCACAGCAGAGAAGTCTGTGATGGAGTTAATATCACCAGCACTGAAAAATATCTGCATCATGCATCTCCTAATATGATATGCTGACCAAGACACAGCATCATTTCTGGGGTTTTCTTGCCCAAAATGCATAACCTTGAATGTAATTATGTGAAAACGTTAGATAAGCCCCCAAAGTTACTAATGACCTTTGTTAAAAGAAAAATTTAGCTGGGTGCAGTGGCTCATGCCTGTAATCCTAGCACTTTGGGAGGCCGAAGTGGGCGGATCACCCAGGGTCAGGAGTTCAAAACCAGCCTGAGCAAGACTCCAACTCTATTAAAAATAGAAAGAAATTAATTGGCCAACTAAAAGTATATAGAAAAAATTAGCCAGGCACGGTGGCGCATGCCTGTAGTCCCAGCTTCTTGGGAGGCTGAGGCAGGAGGATCACTTGAGCCCAGGAGTTTGAGGTTGCTGTGAGCTAGGCTTACGCCATGGCACTCTAGCCCAGGCAACAGAGCGAGACTCTGTCTCAAAATAAAAGAAAAAAAGAAACGAAAAGAAAAACTTTAGACACATTAAGTTTAACAGAGTTGAATTAAGATGATTGAAGAATCTGGGAGCGCCCTGAACCAGAATAGGCCTGGGGCTGTCACGTGGTTGGACAATATTTATGGAGAGAAAAAGGAAAGTGATGTTCAGAAAATGGAAGTGAGGCACAGAAACAGCCATCACAGCTCGGCAGGATCTTGTGTTGGATGAATTCCAAATACTGTTGGAACATGGTTTAAATAGTCAGCTGCCAGTCATTGGCTGAATCTGTGTGATTGGAACAAGAGTAGGTTACAGCCTGTTTACACATTTAGTGAAGTTACAGTTCACTATGCAGGGAGAAAATTTTAAGTCAAATTCGAAATATGTAAGGAGACAGCTTTAGACTAAATCTGATACCTTCATGTTGTCAAATTCAACGGTCATTCCTCAATCTGCCAATATTACGTAATATTGTTAAGCATTTAAAAAAAATTTTTTTTTTCGAGACAGGATCTCTTTCTGTGGCCCAGGCTAAGTGCAGTGGCATGATGGTCATAGCGCACTGTAACCTCAAATTTCTGGGCTCCATCAATCCCCCTGCTTTAGCCTCCTGAGTAGCTGGACCTATAGACACGCACCACAATGCCTGGTTAATTTTTCTTTCTTTTGTTTTTTTTTTTTTAGAGACAGGGTCTATATTGCCCAGCCTGTCTTGAACTCCTGGCCTCAGTCTCCCAGCCACAGTGCTTGGATGACGGGCATGAGCCTCCACACTAGCCTCTGTTGAGCAGCCATTCTGAAATCCCTTTCTTCTTTTGTACTCCAGGGCATAACTGTCTTTTGGTTCACCTTCTATCTTTTTTTTTTTTTTTTGAGACAAGAGTCTCACTGTGTTGCCTGGGCTAGGGTGCCCTGGCATCAGCCTAGCTCACAGCAACCTCAAACTCCTGGGCTCAAGTGATCCTCCTGCCTCAGTCTCCCGAGTAGCTGGGACTACAGGCATGTGTCCCATGCCTGGCTAATTTTTTCTACATATTTTTAGTTGGCGAATTAATTTCTTTCTATTTTTAGTAGAGAGGGGGTCTCGCTCTTGCTCAGGCTGGTCTCCAACTCCTGACCTTGAGCGATCCGCCCGCCTCAGCCTCCCAGAGTGCTAGGATTACAGGCATGAGCCACCACGCTCGGCCCACCTCCTATCTTATAGGATGTTTCTTCTCAGTCAGCTCTTCTGCTATCTTTATTTTCTTAATTTCTTCATTTTCTTTTATTTATTTATTTGTTTGTTTATTTATTTATTTATTTTGAGACAGAGGCTCACTTTGTTGCCCAGGCTAGAGTGAGTGCCCTGGTGTCAGCCTAGCTCACAGCAACCTCAAACTCCTGCGCTCCAGCAATCCTGCTGCCTCAGCCTCCCGAGTAGCTGGGACTACAGGCATGCGTCACCATGCCCGGCTAATTTTTTCTCTATATATTAGTTGGCCAATTAATTTCTTTCTATTTATAGTAGAGACAGTGTCTCACTCTTGCTCAGGCTGGTTTCGAACTCCTGACCTCAGGCAATACGCCCGCCTTGGCCTCCCAGAGTGCTAGGATTACAGGCGTGAGCCACCGCCCCCGGCCCTCTTTATTTTCTTTTTCAAATTGAGACCGGGTCTCCCTATGTTATCCAGGCTGGTTTGGAACTCCTGAACTCAAGTGATCCTCCAACCTCAGCCTCCTGAGTAGCTTGGATGACAGGAGCGCACTACCATAGCTGGCAACTCTTCTGACTTCTTTCCATTTTCCTGACCATGGAACTTTTCTTTTCATCATCTGTACCGACCCCCAAGGTGATTTTATCCACTCCCCGTGGATTTGCGGCTGCAGGAATGCCAACAATTACACTCTCCTTGGAATGAAGGAGATCGGTAGGAATGAAGAAGGGGGGATGACAGGCACACCCCGCCCCCATTCTCATATACTCTTTTTTTTTTTTTTTTTTTGTGACAGAGTCTCACTCTGTTGCCCCAGCTAGAGTGCTGTGGCATCAGCCTAGCTCACAGCAACCTCAAACTCCTGGGCTCAAGCGAGATCTTCCTGCCTCAGCCTCCTGGGTAGCTGGAACTACAGGCATGCACCACCATGCCTGGCTATTTTGTTTTTTATTTTTAGTTGTTTGGCTAATTTATTTCTATTTGTAGTAGAGACGGGGGTCTCACTCTTGCTCAGGCTGGTCTCGAACTCCTGAGCTCAAGCAATCCTCCTGCCTCAGCCTCCCAGAGTGCTAGGATTACAGGTGTGAGCCACTGCGCTCAGCCCTCTGATCTCATATACTCTTAAATGTAAACATAACTCTTTTGCTTATATATTTCATTAGCCAGAATGGAGTCACATGGTCACTGTTAGCTGCATGTGAGGGTGGCCAGGTGCTAAATTGCAAACAAAGACTAAGAATAGTCCAGGTGCAGTGGCTCACGCCTGTAATCCTAGCATTCTGGGAGGCCGAGGCGGGTGGATTTCTCAAAGTAAGGAGTTTAAAACCACCCTGAGCAAGAGCGAGAGTCCATCTCTACTAAAAATAGAAACAAATTAATTGGCCAACTAAAAATATACAGAAAAAATTAGCTGGGCATGGTGGTGCATGCCTGTAGTCCCAGCTACTCGGGAGGCTGAGGCAGGAGGATCACTTGAGCCCAGGAGTTTGAAGTTGCTATGAGCTAGGCTGATGCCATGGCAGTCTAGCCAGGGCAACAGAGTGAGACTCTGTCTCAAAAAAACCCCACAATAAACCAAAAGACAAAGACTAAGAATAGAATAAGGGAAGAACAGACATTGGGAAATAATAATAGATCCTTCTACACGTGGTCATTCTTATTACACCCTCAGAGTAGTCAGTGCGGAAGTCAGATGGCTCTAGAATAAAAATGGTGGATTATTATAAGCTTAATCAGATTGTAACTCTACTTATAGCTACTGTTCTAGATATAATTTATCACTAGAGACAATCAGCACAGTCCCAGATACCTGATATGTAGCTATTAAGCTGGCAACATCTCTCCTCTAACCCAATAAGTGGGGAACATAAAAGGTAGTTGGCTCTATTCTGACAAGGACATAGCCTCTCTTCATAATTGTGATACAGAATGACAAATTTTCTGGCACTATGGTACAATTTAGTTTGCAGAGACCTTTATCATCTCATTATGATGCAAGGCATTGGTCTTGTCCAATACATGGATAACATCATGCTGATAGGACCTGTAGAGCAGGAAGAAAAAGGCTTTTGAGAATGCTTATAGAAGGAGAAGTGAATTGCTTTGGTATTTTTTTTTTGTCTTGAGACAGAGTCTCACTCTGTTGCCCAGGCTAGAGTGCTGTAGCATCAGCCTAGCTCACCGCAACCTCAAACTCCTGGGCTCAAGGGATCCTCCTGTCTCAGCCTCCCGAGTAGCAGGGACTATAGGTGTGCCCCACCACACCTGGCTAACCTTTTTTTCTATTTTTACTTGCCCACCTAACTTTATTTTTATTTTTAGTAGAGATGGGGGTCTCAATCTTGCTCAGAGCTAGTCTTGAAGTCCTGACCTCAAGTGATCTTTCAGCCTCAGCCTCCCAGAGTGCTAGGATTACAGGGATCAGCTACTATGCTCAGATTGCTTTGGTATTTATCAGCCACTTTTGGGGTAGAACTGAATGAGTTGATGGGAAATCCTCCTGTGGGCAAAAATTTGAGTGATACAAATATATCACTACCCATTTTGCATAGAAGGCATGACCTGAGGTAAGGTTCTATGCCATTTCCCTCCATACATTTCTCCCTTCCCTATCTCCCTTTTTTCTGTCTTTTTCTTTTTATATTTGGATTTACTGATCTTACCATGTACTCCATCACTGCTCAGCAGCCAGCCTTAAAGAATAGTCTATTGGGCCAGGTGTGGTGGCTCACGCCTGTAATCCTAGCAGTCTGGGAGGCCGAGGCGGGAGGATTGCTCAAGGTCAGGAGTTCGACGCCACGGCACTCACTCTAGCCTGGGCAACAAAGCGAGACTCTGTCTCAAAAAAAAAAAGAATAGTCTATTGCCTAGCACTCTAGGAGGCCTAGGCAGGTGGATGGCTCAAGGTCAGGAGTTCAAAACCAGCCTGAGCAAGAGCGAGACCCCGTCTCTACCATAAATAGAAATAAATTAATTGGCCAACTAATATATATAGAAAAAATTAGCTGGGCATGGTGGCACATGCCTGTAGTTCCAGCTACTCAGGAGGCTGAGGCAGCAGGATCGCTTGAGCCCAGGAGTTTGAGGTTGCTGTGAGCTAGGCTGATGCCATGGCACTCACTCTAGCCTGGGCAACAAAGTGAGACTCTGTCTCAAAAAAAAAAAAAAAAAAAAAAGAAATATGAGAGAATAAATTTCCTATATAGGTGGTTGTTCTATACCACCCAGTTTATGCTACTCTTTTGGTAGTCCTAGGAAACTAACAGTGATATTCATTCATTTTGGGAATATTTATTGAGCACCTACCAAATACTCTTAAAAGAAAAACTTTAGAGGCCGAACGAGGTGGCTCACACCTGTAATCTTAGTACTCTGGGAGGCTGAGGCAGGAGGAGTGCTTGAGCTCATGAGTTTGAGACCTGCCTGAGCAAGAGTGAGACCCTGTCTCTACTAAAAAGAGAAAAAATTAACCAGGCATGATGGCTTGCGCCTATAGTGCTAGCTACTTGAGAGGCTGAGGCAGAAGGATTGCTTCAGCCCAGGAGTTTGAGGTTGCTGTGAGCTAGGCTAACGCCACAGCACTCTAGCCCAGGTGACAGAGTGAGCCTCTGTTTCAAATAAAAAAAAGAAAAGGAAAGAAAAAGTAAAACTTCAGACAATTTAAATTCAATAGTTTAATTGAGCAAAGAAAAATTTACAAATCAGGCAGCCCCCTAACCAATATGAGTCCAGAGTGACTCCGGGGCTGGCACATGGTCAGATAATATTTATGGATGCTAAAAGGAAAGTGACGTAAAGAAAATGGAAGTGAGGTACAGAAACAGCTGGATTGGTTATAGCTCCGTGTTTGCCTTACTTGAACACATTTTGAACAGCTGGCTGCCTGTAATTGTCTGAAACTTTTGACTGGTACTAGAGCAGGTTATAGCCTGTTTACACCTCCAGTTAGGTTACAGATCAGTATGTGACAGAGGAAACTTTAGGCTGAACTTAAAATATGTAAGGAGGCAGCTTTAGGCTACACTTAACTGACAGGACGGCATTGCTAATAAACTATGCAACAAGGAAGAATAAACTATCTGATTGGAAAAAAGAGATCACAGTGCACAACTGGGCCTTTGTTTGATTAACCACCTGTGGCTTAACTCTCATCTCTAAGAGTTTGTTTTTACAGCACTTGAAAATCGCTGAGCAGATAGAAAGAGTATGACCCTCCCCAACATCTGCCAGAACCCCATTCCAGAGAGGGATAAGCCAGCCTCACAGAGAAGAGAAAACAGGAAAAACAGAAGCAGTCACTTCCCAGCTGCCTTCTGCTATCAGCTGGCAGCATTAACTGTTCTTTTCTTCTTCTCCCTTTATCCCAATAAACCACCTCCTCAACAACCTACCCTTGGGGCTAGCACTTCTCCTCCTTGGGGCCATGCCCTCTCCTCCCTTGGGAAGTAAAATAAACTTTTTCCTTAAAACTATCCTAATCTTTGTGTTGAGAATTCTTTCTCATCCTGAGCTACAAGTTCCCACCCTAACATTGGTGGTCCATTTATTCAGGGACTCATTTTTTTTTTTGAGACAGAGTCTCGCTTTGTTGCCCAGGCTAGAGTGAGTGCTGTGGCATCAGCCTAGCTCACAGCAACCCCAAACTCCTGGGCTCAAGCAATCCTGCTGCCTTAGCCTCCCAAGTAGCTGGGACTACAGGCATGCGCCACCATGCCTGGCTAATTTTTTTGTATATATATATATATATTTTTTTTTTTTAGTTGGTCAATTAATTTCTTTCTATATTTTTAGTAGAGACGCAGTCTCCCTCAGGCTAGTTTCAAACTCCTGACCTTGAGCAATCCGCCTGCCTGGCCTCCCAGAGTGCTAGGGTTACACGCGTAAGCCACCATGCCCGGCCTGAGGACTCACTTTTCTACCTGTCTTGAGACTGCTCCCTCCTCTGCTGAAGTTCCCAGGACATCCTTCTCAGCACCCTCAATACCATTTGGAATTCAACAAGTCTCTTGGGCTCTGGGAATGGTCATATTCTTGAGGTTAAGAGTGGTAGCATTTCTCTAGTTTTGGTCTAGAATGGGAAGCCCAGTACTGGGCCTACCACTAGGGGAGGTGCCTTAGAGGGACACCTCCTAACTCCAATTCCCAGCTGAGAGGTGCCTTGGAGGCACACCTCCTAACCACCTCATTCGGTCTTCACCCAGACCCAGGGACACCTGGCTTTGGGGAAGATTTCTTGGTCTCAGTTTGGGTCAGAAGTTGGGGATGCCTGTTTTCTCTCCAGATCTCTAGGTTTTGGTCTGACTCAGAATTAGGGACACATGAAGTCTGATCAGAACTCTGAAAGTCACCTGGGGGTGTACATCCCTCTCAGACCCTATTCTATCAACATATGACCATTCCTAAAAAATCCTTTTCTTTCTCCTAGTTGTCATCATGGACAGCATTTAGTGGGCACCACCTAAAGATTCTCCATTGGGATGTCTCTTTAAGAATTTTAAAACTATAGGACTTACCGACCTCTGTCCTAAACATTTAATCTTCTATTAAAATACAGCCTGGCCACTGTATAAAAACTAAAGGACCAGAGATTTGGCCCAAGAATGGATTTCTTTTTTTTTTAAGACAGAGTTTCACTCTGTTGTCCCAGCTACTTAGGAGGCTGAGGCAGGAGAATTGTTTGAGCCCCGGAGTTTGAGGTTGCTGTGAGCTAGGCTGACACCTTGGCACTCTAGCCCGGGTGACAGAGCAAGAGTCTGTCTCCAAAAAAAAAAAAAAAAAAAAAAAAAAAAAGACTCTACCAGAAGAATGTAATAGCTGTGCATAAGCACCATACTCTCTTGGCCAGTTCTCAATACCATGGAAATGTTGAAAGCCACGGCATGGACAGTCACCAAGCCTGCACTAAGGTGTTAGCCTCACTGCACTGCAGATTGTCGCCCCAGTCTCCATTCTGAACTCCCTTACTGGGCCTGGTTCTGACATTGATTCTGTGTTTGCCCTGAACCTGGACCTTTTGCCTCTCTGCCAGCCCCTTTCACTGATGCCTAGGGGTTGTGCTGTCTGCCTCTTCTGTTTTGTTTTTGTTGCTGTTGCTGTTGAGACAGAGTCTCGCTCTGTCACCTGGGCTAGAGTGCTGTGGCATCAGCATAGCTCACAGTAACCTCAAAACTCCTGGGCTCAAGCAATGCTCCTGCCTCAGCCTCCCACAGTGCTGGGATTGCAGGTGTGAGCCACTGCACCTGGCCTGCCTCTTCTTATACTTCATGTTCCCAGGACACCCTTGGCTCTAGGTGCTGCTGCTGACATCCAGTCCTGTCCACCCAGAGCTCAGCCTGGAAGCCTACCTGGAACAAGTGTCCCAATTTCTCTTTACTCATCAGACCATTTGGACATTATTTTCTTACAGTGTCACAAGGAAGCTTCAAGCCAGTTTCTGCTGTTATGTATTCCATATTGACAGTTAGGATGTTATGACACATTTATTACTTTAAATTTCAAATGGAATTGAGAAAACTGAAAGGCCCTGACTTCAAACTGAGGCCTCAAAAGCATGCTGAGGAGGGGCCCAGGCTGAGAGTCTGCAAGTTGGGATCTGAGTGTTTGTGCTCTCATCCGGGCCAAGCCTTCACTGCCTGAACTACAAGACTCTATGGCTTGCTTGCCCCAAGATCACTCCAGGTGGAATTTGGAACCAAATAGCGTCAGAGATTCCAGGGCAAAAAGCCTACTCCAGCAAAACAGATTTTAGTTTTCCCTTTGAAAATGCAAAGTAAGGATGACTTGGCAAAAATACTTTTGTGAAACACTTTAATAACAGTGATTGGAATTTATTGATTTATGTTGTACATTTACAGATTTAAATCAGTGTCCTTTACAGAGGATCAGCTGAAAACAAACACCATTCACAGAGGTCAATTACAAATACATAGATGGGGCCTGATTTCAAAAACATAGATGGGAATATAAGGTAGAAAGAACATTGCGAACATGTAGGCAAAACTGTCTTCAAGTTTCCATGAACTGTGAGGTTCTTTTTATTTATTTATTTTTGAGTCTCACTCTGATGCCTGGGCTAGAGTGCCATGGCACCAGCCTAACTCACAGCAACCTCAAACTCCTGGGCTCAAGCGATCCTCCTGCCTCAGCCTCCTGGGTAGCTGGGACTACAGGTAAGTGCCACCACCCCCAGCTAATTTTTTCTGTTTTTAGTTGTTTGGCTAATTTCTTTCTATTTATGGTAGAGACGGGGTCTCGCTCTTGTTCAGGCTGGTTTCCAGCTCCTGAGCTCAGGCGATCCTCCTGCCTCAGCTTCCCAGAGTGCTAGGATTACAGCCTTTAGCCACTGTGCCCAGCAGAACTGTGAATTCTTCAATATCTGAAATGCAGCTGGGCCAGTCAGGGGTCTTCCAGGCTGAGGTTAACCTTGGGCTCAGGACTAGGGAATCCCTCACAAGGGCCACAGAGAAAAACCTGATTCCTCCTGTTGTCTGGAAGCAAGATGATCCTCCCATGTGGAGTTCAAAGACCTACCCTCCCAGTCTTCTTTGCCTTTCTGCCTTCCCTCCCTGTTTCTGTCCTGGTAAAACCAAGGACAACCCCAGAAGTGCTGGGGACCTGACCCACATTTTGTCCAGGCACTTGTGGGCTTTATGGAATTATTGGTTTGTAAATAAAGGCCCCAGAGAAGGTGACCACACTGGGTCTAACTTGAGAATGTCCAGGTGGTGGTTGCAGGGTTATTTGGCTCAGAACACATGGCCCCAAAATATTCCTCTTTGGCATATTGATTATTAGCTTGTTTTGTTGAGAAGCTGCAGGCCAAGTAGTAGCTCTGAAAAGCTGCCCTTTTGTAGAGGAAATTTATATCTACAAAGGAAATTTTCATTAGTGAAGGCACCTCTACCAGGAAGAAAGCTATTTCCCGGCAACTTTTATCACCTGAAACACTCTTATCTGCCTAATAAGGCAACCTTTATTCACCTTACATTTCCTCCCCTCACTGTCCCATTATTTGTCTCCAAACAGTGCCACCCTAGAAGCCCCAAGACACTATTCCTCTTTGTAGTTCAGGATGTTATGCAAGCTTCAACCATCTGGCCCTTCTTTGATATTAACAGTACCAAACACTTTTAGTTTTGGACCTGCTAAGATTCCCACATCCTAATTGAACACTCTTAAAGACACTTAAAGATACAGAAATAAACAAGAAGAACAGGATTCTTGCTCCTATGGAGTTTCTATGGTCCCATGGAAAAACAGATATAAACAAGTAAACAGTACCTTCAGATAATGGGAGAGCTATTGTTACAGAAAGTGTTACAGCAGGTGGTCTGGAGGACAAACCCAGGGGTACACAGAGAGTCAGACAATCAAAGTTTACTGGCTGTGGGGCACAGAGAGGCCTGGCCACCAAATTCTGAGCCTCCTTTACCTGATTTCTCCCACTTTTATTAAGTTGGGGTGGTCCAAGGATTGGGGTATCAGGTCGCTAATGCTCGCCAGGTAATAGGTTAGTATTATGTTGATGCACTAGGTAATAGGGTAGTTGATGCACCAGGGAATAGGTTCAGTGTTATGCTCAGGTGCCAGGCAATAGGTTAGTGTTATGCTGATGTGGGCCTTCCGAGAGGGGTGGGGGTCGCAGGTGCCTGATGCACCCAGTAATAGATGGGGGTTTTCCTTATCATGATGACATAAATACAATAGAGGGACAGGATCGTGTATTCATTTTCTGTGAGAAAATTTATTTTCTCACAGTTCTGGAGGCTGGAAGTCAGAAATCAATGGGTTTTTTGTTTGTTTGTTTTTGTTTTCTCGAGACAGAGTCTCACTCTGTTGCCTGGGCTAGAGTGCCCTGACGTCAACCTCGCTCACAGCAATCTCCAACTCCTGGGCTCAAGCAATCCTGCTGTCTCAGCCTCCCGAGTAGTTGGGACTACAGGCATGCGCCACCATGCCCGGCTAATTTTTTCTATATATATTAGTTGGCCAATTAATTTCTTTCTATTTATAGTAGAGACGGGGGTCTCACTCTTGCTCATGCTGGTTTCGAACTCCTGACCTCGAGCAATCCACCCGCCTTGGCCTCCCAGAGTGCTAGGATTACAGGCGTGAGCCACTGTGCCCTGCCTGGGCCAGAAAAGGTGGTCTTGCCATATAAATAAAACCTTTAAGGTAGCAGCCCTCCCCGAGAATAGATGGTAAATGTTTCTTTTCAAATCTTAAAAGGTTTCAGACTCTCAGTTAAGCTTTTCTGAACTGGGGGAAGATAGACCTGCCTGTATTCTCTACAGATGTCAATTTTCCCTGGCAAAAGACAGCTTTACAGTGTTACTTCCATCTGTGAAACTTATGGTAGCCATCCCAAAATATGTCAAAGAGATATATTTGGGGGTAAAGTGTTTCCAATTTCCTTCACCGGTAATCCTTGGAGTTCCTCCAGTTTCTGTCTCTGATTGGATTTAGGGCTACCCTAATTCATCTTAATTTAATTACATCAGCAAAGACCCTATTTCCAAATTAGGTTGGAGGGGTAGGGTATTAGTACCTCAACATATCTTTCTGGGGACACAATTCAACCCACAACAGATAGTGACTGGGAAGAATGGCATCTCTGTAAAGACAATAGGTAAACCAAGACCCACATTATAAGCCATGCTGGACAATACTACTAGAGCTTCAAAACCAAGTTCGAACAGCTCTCATTGACAAGCAAATCACGTCTGAACTAGTGTTTTCCCTGGTGAGATGAATACTTCATAATTGGCATACCGGGTGCTAGAAATGGACCCTCACTGTTGAATCAGTGGTATTCAAGGTATGTGGATAGACTAAAATATTTTAGACACAATCACATAGACCTTACCTTACACGAACATTCTTTTATTTTTCTTATGAGATTTATTTTATTTTTTTATTTCAGCATATTATGGGGGTACAAATGTTAAGGTTACGTATATTGTCCATGCCTCCCTTTCCCCCTCAAGTTAGAGCTTCAAGCATGACCATGCCCCAGACGGTGCACATCTTCCTCATTATTACATTTTTATAAATAAGACTCTGAAACACTTCTCCTCTCTTCTTCAGGGATGGAGTCCAAGGCATGGTTCTGAAATGGTCCTGTGTGTCCAACCATAATTTCAGAGACTTTAGATTCCCAACAGTTTAACTGCCCCCCCCCCATTGAACAAGTTTCAATGACCGCTATATAATCCTCTCCCTTAACTAATTACTTGATTTTTTGAACTGTTTCCCAGAAATGGTGGATTTTCTGCAACACAAAGGAGCTGAGATTCTGAAGACCCCAGGGCAGGCTTCCAGACAAGATTTACCATCCCCTATAACCTGCCCCCTTGTTAATCACACCCTGACCTACCTCAAGGCTTGCGACCCCTCCCTTAAAAGCCCATGATGTCCAATAGTTGGAGAGAGACTAAGTTGAGGCAGCATCATCTCTTTCTCCCAATGGTTGTATTAATATTAAAAATTTTAGTTCTGAGCTGTAAAAAAAAAAAAAAAATTCCTTCCTTGGCAATTATCTCATTGTCCCAGTGATTGGATTTTTGTGAGATGAGCTACTGGACCTATACTGAAACTCCCTTGTGGTTTCAACAACAACATAACTAAATATTGCCTGTAGATTGCTGTGCAGGTCTCCAGTCAACCTCTCAACTGAGAGGCGGTCAGAGCACTTGCAAGAACAGAGAACTGGGACTTCATGGAGTTTATAGATTATGTGAACTGCTATTATGCCCACTTGCTCATAAAGTTTACTTAATAAGTGCCTCTTGTGTGTGGCAGAACTCCATCTGAAATCCACTCTCATTATAATCCAGTAACAAGATTATAGGGAAGTAGTTGACCCTCTTCTACCTCCTAACTTTTGGCAGCTAAAGAGTCTACCAGAGACGAGAGCAAAGTACTTGCTGCGGCGGTGGGAGTCATGGCAGGACAAGCATTTAGAAAGTTTTTTTGGCTTTTTGACCAGGTACTGGCTGAAAGGAGTGCAGCCGAAACTGTAACCAAAGGAGGCATTATGCTTCCAGAAAAATCTCAAGGAAAAGTGTTGCAAGCAACAGTAGTGGCTGTTGGATCGGGCTCTAAAGGAAAGGGTGGAGAGATTCAACCAGTTAGTGTGAAAGTTGGAGACAAAGTCCTTCTCCCAGAATATGGAGGCACCAAAGTAGTTCTAAATGACAAGGATTATTTCTTATTTAGGGATGGTGACATTCTTGGAAAGTCTGTGGACTGAAATAAATCACTATTGAAATGGCATTGACATGAAGCTCATTCCACTGAAGTTCTGAAATCTTTCATCATGTAAGTAATTTCCATGTCTCTCTTTTATAATAAACTAATGATCACTAAACTGCTGACATCCCATGTCTAAAATCTAGTTTCACTGTAGTGATACAAACATTTCCAAATAAAAATATGTGTAAATGAAAAAAAAAGAGTCTACCAGAAAAAATGTCATAGCTGTGTACAAGCAAACTGCCTTGGCCAGTTCTCAATACCAGGGGAATGTTGAAAGCCACGGCATGGACAGTCACCAAGCCTGCACTGAGGTGTCAGCCTCACTGCACTGCAGATTGTCGCCCCCGTCTCCATTCTGAACTCCCTCACTGAGCCTGGTTTTGACCATTGTTTCTGTGTTCGCCCTGAACCTGGACCTTTTGCCTCTCTGCCAGCCCCTTTCACTGATGCCTACGGGTTATGCTGTCTGCCTCTTTTGTTTTTGTTGTTGTTGTTCTTGTTGTTTTTTCTTTTTTGAGACAGAATCTCCCTCTGTCACCTGGGCTAGAGTGCCATGGCATCAGCTCACATCAAACTCAAACTCCTGGTCTCAAGCAATTCTTCTGCCTCAGCCTCCCAAGCAGCTGGGATTACAGTCACACGACATGACACCCAGCTAATTTTTCTATTTTTAGTAGAGACGGGGTCTCGCTCTTGCTCAAGCTGGTCTCTACCTCTTGAGCTCAAGAGATCCTCCTGCCTCAGCCTCCCACAGTGCTGGGATTGCAGGTGTGAGCCACTGCACCTGGCCTGCCTCTTCTTATACTTCATGTTCCCAGGACACCCTTGGCTCTAGGTGCTGCTGCTGACATCCAGTCCTGTCCACCCAGAGCTCAGCCTGGAAGCCTACCTGGAACAAGTGTCCCAATTTCTCTTTACTCATCAAACATTTCGACATTGTTTTTTTACAGTGTCACAAGGAAGCTTCAAGCCAGTTTCTGCTGTTATGTATTCCATATTGACAGTTAGGATGTTATGACACATTTATTACTTAGCATTTCAAATGGAATTGAGACAACTGAAAGGCCCTGACTTCAAACTGAGGCCTCAAAAGCATGCTGAGGAGGGGCCCAGGCTGAGAGTCTGCAAGTTGGGGTCTGAGTGTTTGTGCTCTCATCCGGGCCAAGCCTTCACTGCCTGAACTACAAGACTCTATGGCTTGCTTGCCCCAAGATCACTCCAGGTGGAATTTGGAACCAAATAGCGTCAGAGATTCCAGGGCAAAAAGCCTACTCCAGCAAAACAGATTTTAGTTTTCCCTTTGAAAATGCAAAGTAAGGATGACTTGGCAAAAATACTTTTGTGAAACACTTTAATAACGGTGATTAGGATTTATTGATTTATGTTGTACATTTACAGATTTAAATCAGTGTCCTCTACAGAGGATCAGCTGAAAACAAACACCATTCACAGAGGTCAATTAAAAATACATAGATGGGGCCTGATTTCAAAAGCATAGATGGGAATATAAGGTAGAAAGAACATTGTGAACATGTAGGGAAAACTATCCTGAAGTTTCCATGACTGTGAAGTTCTTTATTTTATTTTTTTATTTTTTTGAGACAGAGTCTTACTCTGTTGCCCAGGCTACAGTGCTGTAGCATCAGCCTAGCTCACAGCAACCTCAAACTCCTGGGCTCAAGCGATCCTCCTGCCTCAGCCTCCCGAGTGGCTGGGACTACAGGTGAGTGCCACCATGCCTGGCTAAGTTGTTCTACTTTTAGTTGTTTGGCTAATTTCTTTCTATTTTTGGTAGAGACAGGGTCTTGCTCTTGCTCAGGCTAGTCTCGAACTCCTGAGCTCAAACAATCCTGCTTCGGCCTCCCAGAGTGCTAGGATTACAGGCATGAGCCACTGGGCCCAGCAGAACTATGAATTCTTCAACACCTGACACACAGTTGGGTGGATTGGTGTTTCTGAAAGGGCCAGGGAGAGGTCTTCCAGGCTGGGGTTAACCTTGGGTTGAGGACTAAGGAATCCCTCACAAGGGCCACAGAGAAAAACCTGATTCCTCCTGTTGTCTGGAATGTAGGATAATCCTCCCATGTGGAGTTTAAAGACCTGCCCTCCCAGTCTTCTTTGCCTTTCTGCCTTCCCTCCCTGTTTCTGTCCTGGTAAAACCAAGGACAACCCCAGAAGTGCTGGGGACCTGACCCACATTTTGTCCGGGCAATTGTGGAGGGCTTTATGGAATTATTGGTTTGTAAATAAGGGCCCCAGGGAAAGTGACCACATTGGGTCCCACTTGAGAACATCAAGGTGGTGGTTGCAGGGTTATTTGGGCTCAGAACACATGGCCCCAAAATATTTCTCTTTGGCATATTGATTATTAGCTTGTTTTGTTGAGAAGCTGCAGGCCAAGTAGTAGCTCTAAAAAGCTGCTCTTTTGTTCATTTACTTATTCATTTTCAGACAATGTTCAAGGACCTAGAAGCTGCCGCTTTGTAGAGGAAATTTATATCTACAAAGGAAATTTTCATTAGTGAAGGCACCTCTACCAGGAAGAAAGCTATTTCCTGGCAACTTTTATCACCTGAAACACTCTTATCTGCCTAATAAGGCAACCTTTATTCACCTTACATTTCCTCCCCTCACTCTCTCATAATTTGTCTCCAAACAGCTTCCCCCAGAAGCCCCAAGACACCTTTCCTCTTCGCAGTTCAGGATGTTATATAAGCTTCAACCATCTGGCCCTTCTTTGAGACTCATATTTTTGTGGGACTCCCAAGCGTATGTGCACGTTATCAAAATGGTTTTTCTCCTATTAATCTACTGCATGTGGGTTGAAGCCATTCGTAGCCCAGTCAGAGAACCCAGGAGGGTGTGGGGAAGCCATTTTCTCTCTCTGACGGGGTGGTGGGAAGGGAGCTTGGCAGGGGCTGGAAGGGCCTCCAGGAAGGGCAGAGAGCCGAGTAGGAGACAGATCGCTGGCTCCAGAGATAAAGCATTGAAGGACAAAGGCCATGGCTTATTTTCCTGTGTGGGAGGGGGTACTGCATGGGAAGTTTGCCCTTCTGTGAGAAAGGACCTAGGTCTCCAACTCTGTCTTTATAAGGAGGGGGGTTTGGAACAGTCCTGCAACAGGGTAGTGAATGCAGATCGGCACACTGGCCCAACCATTAGCACCTTGTTTATGTCCCAGAGGGAGGGCTACATCCACCTGAAGGTAAAGCACTGAGGTGTTTTTTGTTTTTTTTTGAGACAGAGTCTTACTCTGTTGCCCAGGCTAGAGTGCCATGGCGTCAGCCTAGCTCACAGCAACCTCAAACTCCGGGGCTCAATCCTTCTGCCTCAGCCTCCCAAGTAGCTGGGACTACAGGCATGTGCCACCATGCCCGGCTAATTTTTTTCTTTATATATTTTTAGTTGTCCAGCTAATTTTCTTTCTATTTATAGTAGAGACGGGGTCTCGCTCCTGGTCAGGCTGGTTTCGAACTCCTGACCTCGAGCAATCCACCCGCCTCGGCCTCCCAGAGTGCTAGGATTACAGGCATGAGCCACCACGCCTGGCCCAATGACTAGAGTTCAATTAGAGTCTTTTTTATATCTTCGATGTCTCTACCTAATCTTTTGAACATAGGAGAAATAAGTATAACTGTTTTAATGTCCCTGTGTAATTCTAACATCTGTGTAGTTTTAAGTTCATTTTAATGGTTTTGACTGATTGATTATTCTCCTCATTGTATGCTATATTTTTCTACTTCTTTGCATGACTGATCTTTTATTAAATGCCAGACATTGTGAAATTTACCTTGCTGGGGCCTAGATATTTTTGTACTCCTTGAGCTTTATATTGTGATATGTTGTTTGAAAATTTGATTGTTTTTTTTTTTGGAAGGTCTCGCTCTGTCACCCAGGCTAGAGTGCAGTGGCCCCATCATACCAATCATAGCACACTGTAACCTCGAACTTCTGGGCTCCAACAATCCTCCTGCCTCAGCCTCCTATGTAGCTAGGACTATAGGTGCATGCCACCACATGCAGTTAATGTTTTAATTTTTAGATTTGTTTGTTTGTTTGTTTTCTAGAAACATGGTCTCACTATGTTGCCCACGCTGGTCTGCAACTCCTGGGCTCAAGCAGCGTGTCCCCCCCCCCCCACGTCAGCCTCCCAAAGTGCTGGGATCGCAGGTGGGGTGAGCCACACACCTGGCTGGATATTTGATTCTTTAGGGTCTTGTCGTTATAATTCATTAGGCAAATTCTAGAGGAGTCTCAGTCTAGAGCTCAGTATTCCCCATCATTAAGGCAAGATTTCTTGAAAAAATTATAAATTATGAATTATAAATATTATATACTATGAGTTTTTTTAGCCTGTCTGTCACAGTGGATGTGATTCCCGACTCTGCATCAGTGCCAGCTCTTTTTTTTTTTTTTTTTTGAGACAGAGTCTCACTTTGTTGCCTAGGCTAGAGTGAGTGCCGTGGTGCCAGCCTAGCTCACAGCAACCTCAACTCCTGGGCTCAAGCAATCTTCCTGCCTCAGCCTCCCAAGTAGCTGGGACTACAGGCATGCACCACTGTGCCCAGCTAATGTTTTCTATATATATTAGTTGGCCAATTAATTTCTTTCTATTTATAGTAGAGATGGGGTCTCGCTCTTGCTCAGGCTGGTCTCAAACTCCTGAGCTCACACGATCCGCCCACCTCGGCCTCCCAGAGAGCTAGGATTACAGGCGTGAGCCACCCCGCCCAGCTAGTGCCAGCTCTTGTGCCCTCTCCTCCTTTCAGATGATTCTTCCTCAAGCCCTGAGCTTCCTCACGTGCACGTGCTGATCTGTATTGGGGGAATCCTGAAGGCGTTCTCTCTCTCTGTGTGCAGCTCTGTAGCACCCTGGTCTCCCTGGACCCTGGGCGGCTACATCTTCCAACTCAGGGAGCCCACTGGCCTCTGCCTGGGTTCCCATTCCCTGCACTGCACCCTGGAAACCGTTTGAAGGGATTGAGTAAGCCGGATCAGTTGTTGAGCTCACCTGGTTGGTTTTCTGTCTCTCAGGAGCCATTGCCTGATGTCTAGTGCCTTAAAAACTAGTTTCACATATATTTTTCTGTTTTTTTTTTTTTTCATTTTTTGAAACAGGGTCTCACTCTGTTGCCCAGGCTAGATTGCAGTGGCGAGATCATAGCTCACTGCAGCCTTGAACTCTTGGGCTTAAGAGACCCTCCTGCCTCAGCCTCCTGAGCAGCTAGGACTATAGTCACGAACCACTGCACTCAGCTAGACAGGGTCTCGCTATGTTGTCTAGGCTTGTTTTGAATTCCTGGCCTCATCTGATCCTCCTGCCTTGGCCTCCCCCAAAGTGCTGGGATTATAAGCATGAGCCACTGTGCCCAGCCTATTTTTCTGGTGTTTATGTTGTTGTTATTCTTCCAAGTGGGAAGGTAAATCCAGTACCTGTTATTCCATCTTGACCAGAAGCAGAAATCTGTCAAAGTTATATTTTTGAAAATTAAATTTCATTCAAAGGCAATAATGGGCAAAAATTAGATAAATTTACTACAGCACACTTCTGTTTTGCTTTTGTTTTTGTTTTTTTTTGAGACAGAGTCTCACTTTGTTGCCCAGGCTAGAGTGAGTGCCATGGCGTCAGCCTAGCTCACAGCAACCTCAAACTCCTGGGCTCAAGCAATCCTGCTGCCTCAGCCTCCCAAGTAGCTGGGACTACAGGCATGTGCCACATGCCCAGCTAATTTTTTCTATATATTAGTTGGCCAATTAATTTCTTTCTATTTATAGTAGAGACAGGGTCTCATTCTTGCTCAGGTTGGTTTTGAACTCCTGACCTTGAGCAATCCGCCTGCCTCGGCCTCCCAGAGTGCTAGGATTACAGGCGTGAGCCACCGCGCCCGGCCTACAGCACACTTCTGGAAAGTGAATCATCAAACTCCAAAATATCTTTTTTCAAAACTCTGAATTTTAAACTGTATGACATATTTAAAGCAGCGTAATAACCTGTGAAATATTAAAGACTACTCAGAGCTGAGCATGGCGGTATGCGCCTATAGTCCCAGCTACTTTAGAGGCTGAGGCAGGGGTATCCCTTAAGCCCAGGAGTTTGAGTCTAGCCTGAGCAACACAGCAAGGCCCATCTCCAAAAACATTTTTTAAAATTGTTTTTAAAAAGATAGCTCAAAATCTGGATTCATGACAGGATGGACAAACCAGATTAAATTGCATTAAACTTTCCAAACCAATTTTTTTTTTTTTTTTTTTTTTTTTGAGACAGTCTCATTCTGTAGCTTGTGCTAGAGTGCCATGGCGTCAGCCTAGCTAACAGCAACCTCAAACTCCTGGACTTGAGCAATCCTTCTGCCTCAGCCCCTGAGTAGCTGGGACTACAGGCATGTGCTACCATGCCTGGCTAATTTTTTCTATATATTTTTACTTTGTATTCTTAGTAGAGACGAGGTCTCGCTCTTACTCAGGCTGGTCTTGAACTCCTAAGGGATCCTCCCACCTTGGCCTCCCAGAGTGCTAGGATAACAGGCATGAGCCATTGCACCTGGCCCCAAACCAATTTTTGATTAAAAAATATTTTTATTTCTGAAAGCCTAATATGTGCCATGCATTTATATATGTTACCTCATTTAATATTCGTTATGACACTGAAAGATATATACTATATTTTTTCTCCATTTTAAAGAGGAAGACACAAAGAGTTTAAGAAATTTGTCCAGGCCAGGCTCGGTGGCTCACACCTGTAATCCTAGCACTCTGGGAGGCCTAGACGGGTGGATTGCTCGAGGTCAGGAGTTCAAAACCAGCCTGAGCAAGAGTGAAACCCCACCTCTACTATAAATAGAAAGAAATTAATTGGCCAACTAATATATATAGAAAAAATTAGCCGGGCATGGTGGCATATGCCTGTAGTCCCAGCTACTCGGGAGGCTGAGGCAGCAGGATTGTTTGAGCCCAGGAGTTTGAGGTTGCTGTGAGCGAGGCTGACGCCATGGCACTCACTTTAGCCTGGGCAACAAAGCAAGACTCTGTCTCAAATAAATAAATAAATAATTTTAAAAAAAAAAAAAAGAAACTTGTCCAAAGCTACACAATTATTAGGAACAGAGCCAGAATTCAAACCCAGGTTGAAATAACTCCCAACCCCATGCTTTCTCCTGCACTATACCATCTTCTCATTCAAGCACTACCCTCAACCTTAAGGCTGACATTGTGGAATTTAATAAGTGAAAGGGATATTAGAATTGCTAGGTGAGAAACCTGAGGATAAGAAACTTGCCTACAAACTACTGTGTGTGCAGAGAAGGACATGAAAATGAGAAGTGACTCTCTGGTTCTGAGATGTTCCAGTTGGGAGCATGCTAGGTTTGGAGTCAAGGGACCTCTACTGTTTGCTGCAGCTTTTTGAGCCAACCGGCTTGACCTAGGACAGGTCACTAGAGGTTTCTGGTTTTATCACAACCAGATCTGCCTTGCTTTGAGAATAAAATGTGCTAATGCTTGAACTTTAAGATCTGTATTCTTCCAAATAACTAAATCATTACTCTGTACTGTTTAATTGATACCAATGCTGTAGGCCTCCCCTCAAAGGTTAATATTTAACATTGTTTATTGCTCCTGCCATCTGTAGGAGTGAAGTCATGGAAATCAGTTCTGTACTGGCTGAGCAAATAGAAGCTGAGGACATTTAGGAAGAATCAATTGTGCCATATTAATTGGAAACTGAGTATATGTAAACAATAGGCAGACTTTTTGGCCAGGCACTGTGGCTCACGCCTGTAATCCTAGTACTCTGGGAGGCTGAGGCGGGCGGATTGCTGGAGGTCAGGAGTTCAAAACCAGCCTGAGCAAGAGCCAGATCCCGTCTCTACTATAAATAGAAAGAAAATTAATTGGTCAACTAAAATATATAGAAAAAATTAGCCGGGCTTGGTGGTGCGTGGCTATAGTCCCAGCTACTAAGGAGGCTGAGGCAAAAGGATTGCCTGAGTCCAGGAGTTTGAGGTTGCTGTGAGCTAGGCTGACGCCACGGCACTCTAGCCCAGACAACAGAGTGAGACTCTGTCTAAAAATATAATAATAATTGGCCGGGCGAGGTGGCTCACGCCTGTAATCCTAGCACTCTGGAGGCCGAGGCAGGTGGATTACTCGAGGTCAGGAGTTCAAAACCAGCCTGAGTGAGATCCCGTCTCTACTAAAAAAATAGAAAAAAATTAACCAACCAACTAAAAATATATATCCAAAACTTAGCTGGGCATGGTGGCACATGCCTGTAGTCCCAGCTACTCGGGAGGCTGAGGCAGAAGGATCACCTAAGCACAGGAGATTGAGGTTGCTGTGAGCTAGGCTGATGTCACGGCACTCACTCTAGCCTGGGCAACAAAGTGAGACTTTGTCTCAAAAATAAATAAATAAATAAATAAATAATAATAATAATTGAGACTTTTCTTTCCCAAACAAACAAAAAACCCTGACTATTTGACTTTAATAATCCATTTTAGACTTGCTGTCTGCTAGACATTTACTACTTTGTGAGTTCTGTTATTCAATTTATTTGAAAGCTGTAATTTGAGTCATCTGATATCAAACAGATGACCAACCAGGCCAATGAATTCACCTCTTCATTATCCCCTTGGGCATCACTGTCCTTTGATATTACAGGTCTAGGGAGGGAAATTATCCATGATTCTTGTCTTTAGAGCTTGAAACCCCATTGGGATGACAGTATAAGTCGTAAACATGTGTCCAGTACAAAAATCGGGCAGAGACAGAAAGAGCGGGAGTGGCTTGCATGGAGGAGCCATCTGCATGGCCTCCACTTTAGGAGACAAATCATTTAAGGCTGCAGTGTGATCTACTTCATCAAGGCCAAGTCCAAATACAGTCACACCATTTTCATTTTTCCAGCAAAACGCTTGAGTACCTACACACACTCCGTGAACCAGAAGTCAGGTGTGCTCTCCTGTTCTTCGAGCATCTTCACGTACACGCCCCACCTCCCGCTGCAGTGCAAAAGTATGATGGACCCTGTTTGCACAGCCAGGTAGGAAGAACTGAATCTGATCAGACCACAGCTACCAGTACTGGCCCTGCCAGATGGTGTCGCCACGGGGCCCTTGGAAGCAGGACTGACAGAGCTCCTCCTCTGTGGTCCGGAGGCCCTTGCTCCTGCAGGCCTCTGCCCAGCCTCCACAGTTAGCACTAAAGGTGTACCCATCCATGCTGTGGTGTCATTCCCCAAAGCACATCTTGTACCAAGATGGCTGCTGAAGAGGAACATGACTTGCACCAAATGACTAGCCAGGTCACCAGACCAGATTCTTCCTTTCTTCTTCTTCTTTTTCTTTTCTTTTTTTTTTTTTTTTTGGAGTAGCTGGGACTACAGGCATGCGCCACCATGCCCAGCTAATTTTTTCTATATATTTTCTATATATATTAGTTGGCCAATTAATTTCTTTCTATTTTTAGTAGAGACGGGGTCTCCCTCTTGCTCAGGCTGGTTTCGAACTCCTGACCTTGAGCAATCCGCCCACCTCGGCCTCCCGGAATGCTAGGATTACAGGCGTGAGCCACCGCACCCAGCCTCTTTTTTTTCTTTTCTTTACTTTTTTTTTTTTTTTTTTTTTTTTTGAGACAGAGTCTCATTCTGTTCCCCAGGCTAGGGTGCCGTGGCGTCAACCTAGCTCACAGCAACCTCAAACTCCTGGGCTCAAGCAATCCTCCTGCCTCAGCCTCCTGAGTAGCTGGGACTATAGGCACCTGCCGCCATGCTGGGTTACTCTTCTATTTGTAGTAGAGACAGGCATCTCACTCTTGCTCAGGTTGGTCTCGAACTCCTGAGCTCAAGTGATTCTCCTGCCTCAGCCTCCAAGAGTGCTAGGATTACCGGTGTGAGCCACCATGCCCGGCCCAGGTTCTTCTTTTCTTAAAAGTCATTTCATTTTTGTGCCTCCTGCCCTCTCCTAGTATTTGGTCATGGTCTGGATCTCTATGGCGCACCCTAAGCAAGCATTTTCCTCTTTGGGGTGCCTGGGTGTCTAAGTAAAAGTGATCACCTCCTTCTTACAAACACCTCTGAGTACCAAGGACCTCGGGAAGTGGCAGTGCACTCTCCCTCCAGACCTTCCTGGTCTTACCCAGCAGGGACAGTAAATGACTCTTCCCTGAATGGGAAGGTCTCTGGGGCAGCCACGGAGGTGCCCCGCTCCCTTTGTCTTTCACTGATTTCTCCCTAACAAATCTCTTGCAGTTCTAATTCTGTCTCATTGTCTGCTTCTAGAGGGCTTGGACCCACACAGTCAGTTCTGAGGGGACTTGCAGTCTCCATCCCCAGATAGGAGAGGCTGACAATCTTGATGTAGTGTTTTTATTAAGATATAATTTACATACCGCACAACTTACCCATTTAAAGTGTACAAATTGATGGTTTTTAGTGTACTCACAGATCTGTACAACCATCACCACAGTCCATTTTTTTTTTTTTTTTTGAGACAGAGTCTCACTTTGTTGCCCGGGGTAGAGTGAGTGCTGTGGCATCAGCCTAGCTCACAGCAACCTCAATCTCCTGGGCCCAAGCAATCCTTCTGCCTCAGCCTCCCGAGTAGCTGGGACTACAGGCATGTGCCACCATGCCCGGCTAATTTTTTCTATATATATTAGTTGGCCAATTAATTTCTTTCTATTGATAGTAGAGACGAGGTCTCCCTCTTGCTTAGGCTGGTTTCGAACTCCTGACCTCAAGCAATCCGCCCACCTCGGCCTCCCAGAGTGCTAGGATTACAGGCGTGAGCCACCTCGCCCTGCCCACAGTCCATTTTAAAACATTTTTATCCCCTCAAAAAGAAAGATGCTATCTTTTAGCAGGTTTTAATTCTTTGGGGAATTAAAACCTGCATCCCCACCCAGGGCCAGTAATCCGAGGGACAGGAGAGTGATTGTCCAGGCGGAGTTCACAAGATTGTCTTTGCTAGAGATTGACTGTATCAGAACCATCAACTGTAGTTAAACAGCAATATCTCGAAACTGAAACCCCCCCTTTAAAAGCTCTGTATGTCTGCTTATAGGGAGGACACTGGGACTTTAAAACAGGAGTCTGCCAACCTCCTCATTTACCTACAAATTAATAAACCTCCTTTTCCTTCTCCTCAAACCACTTGTCCTTGTTCTTCTGATGCAGGCTTGGGGGCAAGGGCTAAACTTTCAGTAACATTTCTCTCTGTTGCTGGATTTCCCTGTTCTGAACATTTCATATAAATAGAATCATGTAATATGTGATCTTCTGTGTCTGGCTTCTTTTGCTTAGCATGATGTTCCCCAGGTTCATCCACATGGCAGCATGTGTCAGTACTTCATTTCTTTTTACGGTGGAATAATCTTCTACTGTATAGATAGAGAAGTAGCTTCTCACAGAGCCTGCTGCCTAACAATGTTATTTACAATTTTGGCTTTAGCCTTCCTTGCATTCCTTCCATTCTCACTCTTGCCGAGCTCGATCCCAGTGTCCAGCCTGTGGAATCACTGTCTCTTCTACATGCAAACCTTCAAGCCTCTTCACCCAGATCCCCAATTCCTTCTCATTAGGTTGCAGGTGCAAAGTTTCCCCCTTCAGAGAAGTCTTCTCTGACCACACTAATCTTAAGTTACTACGTCTACAAACTCACCACCCAATTTTGCTTTCTTCACATCTCCAATCCTCGTTTGAAATTATTTAGTGCATCTTCTTTATTCTCTGTCTCCCCACTTCAATGTAAGTCCTACAGAAGCCATGATTTTGCCTGTCTTCTTTGCTGCCTGGAACAGAGCCTGGAACACAGGATGAGATCAACAAATATTTGTTGAATGAATAAATGAAAGTTACCCTCAATTTAATGAGAAGATTTTGATGGTCCCAGGTGACAGTAAAGCATTTGATAATTGCTTTTTGTCACTCTTCTCATTTTTCTCATAGCCAGATGGTGGGAAGGGCATAGTCTTTTACAAATATTATGTTTGGAGATCTGCTTTAAGGATGATTTTGCTCCCAAATTTGATGGGACTTGCTCCAGTTTGACCTCACTAATTTGGTCCCTTTCTCAATTGTGGCCTTGCTCAGTTATTTCCCTGCAAAGCAATTAGCAGCTAACTTATCAGCTAAGTGGTGGCTAAACTATCAGCTTTATAGACTGCCAGAATAACATTTTTAAAATTTGCTATCAACATCTTGCAATATCTTAATCTGTACTTGTCACGAAGACTCTCCACAGTGGCCTAACAAAAGCAAAGTCTTCAAAAGAAAATATGCTATCAACAACATACTGTCCTTGTGAACGATTTCTACATTGCACGTTTTCTCTACACAAAATGAATGGGGCCTGGCACGGTGGCTCATTCCTGTAATCCTAGCATTCTGGGAGGCTGACGTGGGCAGATCGTTTGAGCTCAGGAGTTCGAGACCAGCCTAAGCAAGAGCGAGACCCCGTCTCTACTTAAAAAATAGAAATTAGCAGGGCAACTGAAATATGTATATAAATTAGGCCGGGCGTGGTGGCTCACGCCTGTAATCCTAGCACTCTGGGAGGCCAAGGCGGGCGGATTGCTCAAGGTCAGGAGTTCAAAACCAGCCTGAGCAAGACCCCGTCTCTACTAAAAATAGAAATTAATTGACCAACTAAAAATATATACAAAAAATTAGCTGGGCATGGTGGTATATGCCTGTAGTCCCAGCTACTTGGGAGGCTGAGGCAGTAGGATCGCTTGAGCCCAGGAGTTTGAGGTTGCTGTGAGCTAGGCTGACGCCATGGCACTCACTCTAGCCTGGGCAACAAAGTGAGACTCTGTCTCAAAAAAGAAAAAGAAAATTAGCCAGGCACGGTGGCCTATGCCTATAGTCCTAGCTACTCAGGAGGCTGAGGCAGGAGGATCACTTGAACCCAGGAGTGTGAGGATGCTGTGAGCTATGCTGACACCATGGCACTCTAGCTGGGGCAACAGAGTGAGACTCTGTCTCAAAAGGAAAAGAAAAGAAAATGAATGGGAATATACCCTGAATTGTCTTGCACACTAGATATTGGTACTCAACCTCATAGCTACCATTTTTATAATCTTCCACTTTACCACTGAGGCTGAAAGTCTGCAAACTACATTTCTCAGACTCACTTGGCAGTTGAATTCTGATCATGGTCAGCCAGTGGGAGATGTACATCAGGATCAGAAGGTGGGAGGAAGGTTAAGCTATTCAGCTTCTGATGGAGCTATGGGCAGGTGCTCCGGGTCCCGGGCAGGTACTCCGGGTCCCGGGCAGCTGTTGGGTGTGCACAGGCTGCAGTTCTAGTGTCAGCAGGAGTGTAAGCTCCAGGGTTCCTGCTCTGTAAAGAGCAGCTCTGGCCTGGCTGTGGCCTTGGGGACTCTGGATAACACCACTCGTCCCCTTGGCTCCTCCAGCCCAGGGACAATAGCAACAACAACTGTCACCCAAGCTGGAGTGCCATGGCATCATCCTAGCTCACTGCAACCTCTAACTCCCAGGCTCAAGCAATCCTCTTAGTTCAGCCTCCCGAGTAGCTGGGACTACAGGGACATGCCACAATGACTGTCTGATTTTTAAATTTTTTGCAGAGATGGAGTCTCATTATGTTGCCTAGGCTGGTCTGGAACCCCTGGGCTCAAGTGATCCTCCTGCCTCAGCCTCCCAAAGTGCTCGCTTTACAAAGTAAAGAAAGACCATACAAGGACACAGGGAGAAGCAGCTGTCTTCTTCTTTTTTTTTTTTTTCCAGCATATTGTGGGGGTACAAATGTTAAGGTTCCGTATATTGCCCTTGCTACCCCTCCCCCCTTGAGTCAGAGCTTCAAGCGTGTCCATCCCCCAGTTGGTATGCATCACATTCATTATGTATGTATATACCCATCCCCCCCCACCTGCCTGACACCCGATAAATGTTATTCCTGTATGTCCACTTAGGTGTTGATCAGTTAATACCAATTTGCTGGTGAGTACATGTGGTGCTTATTTTTCCATTCTTGGGATACTTCACTTAATAGAATGGGTTCCAGCTCTAGCCAGGAAAATACAAGAGGTGCTATATCACCATTGTTTCTTATAGCTGAAGAGTACTCCATGGTATACATATACCACATTTTATTAATCCACTCATATATTGATGGGCACTTCGGTTGTTTCCACATCTTTGCAATAGTGAATTGTGATGCTAGAAGCAGCTGTCTTCAAGCTAGGAAGAGATGTCTCACCAGAAACTGATCATGCTGGCACCCTGATCTCAAACATCCAGCCCCTAGAACTGTGAGAAAATAAAATTTCTGTTGAAAGCCTACATGATTATATCAATAGATTATAAAATCATTTGATAATATTCAACACCAATCTACAATCAAGTTTTTCCATCCACCCATAAATGCAAACTGTGGTTAGAAAAGAAATTTTTTTTTTTTTTTTTTTTGAGACAGAGTCTCGCTTTGTTGCCCAGGCTAGAGTGAGTGCCGTGGCGTCAGCCTAGCTCACAGCAACCTCACACTCCTGGGCTCGAGTGATCCTTCTGCCTCAGCCTCCCGAGTAGCTGGGACTACAGGCATGCGCCACCATGCCCGGCTAATTTTTTATATATATATCAGTTGGCCAATTAATTTCTTTCTATTTATAGTAGAGACGGGGTCTCGCTCAGGCTGGTTTTGAACTCCTGACCTTGAGCAATCCGCCCGCCTCGGCCTCCCAAGAGCTAGGATTACAGGCGTGAGCCACAGTGCCCGGCCAGAAAAGAAATTTTTAACCTATTAAAAGGAACTTACAAGATATCTATATCAAACATCATCTTTAGTGGTTAGAAATGAGAAAATGTCTCTTCAAAATCAGAAACTAGATAAGGATAGCCATTATCAGCACTCTATTGAATATCTCTATCTTCCTTCTGAATAGCACAGGGCTATAAAGAGAAGGCTTACCAAACCGTCAATATACATACAAATACACTTTGACAAGAAAAAAACATCTGAAATCCAGATTTAGAAAAAACACTGATCCAAAAGGAAAAAGTAGAATCCAAAAAGCAACAATAATCCATAAAATTATTACATCCCAACATAAAGGAGCAAGCTAAAAACTTAAGAGAGAAGGAAAAAGAAAGAAAGTTTCAACATTTTAGAAATGTGGGTAGGAACACAATCACATTGTAATTTTTAAAGCTTAGGGAATTTATTTCACTTATTTTCTATTCAACAAATATTTGTTCATATTCTAGCATGGGAAGTATCTCTTTGTATTATGGAAATTTTCAAACATAACTAGAAGAAGAGAGAGTAGTACAAAGAACTTCCATAGTATAAGCTTCAACGTTTATTAACATTTTGTCCATCTTGTTTTATTAAACACTCCACATTTATATTTAACACAAATCCCCAATACATATAATTTCACCCTTAGATACTTCAGTGTGCAGTTCTAAGACATGAAACTTAAAAAAAAAATAACCACAGTACCATAACCAGATCTAATGCCATAGCATCATCTAATACCCAGTTATCCTGGAGCTAATATGGGCAGAGGCAAATACAACATATATTGATATGCACAAACACAAACATGTATGTATATGTATGCGTATATATGTGCAATACTATATTCTCAAGAATATCTTGAGATATTCTAACTTTTGTTAGATGCCTGCTAAAATCTTTTTTTTTTTTACAGTCTCACTCTGTTGCCCAGTCTAAAATGCCGTGGCGTCAGCCTCGCTCACAGCAACCTCAACCTCCTGGGCTCAAGTAATCCTCTTGCCTCAGTCTCCCGAGTAGCTGGGACTACAGGCATGTGCCACCATGCCCGGCTAATATTTGTTTCTATATATTTTTAGTTGGCCAATTAATTTGTTTCTATTTTTTGGTAGGGACGGGGGTCTCACTCTTGCTCAGGCTGATTTCAAACTCCCAACCTTGAGAGATCCACCCGCCTCGGCCTCCCAGAGTGCTAGGATTACAGGTTTGAACCACTGTTCCCGGCCCTGCTAAAATCTTAATACAAGATCTCACTACAGTTTTCTTTTAGTCCATCAACTTTTTAAGGAAATGCATTTAATGTGCCATTACATTAATTAATTTATTTATTGAACTCAAGAGTTTGTCCCAATGACTTCCTTTTCTACATCTTTAAAAGCCTTCAGCTTAATAATATACTTTGGAATTTAAATGATGAGAGTTTCTGGAAAGATTCCTTTCTTCTCTTTTAAACATTGGAAAAATACCTTCAATCTTATCTTGATACCACTCCTTTTCTTTCCTCATTGTTAAGCAGTTGCTTAATCAGATATCTTTCCACCCAGCATCTGAAATCAAACAATTAAAACTAATTTCGAAGGGCATGCTGGAAGCTAATTTCAAGGGATACCAAAGGCAACATGTCACAATTTGGGGGGGGGGTCGAGTGGTTCTGGAGAAAATGCTTGATGTTTGTCTTTGCTGAACATTCCATGTCCCATACCCCTATTTAAAAGCAGAGAGGAGTAACACATCAGTACCTCTGACCCTCGTCTCATTTTTACTCTGTCCTCCCCTTCACTTGCTCTGGTGGGTAACACTGCTAAACATCAAGAAATACACTTTTTTTTCTCCTTGAGCCTGCTAGCTAGGGAATGAAGGAATGTAGTTTTAAACTACATATAAGTTTGCTTTAGTACTCTGGGAGGCTGAGGCGGTTGGATCGTTTGAGCTCAGGAGTTGGAGACCAGCCTGAGCAAGAGCGAGACCCCATCTCTACTAAAAATAAAAAGAAATGAGCTGGACAACTACAACTATATATAGAAAAAATGAGCTGGGCATGGCGGTGCATGCCTGTAGTCCCAGCTACTCGGGAGGCTGAGGCAGGAGGATTGCTTGAACCCAGGAGTTTGAGGTTGCTGTGAGCCACAGCACTCTAGCCTGGGCAAGAGAGTGAGACTCTGCCTCAAAAAAAGAAAAGAAAAGTTTGCTTTAGAACAATTTTGACTCTGGGATAGAAATCTGGAGAAGACCTGAGTACAGCTGAGGGCAAGCTCAAGGTCAGAACCCCAGGGCAGATGGGCATAGAATAGCTGAGAGGATGGCAGGTGGAGGGCGGAGGAGACCTGCTGCAGGGCCTGGAAACTCTCATTCGCGCTCTTTTCTTCGTCTTCTCCATGTCAGGCATAAGCCCCCGCACACGCCAGGGGCTGGTGACGCAGCACAGCCAGCCTCCTCTTGGCCAGCCTCCTCTTGGCCAGCCTCCTCTTGGCTTCCGGCTGACTCTCCAGGCAAGGTGGCCAGGAATTCACTTTATCTCTGTAGGAAGAGGGAAGGACACGTGTAGGGCTGCGTTCCCCAAAGCTAGGCATAGCCCTTGGTGAGGTCCATAGGGAGAGTTTCTTTTCTCCATTCCAGGTGTGGAAGGTATTTTGCTGCACCTTCCAGAAATGTCTTTGACAGGTTCCTTCCGACCCTTAGGTCAAGTTCTTCTGGCAAGAGTGGGGAACCTGCAGCCTTCTGATTTCTTTCTTTCTTTTTTTTTTTTTTTTTTTGAGACAGAGTCTCGCTTTGTTGTCCAGGCTAGAGTGAGTGCCGTGGCGTCAGCCTAGCTCACAGCAACCTCAATCTCCTGGGCTCAAGCGATCCTCCTGCCTCAGCCTCCTGAGTAGCTGGGATTACAGGCATGTGCCACCATGCCCGGCTAATTTTTTCTATATATATTAGTTGTCCAATTAATTTCTTTCTATTTATAGTAGAGACGGGGTCTCGCTCTTCCTCAGGCTGGTTTTGAACTCCTGACCTCAAGCAATCCGCCAGCCTCGGCCTCCCAGAGTGCTAGGATTACAGGCGTGAGCCACTGGGCCAGGCCCAGGCTTCTGATTTCAAGATTGCTCTTTCTTAAGCACCAAAAGAGGTAAGAAAAGCTTCATTGTTCTCTGCTGTATCACTTTTACTTTCTTTTTTATTTTATTTTTTTATTCATTTTTCCTATTTTTTTTTAATTTTTAAATTTTTTTCTTTTTTCTTTCTTAGCACATTCCTTCCTGTTGTATAATTTTAATTTTTGAGACAGGATTTCACTCCGTCACCCTGGCTAGAGTGCAGTGGTGTCATCGTGGCTCACTGCAACCTCAAACTCCTAGGTTCAAGGATCCTCCTGCCTCAGTGTCCCTAGTAGCTGGGATTATAGGTGCATACCATGGTGGGCCTGGCTAATTTCTTCTGCTTTTAGAAGAGACGGGGTCTCACTCTTGCTCAGGCTGGTCTTGAACTCCTGAGCTCTAGCTCTCTTTCTGCCTTGACCTTCCAGAGTGTTAGGATTACAGGCGCGAGCCATTTTGCCTGGCCTGTTTATTTGTCGACAGACATTTAGGTTCCTTCCACCTCTTGGCTACTGTGAATAATACTGCAATGAAAATGGGTGTTTAAATATCTCTTCAAAATCCTGTTCTCAATTCTTTTTGCTATCTATTCGGAAGGGCGATTGCTGGATCATATGGTAGTTCTATGTTTAATTTTTTGAGGAAACTCCATGCCGTTTCCACAGGGGCTGCACCATTTTGCATTCCCACCAACAGTGTGCAAGGGCTCTAACTGCTCCACATCCTTGCCAACATTGTTATTTCCCGTACTTTTGAAAATGGCCATCCTAATGGATGTGCAATGACATCTCGCGTGGTTTTGATTTGCATTTGCCTGATGATTAGCAATGCTGAGCGTCTTTGCATATGCTCGTTTGGCCATTTCTCTATCATCCACAGATTTTTATACCACTCCCCCTGACTTTTTCTGAGCTTTTCTCTTTTTCCTCACTATCATACATCCACGCTAACAATGGATAAATCTGTTAATGAAAAAAAAATGTATCTGGTATTGTAAGATACTGGGCTATAAGGACAATGGACACCTTCCAGCTTCTCTTTATTGCTTGTTTGCTAAGCACAAGGCATTATGAGTACATTATGGGATGCAGAGGAAAAAGACAAAGAACGTGGAAACCGGAGTCTCTCAGCTAGGACCCGGACCAGGTTAGAGCCTATCAGGGGCAGGATGAAGTAAGAATCGCTGTGGGGGAGGATGCATGATCAGTATGTAAACAACTTAGCTATAAAAGGGTCACAAGCACACAAAGGAGGGTCCCTGGCCGAAGAAGAGGCCACTGCGCTGGCACTCTGGGGGCTCAGACTCTAGCTCGAGCTAGACAATAAAACTCCTTTTGATAATTACAGCCTCTGTGACTCTGTCTCTCTGTCCTGCGCCCCTGCGAATCTCGAATATAACAGTATTATCAAAGGGGGTGAGCAAGAGAACTGAACATAAAAAGGTATGTTCGAGGCTGGGTGTGGTGGCTCACGCCCGTAATCCTAGCACTCTGGGAGGCCAAGGCAGGCGATTGCTCGAGGTCAGGAGTTCAAAAGCAGCCTGAACAAGAGCGAGACCCCGTCTCTACTATAAATAGAAAGAAATTAATTGGCCAACTAACATATATATAGAAAAAATTAGCTGGGCATGGTGGCGCATGCCTGTAGTCCCAGCTATTCAGGAGGCCGAGGCAGAAGGATTGCTTGAGCCCAGGAGTTTGAGGTTGCTGTGAGCTAGGCTGACGCCACGGCACTCACTCTAGCCTGGGCAACAAAGTGAGACTCTGTCTCAAAAAGAAAAAAAAAAAATGTATGTTCGAGAGAGGAGCTAGAAACAGAAGGCAGGACAAAAAGGTCGGGAAGCACAGAGTGCAGCAGAGGAAATGGAGGGAGCAGCAAAGCAGAACTGCAGGTGACAGAGAGGGACTCTGGCCATCATGTCCCCAAGAAAATTCTGAGGCTGAAGTCTTTGTCGTCACCTGCCTTCCCTCCAAGCGGCAGAATCCCCACCCCGTGCTGCCATCACCACTCTAGAAAAATCTTTTGAACAACTGTGGTAGAAATAAGTCAGGACTCACGTCCTGGGTCACGCAAGACGCGCAGGTGTCCTCCCCAGACGTCCCAGCGCATCCTCTGACGTGGTCCACTTCCCGTCCTCATCACTCCCAAACCCAGCCACCGAGTTCCTGGAATGCCTGTTCCAAGTCCAGGGTATTCACACATACACGCCCACCTCTTCTCCTGCAGAACCCCCTCCCCGAGTACTTTCCAGAACAAGTGCCTTCACCGTAAGTAAGCCTCTCAAGAGCCTCTTTACTGCGCTGTGGCTCACGCCCATAATCCTAGCACTCTGGGAGGCCAAGGCGGGAGGATTGCTCGAGGTCAGGAGTTCGAAACCAGCCTGAGCAAGAGTGAGACCCTGTCTCTACTATAAATAGAAAGAAATTAATTGGCCAACTAAAATATATAGAGAAAAAAAATGAGCCGGGCATGGTGGCGCATGCCTGTAGTCCCAGCTACTCGGGAGGCTGAGGCAGAAGGACTGCTTGAGCCCAGGAGTTTGAGGTTGCTGTGAGCTAGGCTGACACCACGGCACTCACTCTGGCCTGGACAACAAAATGAGACTCTGTCTCAAAAAAAAAGTCTCTTAATGTCACACATGCCATTCATCTCAGGTGCCAAGGTGAGCCCAGTACCCTTCTTCCCTGCCTTCCAGACCTTTCTTCCTCTCCTTGCAAAATGCTCCCAGCTCCCCGATGCTCAGACCATCAGACCACACCGCCTCTGAAAAGTAGGCTCGTGACTCAGTTTCTCCACCCCAATTTCTGTAACTTTTTTCTTTTTTTGAGGCAGAGTCTCGTTTTATTGCCCAGACTAGAGTGAGTGCCGTGGCATCAGCTTAGCTCACAGCAACCTCAAACTGCTAGGCTTAAGCAATCCTACTGACTCAGCCTTCCCAGTAGCTGGGACTACAGGCATGAGCCACCATGCCTGGCTAATTTTTTATTTCTCTATATATTAGTTGGCCAATTAATTTCTTTCTATTTATAGTAGAGACAGGGTCTCGCTCTTGCTCAGGCTGGTCTCAAACTCCTGACCTCGAGCAATCCTCCCGCCTTGGCCTCCCAGAGTGCTAGGATTACAGGCGTGAGCCACTGCGCCCGGCCTCTGTAACCTTTTTTTGTGCTGGCCTGTCCTGTTCCCAACCCTCTCACCTACAGCAACCTTCTCCTCTGTCCCCTCCATCCCAGCCACCCAACCCCATAGCCACCCCTTGCGTCTGATCCTCTCCAGAAAGTGTGACCCCTCCCTCTCCAATTCCGTCTCCTGTCTTTTGGCTGATTTGCTCCGGGATGCCCTGGGTGCAGCTCTCCGGCCTCACTGGGACTCCTACCCAAGGATCCCATCATCTCATTCTCCAGCATCCCCAAGGATTCCACAGCCCGGAGTTATAACCACTGCCCGGCAAACACTCTCAACTTCCTCTTTCCCTCTGGAGGAAAACCCGACCCTAGATAACCGCATCCCCACCGCGAACTGGCCCCTGGGCAGACTGATCTTACCCAGGGGCGTGATCACAGACTTTACATGGACTCTAAGTAGCCAGAAATTGTGCTGTGTTTCACTAATTTCACTCTCCTGCTCCCTAAAACAACTGTCTCAGGTCTTCACACACCCCTCCAGCCACCTTCCAACACTCCTTTATCACGAGGTCTGCAATTCATGTTGTAAAACTTCCGTATTATTGCTGCGATCCTGTGCATGTGCCTGTAGCTTACGCTTCATTCTGAACATGCCACCTTGCATGGGCAGGGGGTTCGGCCCTTGGCATGGTGAGCGCAAGGTGCCCTGTGGGGTTGCGGTGGAGAGAGGGACACGTGCTGGCACCAAGACACACACAGTATGGTCCAGAGGCTGCTGACACAGCTGCTAGAGCCCTCACCCCTGTGCTGCCCATGTGAATGGATCCATCCATCACCTGGGCATTTTGATTCTTGGGCCTTCCCAACCTCTCTCTGTCTCAGTCTGTCTCTCTGTCTCTCTCTCTCTCTCTCTCCACGTGTTGCTCTGTATGGTTTCATTCTGATCAAAAGTTTTAGGCGAACCACGGAGGGCAGAGACCCACGTCTCTGCAGACCAGTGAAGTTTGCACTCTTTTCCTGTGGCTGCCTTAACAAACTACCAGAAATTTAGATGGCTTAAAACAACAGATAGTTGGCTCACGCCTGTAATCCTAGCACTCTGGGAGGCCGAGGCAGGAGGATCCTTTGAGCTCAGGAGTTCAAGACCAGCCTGAGCAAGAGTGAGACCCCATCTCTACTAAAAAAAAATAGAAAGAAATTAGCTGGGCAACTAAAAAAAAAACATAATAATTATATATATTATATATTAATGTACATTATATATAATATATATTATATATATACATATATATAATTAGCTGGGCTTCAGACCCTAGTAATGTGGGAAATGATAAACAAACAAATAAAAAATTAGCCGGGCATGGTGGCGCATGCCTGTAGTCCCAGCTACTCGGGAGGCTGAGGCAGGAGGATTGCTTGAGCCCAGGAGTTTGAGGTTGCTGTGAGCTAGGCTGACACCATGGCACTCTAGCCCAGGTGACAGAGTGAGACTCTGTCTGAAATAAAACAAAACCAACAGATAATTATCTCACGGTTCTTTCTGGTTGCAACAAGTCTGAAACTGAGGTGTCAGCAGGGTCATGCTCCCCCTGAATCCCCTAGGGGAAGATCCTTGCCTCGTCCAGTTCCTGGAAGCCTGTGTGCTCCTTGGTGCGTGGCCACATTGCTGCAGTCTCTGCCTTCACCTTCTGGTGGTCATATTCTTCCTGCATGTCTTTGCATCCTCTTCCCTTTATGCCTGTATGTGTCCAGATTTCCCTCTTCTTCTACAGACACAGGTCATATTGGATTGGGGACCCCCTACTCCAATATAAACAACCTCATCTCACCTGATTACACCTGCAATGACCCTGTTTCCAAATAAGGTCACATTCAAAGTTCTGGGGGCCAGAACATCAATGTACCTTCTTGGAGGACACAATTCCACCCATTACAAAGGCGAACAGACTATCCAAGTGCATTTGCTTATTCAGGTAAAGCCATGGAAAGCCATGAGAACGAATTTACCATTATTCCTGAACTGGGTGGAGCTTGGCATCAATCAAAAGAGCAGGATTTGGCAAAAATCTTCAGCCCATATCTGCAAAGCAAATGCTCTCTGGCGCTTCTTCTGATAGCCACCCTTGGGCTCAAAGGTTCCAGCACGGTTATTAAAGTGAAACCCAAGCAGAGCTTTATAGATCCGTTAAATGTCTGTGTAAAATGGGTAGCAGTGTTGAGTAACAGGTTCTGTATCTTTTAGCCATTACTTGAAGAAGTACCATAATATAATTTGGAAATGACACCCCACTGGAGTGTTGTTAAGTGTAATCGCAGAGCTCCAGACAGCGGGATGAACATGGGCTTTTTCCATGATGCCAGTCAAGTCTGCCTGGAAAATGGCAAGACAGTCCCGTGAGTTACGCGGGTGGAACAGGGTCCACCGAGGCTCTGACCCCTCTGGGATGCCACCTAAATGGCCCCACATGAAAACTAGAGTCCAGCCCAGCCTTCACAGAGGCAGTGGTCCAGCTCCTGGAGGATGCTGAAGACTCAAACTAATGGAAATGTTCTCTTTTCAAGAGGTAGTCATTTTTTTTTTTTTTTTTTTTGTTGAAAAACCACTTGAATGGAGGTAGTCATTTTTTAATGTGGACTCATTAAAAAACGTTATTATGTCTTTTTTTTCCTGTTTTTTTTTTCTTTCTTTCTTTCTTGTTTTTTGAGACAGGGTCTCAATCTGTTGCTGGGGCTAGACTGCTGTGGCATCAGCCTAGCTCACAGCAACCTCAAATTCCTCAGTTCAATTCCTCAGCTTCCCGAGTAGCTGGGACTACAGGCATGAGCCACAATGCCCGGCTAACTTCTTTCTATTTTTAGTAGAGATGGGGTCTCACTCTTGCTCAGGCTTGTCTGGAATTCCTGAGCTCAAGCAATCCTCCCACCTCAGCCTCCCAGAGTGCTAGGATTACAGGCGTGAGCCACCGCGACCGGCCCAAATCTTTATATTGTTTCTACTGTAGTCAAGAGCTGACCCTTCACTAATTAATATATTGGATGTCGCAAAATGGGTTTTTACTGGCAAAGCTATTAGCTCTATTTGAATTAGAGTGACGAATGTTAGAAAGGGCTACTTCTGGCCGGGCGCTGTGGCTCACGCCTGTAATCCTAGCTCTTGGGAGGCCGAGGCGGGCGGATTGCTCAAGGTCAGGAGTTCAAAACCAGCCTGAGCAAGAGCGAGACCCCGTCTCTACTATAAATATTAAGAAATTAATTGGCCAACTGATATATATATATATAAAATTAGCCGGGCATGGTGGCACATGCCTGTAGTCCCAGCTACCCGGGAGGCTGAGGCAGAAGGATCACTCGAGCCCAGGAGTTTGAGGTTGCTGTGAGCTAGGCTGACGCCACGGCACTCACTCTAGCCTGGGCAACAAAGCGAGACTCTGTCTCAAAAAAAAAAAAAAAAAAAAAAAAAAAAAAAAAAAAGAAAGGGCTACTTCTTGGGGACATTAAAGGTATTTGAAGGCCGGGCGCTGTGGCTCACGCCTGTAATCCTAGCTCTTGGGAGGCCGAGGCGGGCGGATAGCTCAAGGTCAGGAGTTCAAAACCAGCCTGAGCAAGAGCGAGACCCCGTCTCTACTATAAATAGAAAGAAATTAATTGGCCAACTAATATATATATAAAAAATTAGCTGGGCATGGTGGCGCATGCCTGTAGTCCCAGCTACTCGGGAGGCTGAGGCAGAAGGATCACTCGAGCCCAGGAGTTTGAGGTTGCTGTGAGCTAGGCTGACGCCATGGCACTCACTCTAGCCTGGACAACAAAGCGAGACTCTGTCTCAAAAAAAAAAAAAAAAAAAAAAAAAAGGTATTTGAGATATGTGGACCAGTAAGATAGCTGGAAAAGACTCCCCATACTCACACCTACCTGCCTTACTCAAACACAGTAAAAGCATCCGCTAACACCTGTAGCCTCCACTTCTTAGGGATGGGCTCTTGGCTTCCTGCATCCAGCTGTTGGTTTAGGAGGATTTCTGATTGCATGATACCAAACAGAAGGCACAGAATGTTGCCTCTAGAAAGCTGCCCGAGTGAATACTTCATGGCGTAGGAATGTATACTTTGGGATTCCTTCGTATTTAGTCAGCGTTAGCTAGCTCATGCTATGGTACAAGCGGTCCTCCTTTTCAAGGTGGCTCACAGCAATCAAAGTTCATCGCGTGTTGGCTGCAGGTCAACCGAGGCCATATTCTATGTCCTCTTCATTCCACACCCAATGCTGAGTGAGCAGCCTCTCTGGGGGCTATGCTAGTCTTAAGGTCAGGGGGCAAAGAATGACCATGGAACCGAGAGAAAGATCTTTACACTCTTTACTTGGGTGTACACATATGACTTCCATCCACATTTTTTTTTTTTGAGACAGAGTCTCGCTTTGTTGCCCAGGCTGGAGTGAGTGCAGTGGTGTCAGCCTAGCTCACAGCAACCTCAAACTCCTGGGCTCAAGCGATCCTCCTGCCTCAGCCTCCCGAGTAGCTGGGACTACAGGCATGCGCCACCATGCCCGGCTAATTTTTTCTATATATATTAGTTGGCCAATTAATTTGTTTCTATTTATAGTAGAGACGGGGTCTCACTCTTGCTCAGGCTGGTTTCGAGCTCCTGACCTCGAGCAATCTGCCCGCCTCGGCCTCCCAGAGTGCTAGGATTACAGGCGTGAGCCACCACACCCGGCCTCATCCACATTTTATTAGCCAAAGCAAACTGCATGCCAAGCCTGAGGTTGATGTGAGCCAGTAGCAAGGAACATGGACAAAACTACCAATCTAGGCCGGGCACAGTGGCTCACGCCTGTAATCCTAGCACTCTGGGAGGCCGAGGCAGGCAGATTGCTCGAGGTCAGGAGCTCGAAACCAGCCTGAGCAAGAGCGAGACCCATCTCTACTATAAATAGAAAAAATTTAGTTGGCCAACTAACATATATATAGAAAAAATGAGCCAGGCATGGTGGTGCATGCCTGTAGTCCCAGCTACTCAGGAGGCCGAGGCAGGAGGATCGCTTGAGCCCAGGAGTTTGAGGTTGCTGTGAGCTAGGCTGACGCCGGGGCACTCACTCTAGCCTGGGCAACAAAGGGAGACTCTGTCTGCAAAAAACAAACAAACAAACAAAAAAAACAACCCATCTACAAGTCTACCTATACTACAAGGCCAGACAGCTGGGAGATGATTGAGCACACAGAACTGGTGGCATGAACTGTTTTGTGCCTTCTTGGCTAATGACTGTTTGTCTAATAAATGTCAAATGACATCTGAGGCTTGCTTTCCTTCTAACTTTGTAGTGAGGGGGTGGTGGGAGGCTGGCTAACTATCACCTTATGTAATTTCTTAGAACCTCAGTTGTGCATAAGCAAACGTGACAAAGACCCAGCCCTTCAGAAATGCTCCCAATGCGAACCCCATCCCTTCTCGCTGTCTCATAGTTTGGCTTTTTCCATTTTACCCAATCTCTCTTCTGCATCGTCAGATTCTTCCTTTTTACTGAGTCATACTCATCGGCACACAAACATGTAGAAGTTTTTGTCATCTTCAAAACAAAAACAAACTCTTAAACGTACAACCCTCTTTGGTCAGTGGCTTATATCCAATTCTTTTCCCAGAAGAGCTTTTCAAAAGTCTCCTCTCCACTTGCTCTTTCATTTAGGGAAAAGTCTCCCTCCTAGTTTTCTTTCTTTCTTTCTCCTTTCCCTTTCCCTTTCCTTTCCCCTCCCCTTTCCCTCCCCTCCCCTCCCCTTCCCCTTTCCTTCCCCTTCCCCTTTTCCTTTCCTTCCCCTTTTCCTTTCCTTTCCTTCCCCTTTTCCTTTCCTTTCCTTTCCTTTCCTTTCCTTTCCTTTCCTTTCCTTTCCTTTCCTTTCCTTTCCTTTCCTTTCCTTTCCTTTCCTTTCCTTTCCTTTCCTTTCTTTTTAATTTCTTTTTTATCATCATTTGTCCACATCCCTCCTAGTTTTCTCTTACGGCTCTGGTTATTCTCTTCAGAATCCCTGATGTCTTTTCTGTGCTCTGAACACCTATATCCGACTGATCATCTGACACTTGCACTTGGATGTGGCGCAGGCATTTCAAAGTGTCCTGAGGGCCGGGCGCGGTGGCTCACGCCTGTAATCCTAGCACTCTGGGAGGCGGAGGCAGGAGAATCGCTCAAGGTCAGGAGTTCGAAACCAGCCTGGGCAAGAGCGAGAAACCCCCAGTCTCTACTAAAAATAGAAAGAAATTAATTGGCCAACTAAAAATATATAGAAAAAATTAGCTGGGCATGGTGGTGCATGCCTGTAGTCCCAGCTACCTGGGAGGCTGAGGCAGGAGGATTGCTTGAGCTCAGGAGTTGGAGGTTGCTGTGAGCTAGGCTGATGCCAGGGCACTCTAGCCCAGGCAACACAGTGAGACTGTGTCTCAAAAAAAAAAGTGTCCTGAGACCCACATTTGAGTCCTCCTCCCCGACCTTGTTCCCTGCCTGTGTCCTCGTGCCCGCACGTGCACGCACCCAGACACGCATTCTGCAAACACAGCGCCTTGCAGGAGCATCCTGTGTCAATACGCCGCTGAGCAGCAGGTGTCCTGTGCCCTTCTGCTAGGGGACAGGGAGATGGGGGAGTGTGGATTATTTCAGGGGGTGGTAAATGATTTTTAGGGGAATTCAGTGGGCTTGAAGAACATACAGTAGCCTGGGACAAAAATCTGTCGACACCGCAGAGCAGGCAATGATTTGTGACGAAAGTCTGTCGAGTTGTGTTGGCAGGCTTCAGTCTTCCTCTTGTGATATGCACTTAGTCAATGGTGACTCGGGGAAGAGACCAGAGGTAACTTGTTTTGTTTTGTTTCTGGCAGGTCCTGACTTTAGGCAGATAAGGAAAATTCAGAGAAAAACTTCATCCTGTGCTTCGGGAGAGACAAAAGATTGAGAGGCAGGAGGTGGAGGAAGGGTAGAAAGAACTTGAGGCTTCTTCAGCATGCCAAAGCACCATACTTGGGAGTACTGGTTTCTGAACCTTAGAATCCCTCCTTCTTCTATCAGTCTATAAAATCAATCATTAGACTGATAACCAGCAATGGAATCGTGCCAAATTGGGCAACTGGCCTCAAGCGACTGTCTAATCTCCTTAATAAAAAATTAATCTAATGTTGTTTATGGGAGGAGAGCAAAAACCCAGTCTGCAGCAGTTGTGGGCTGTTCCTGGTGAATTAGAACCCTAGCCCGGCAATGCTTTATCCAGCAATGTTGCTGACAGTGGAGGTTGAGAGAAAGTGTGTGCAAGAGAGCAAAAGCAGAGAACAGGGGACACATTTCAGGGGCTTCGTGAACCAGCTATGGATATATTAATTCAATGGATTGGATACGTTTTCATTTCCCCCTCCTACAAAATGAGAACTATTAGAAATAACAGAGCTAACAGACCCTCTGTGTATGCAAAGTCTCATTGTCTTTTCCCCTCAGCAAATACATTCTTGAATTTCTCCCATGTTCTAGGCCCCCAGGTGAGTATTATGTGCTAAGTGTATGTGGAGTGCTGTGCCTGGTGCTCAGAAGCGTGACTCCACCAAATGACCAAGCCAGGTCCCCTGACTTTCCCAATAAGAGAGTGAAAACTAAAGTGCCTAAGGCCCTGGGGCTGGGAGGTGGCCTTGCTGGGATTGGGAAGGAAGCTATTGGATCCCAAAGTCAACATTTTTAACCCCGTACTACACTCCCTCCATGTTCTTAGCCTTCCTTCATGGCCTCTGCTTCATCATCCTGTTCGTTTCCCTTCTCTGGGTCCTCACCCCACCATCTGACCTTTCTGGGGCAGACCCTGCAGAGCAGCCTGACACCCCACAATCGTGCACATCTTACTGGTGCACGGGCGCCACCTAGTGGCAAAATCGGGCAACTGTCGGAGTGGACGTGACATCTATTTGGAGCGCATCAGTGCTTTTATTTTGGGTGACGACAGAGTCCTCCAGCATATATTTTTTTTCTTTCTTTAAACAGGGCAACATTAATTCACATCTGCTCAAAATGACTCATGTTTCTTCTATAGCTAACTCATCTGGCAGGAACAAGAAGTGCACATGCCAAAACAAATAGAAAGATGGACGATTGCAGGAACAAGGATGGGGTCCAAGGGGCGTTTTATCACTAATGCAATACTGATGCCTCTTCTTCAGCATTATAAACACACACCAGAATAATCGTGCGTGAATTATTGTGATACTAGCACTTTTCACAAATATATAGCATTGTGAAAACAGACCTCCCGAAATATATACTCCCCATTTCAAGAAATGTAAATGCAAGACAGTGACATCCAAATCCGGTTACGTATTTGCTAGCCCTAATGTGTACATCTGATAGTATTCCATGATTCCTTTGTGGAAGTTACAGCTGACTTCATCATCTGGGACGATTTCAGGACAGTATTAAGGTGCTTTGTTTTCTCCTTAGGTAAGCAAGTTATGAAATATACTTGAAACCAACAGGATATGTTCAATATAGTTAATAAGTAAATTGGCAATCTGTAAGACATGATGTTAAGCTAAATAGAATAAATGTAATATATAATGGGATGATCAAAATGTTCCTCATAGGAAGATGAAAAGATCAAGTCACCACGCTCCCTCTAAGCTGTCAGCTCTGTCACGTCACACCTAAGTCAACTACATGTCAATGACACCCAGTGTGGTCCCCACATGCACTCTGTCCAAGAAAAGGACAGCTAACCAGCCAGCTCCAGCTGTGGGCAGGTGTTCATGCCCTGTGTCTTCTGGTGGAGCAGGTGGTGTGTGGGCACAGGTGCCTGCATCTCTCGGCACCCCCGTCCCACTCAAAGTTCAGCAGTGGTCTTGCATCCATGTTGCCGTGACAAGGGGCAAGTCAGTCCCTCTGACTTTCTCAATAAGAAAGTGAGAAAGTGTGATCCAGATTTGGGCGGTATGCTCCCTCCAGCCCACTTGCACCCTGTCCTAAGCCTGTTAACCTTTAGGACTGTGAATCTTTCTGTTCCATGACCCAGGAATGGCTCACCTCAGTGGTGCTCTTGGAGCTATCACTACATCTAGGTAATTTCCTACACAATAAGAACAGGCAAGTGTTAAGCTGTTGGGGCGCCAGAATTTCTATGCAGGAGGGGCTTAGGGACAATAATTCATTTGGAGAAAGAGGCTGGGGAACTATCTTGAAGATGCATTTGCTGGCCTGGTGCCATGGCTCACACCTGTAATCCTAGCACTCTGGGAGGCTGAGGCGGGAGGATCGCTCAAGGTCAGGAGTTTGAAACCAGCCTGACCAAGAGCAAGCCCCCGTCTCTACTAAAAGATCAAAAGAAATTAATTGGCCAACTAAAAATATATAGAAAAAATTAGCTGGGCACAGTGGCACATGCCTGTAGTCCCAGCTATTAGGGAAGCGGAAGCAGAAGGATCACTTGAGCCCAGGAGTTTGAGGTTGCTGTGAGCTAGGCTGACGCCATGGCACTCTAGCCTGGGCAACAGAGTGAGACTCTGTCTCAAAAAAAAAGATGCATTAGCAGGACACGGTGGCTCACGCCTGTAATCCTAGCTCTCTGGGAGGCCGAGGCAGGTGGATTGCTCAAGGTCAGGAGTTCGAAACCAGCCTGAGCAAGAGTGAGACCCCCGTCTCTACTAAAAATAGAAAGAAATTAATTGGCTAACTAATATATATAGAAAAAATTAGCCGGGCATGGTGGTGCATGCCTGTAGTCCCAGCTACTCGGGAGGCTGAGGCAGCAGGATTGCTTGAGCCCAGGAGTCTGAGGTTGCTGTGAGCTAGGCTGATGCCACGGCACTCACTCTAGCCTGGGCAATAAAGCGAGACTCTGTCTCAAAAAAAAAAAAAAAAAAAAAAGATGCATGTGCTTAGTGTATCAGTCAGCTCAAGCTGCCCTCACAAAAAGCCACCAAAAGCCACAGACTGGGAAGCTCAAACAAAAGGAATTTATTTTCTCACAATTCTGGGGACTGGAAGTCCAGGATCAAGGTGCCAGCAGGGTCGCTGTCTCGTGAGGGCTCACTCCTAGGACTGCAGACGGCTGCCTTCTTCCTGTGCTCTCACATGGCCTTCCCTGGGTGTGCGTGGGCAGAGAGAGGAAGAGGAAGCAAGTTCTTCGGTGTCTCTTCCGATCAGGGCACTAATCCCATTACGAGGGCTCCACCCTAATAACCTTACTGACACTTAATCACCTCCAAAAGGCTGCACCTCCCAATACCATCACACTGGGGCTTAGGGCTTCAACATATGACTTTCAGGGGGACACAATTTGGTCCACAGCACTTAGCAAACACACTTTTTATTAAGATTGATGTAGGTAGGAGGGGCAGCTCTAAACCATCCTCTGCTGAGCTTAAACACTTATCCCTGGAAGGCCCAGCAGTGGACTTAAATCCTCACTGACCTGCACGTGACAGCAGATCTTATCCCAGCAGCAGCTTGGGGTTGCAGCAAGGACAGAAGGGGCGTGATGCTGATGAGGGAGCCATTAAATTGGAAAGCAAAGGGTAAAGGAAACAGGGCCAGCGTTAGGTCGGGAACGAGGGCAAGGACACACTTAGGGTCTAAATCACAACCTTGACTCCTGCAGGTCCTGCTAAGCATCTGGACAATTTTTTTGGTTTTTTTTTTGTTTTTTTTTTTTGAGACAGAGTCTCGCTTTGTTGCCCAGGCTAGAGTGAGTGCCGTGGCGTCAGCCTAGCTCACAGCAACCTCAATCTCCTGGGCTCAAGCAATCCTCCTGACTCAGCCTCCCGAGTAGCTGGGACTACAGGCATGTGCCACCATGCCCGGCTAATTTTATCTATATATATTAGTTGGCCAATTAATTTGTTTCTATTTATAGTAGAGACGGGGTCTCGCTCTTGCTCAGGGTGGTTTCGAACTCCTGACCTTGAGCAATCCGCCCGCCTCGGCCTCCCAGAGAGCTAGGATTACAGGTGTGAGCCACCGCGCCCGGCCTGGACAATTTTATAAAAGAAAAATGTTCTGGACCTCCCAGCTGGCGGCTTAAAAATCTACGTTTTCTCCAAGGCTAGTAAAAAATGTGTTTCTCATCCCGAAGAGTCATGGACATCTCTTCCGGCATCTTGACGACATACCACATTCCTACATCGATCAGAGGATGTGTGCAAAGCACTCGCCCTGGACTCCAAGACTAACCCAGGGCAGAGCTTGCTCCGTCTGCAGAGGTTAAGCAGATTTCCCTGCAAATTCAAATTGATCCACGTGGGTTATAAATCCACTTCCAGGTATATACCCCTCGGCTCAGCAGTCAACCAGGAGGCGTCTGGAGCACCAGAAGGCTGTTCTCAAAGGGAGCAGTACGGAACCCCTCCCGAGCCATGGGGCAAGTGCACGCACGGACCAGAGCATGCAGGTGGTGGCTGGCAGGCGACTGGGACGTTTATCACAGAAGAGGCTGATGGCTCTGCGCTCAGTGGTTTCCACGCGGCATCTCTGACTCACCAGCCAGCCAGACAGAGCCTAGTCTGAAGGTAGACATGGAGCCATTTATGTGGATACAACTAGGGTGGGTTGGGGAGTGAGGAGAGCGGGAACGCGCAATGACTGGGCATCAAGACAGGCTAAGCACCGGGCTTGCTTTTCACACGCACATGTTCATTGATCTCCATGACGGACAGATGCCATCTGTCTTGTTTATAGTGCTCTACACAGAGTGTGCTCATTAAATATTTGCTCAAGGAATAAATGAATCATCTAAATACCAGGGTGAGGTTTTGTATTTTCATTCCTATTTTAAAGAGTTTATATAGTTTTCTTTTTCTTTCTTTTCTTTTTTTTTTGAGACAGAGCCTCACTTTGTTGCCCAGGCTAGAGTGAATTCCATGGCATCAGCCTAGCTCACAGCAACCTCAATCTCCTGGGCTCAAGCGATCCTGCTGCCTCAGCCTCCCGAGTAGCTGGGACTACAGACATGCGCCACTGTGCCCAGCTAATTTTTTGTATGTATATTTTTAGTTGGTCAATTAATTTCTTTCTATTTTTAGTAGAGACAGGGTCTTGCTCTTGCTCAGGCTGGTTTCGAACTCCTGACCTTGAGCAATCCGCCCACCTTGGCCTCCCAGGGAGCTAGGATTACAGGCGTGAGCCACCGCGCCCGGCCTATATAGTTTTCCTAACAAAACTAATCTGTATTGTTAAAAGTCAGGATTTTGGTAATTCATGGTGTATAGAAGAAACTGGAAGATTATGGGGTAAGCGTATGGGGTGCTGGTCGTGTTCTGGTTACACGGGTGTGCTCAGTTTGTGCAAACTCAACGAACAACACATTGACATCCATTTCCTAATGGTATATTATACTTTAATTAAAAACGCTCAAAAAAATTAAACACAGAACTACCATATAATCCAGCAATTCCACTTCCAGGTATACACCCAAAAGAGTCAAAAGCAGAAGCTTGAACAGTTCGTACACCCACATTCATAGCAGCATTGTTCACAATAGCCAAAAAGTGGAGACAATGCAAGTGTCCTTCAGTGGTTGAATGAACAAACAAAAGGTGGTACATAGGTACATGCATACACCGAAATATTATTCAGCCTTAAAAAGAAAGGAAATTCTGGCCCAAGTAATATCACAGATAAACCTTGAAGACAGTACGGTAAATGAAATAAGCCAGTCACAAAAGGACAACCCTGCATGGTTCTGCTTAGCTGAGGTGCCTAGAGGAGTCAAATTCATAGAGACCGAAAGTAGAGTGGTGGGTGCCAGGGCTGGGGGACGGGGATGGGGAGTCAGAGTTTAATGGACACAGAGTTGTGTTTTTTTTTTGAGACAGAGTCTCACTTTGCTGCCCAGGCTAGAGTGAGTGCCGTGGCATCAGCCTAGCTCACAGCAACCTCAAACTCTTGGGCTCAAGCAATCCTCCTGCCTCAGCCTCCCAAGTGGCTGGGACTACAGGCATGCGCCACCATGCCCAGCTGATTTTTTCTATATATTTTTAGTTGGCCAATTAATTTCTTTCTATTTATAGTAGAGACGGGGTCTCACTCTTGCTCAGGCTGGTTTCGAACTCCTGACCTGGAGTAATCTGCCCACCTCAGCCTCCCAGAGTGCTAGGATTATAGGCGGGAGCCACCACGCTCGGCCGACACAGAGTTTCAGTTTGGGAAGATGAAAAAGTTCTAGAGAAGGATGATGGAGATGTTCATACAGATGTGAATGTACTTAATGCCACAGAATGCTACACCTAAAAATGGTTAATATTATACATTTTATATTACATATACTGCACATTTTTTTTTTTTTTAGTTGCTCTGTGGCCTGGGCTAGAGTGCAGTGGCGTCATCATAGCCCACAGCAACCTCAAACTCCTGAGCTCAAGCGATCGTCCTGCCTCAGCCTCCCGAGTAGCTGACACTACAGGTGTATTCCACCACACCTGGCTAATTTTTCTATTTTCTGTAGAGATGGGGTCTCACTCTTGCTCAGGCTGGTCTGGAACTCCTAAGCTCAAGTGATCCTCCCGCCTCAGCCTCCCAGAGTGCTAGGATTACCCGCATAAGCCACCACGCCCCGGCCCACAATTTTTTTAAAAGCTAAAAATAAATAAACTTACCTTAGATCACACCTGCTAGAAAGTTCCTGGCCAATATAGCTTTGCCTGGCTCCAAAGCCCCTACCTTGTCCTTGTCACCACAATGTCCTTTCTTTAAAGGCAATGCCTGTCTTAGTCCTCACTGACAGAGCAGAGGGCTGACAGGGCTGGATCTGTCATTTCCTTCTCTTCACCCAAGCATCCCCAACCTCTTGCTCATAGCCCCTTGCTGGATGTGGTTTGACAATGGGACCAGCCTCAAAATGACAACTTTTTTTTTTTTTTGAGACAGAGTCTCACTCTGTTGCCCAGGCTAGAGTGAGTGCCATGGCATCAGCCTAGCTCACAGCAACCTCAAACTCCTGGGCTCAAGCGATCCTCCTGCCTCATCCTCCCAAGTAGCTGGGACTACAGGCATGCACCACCATGCCTGGCTAATTTTTTCTATATATATTAGTTGGCCAATTAATTTCTTTCTATTTATAGTAGAGACAGGGTCTCACTCTTGCTCAGGCTGGTTTCGAACTCCTGACCTTGAGCAATCCGCCTGCCTCGGCCTCCCAGAGAGCTAGGATTACAGGCGTGAGCCACCGCACCCGGCCTCAAAATGACAACTTGACTCCATATAAAACATACTTATGTTTTTAAATTTCAGGTTAAGCTTTGAATCATCGTAAAATAATCAAGAAAAGGCATTTGTAGCACAAAATGATGACACAGTTATAAAATTATCATTTAAAATCCTGTGTAGAATTTATTGAAGAAATTTATTCAGAAAGATGTGGAAAGAGGATGAGGTTTGGACAAGCAATCTGGAGATGAGGAATTATTTTGGAAGGAGCTGTCGAGAGGTACAAAATATTGCACTGGCATAAACATTCGCTTCAGATGATGTTTACTCTTCCTAAAGAAGCCAGGAAGTTTCTCAAGAGAAGTTAGGCGGGTTTTCTGTGGGCTAGCAAGCCGACACCAACACCTGCCATCATGCACGTTGTTTGTACATCTGTGGAAGCAGGATGTAGATGCCATGTACGGCTCTGGGGTGATCTTTATTTTTATTTTTTATTATTTTTTTTTAAGACTAGTCAAGTGCAGTAGTGAGGAGGAGGGAAAGTAGTAGAACAAGGAGTTCAATCTGTAACTGACTGTGAATAATCACGTGAGATAACTCACTACCTTCAGACTAGCCATATTTTTATTTTTTTTTGAGACACTCTCACTCTGTCATCCAGGCTAGAGTGCCGTGGCGTCAGCCTAGCTCACTGCAACCTCAGCCTCCTGGGCTCAAGTGATCCTCTTGCCTCAGCCTCCCAAGTAGCTGGGACTACAGGCATGCACCACACCGGGCTCATTTTTACTATTTTTAGTAGAGATGGGGTCTCACTCTGCTCAGGCTGGTCTTGAACTCCTGAGCTCAAAAGATTCTCCCCGCCTCAGCCTCCCAGAGTGCTAGGATTACAGGCGTGAGCTACCGCGCAAGGTCTGATCTTTATAGGTTTTGATCCTATTGGTGAGAGTCAGGGAGTCAGCCTGAAGTAAGATCTTATGATGCGTCAACCAGTGACAATAAAGGATTCTGGGAATAAGTCTGGAGTGTGTTAAAAAAGAAAAAAAAGGAAGAAGTTAAGTCTAGACCCATATAGAGAAACAAGAAGACAGATGCCTGGGTCAGATAACGAATGTTCATGAAGAACAATCTGGAGGTGATGGTCGAAGGGCGCCAAGTTTCAGTTATGGAAGATCAATAAGTTCTAGAGATCTACCATATTCGTAGTGCCCATAGCTAACAATACCGTGCTGTACCCTTAAAATTTGCCAAGAGGGTAGATCTTATGTCAAGTGTTCTTACCACACATACGCAAATAATAACAATAATATCTGGGCCGAGACAGGAGGACCACTTGAGGCCAGGAGTTCAAGACCAGCCTGGGCAACACAGTGAGACAGCAAGAATCTGTCTCTACAAAAATATTTAAAAATTAGCCAGGCATGGTGATGCACACCTGTAGTCCTAGCTACTTGGGAGGCTAAAGCAGAAGGATTGTTTGGGCCCAAAACTTCAAGGTTACAGTGAGTTCATTGTACCACTATACTCCAGCCTGGGTGACGAGCGAGATCCTGTCTCTAAAAAAAATAATAATAATAATAGTACTAGGGGTGGAAGGAAACTTTGGGAGATGAGGGATAAGTGCTTAGCCTTGACGGTGATGATGGTTTTACCAGTGTGTGCTTATCCCCAAACTCGTCAAGTTATACAAATTAAATATGTACCCCTTTTTACACGTCAGTCATACCTCAATGAAGTGGTTTAAATTTTTTAAAAAAGAACAATTTAGGCCGGGCGCGGTGGCTCACTCCTGTGATCCTAGCACTCTGGAAGGCCGAGGAGGGAGGATGGCTCAAGGTCAGGAGTTCGAAACCAGCCTGAGCAAGAGCGAGATCCCGTCTCTACTAAAAATAGAAAGAAATTAATTGGCCAACTAAAAATATATAGAAAAAATTAGCTGGGCATGGTGGCACATGCCTGTAGTCCCAGCTACTCTCGAGGCTGAAGCAGGAGGATCGCTTGAGCCCAGGAGTTTGAGGTTGCTGTGAGCTAGGCTGATGCCAGGGCACTCTAGCCTGGGCAACAGAGTAAGACTCTGTCTCAAAAAATAAATAAACAAATAAATAAATAAAATTAAAAAATAAAAAGAACAACTTAGAAATAGACATGAAATTTGAAAACCAATGCATAAATACAAACGAGCAAAATAGCTCTGTGAGTGGAAGCAGCTGTCATTCTCCCAGTAAGCAAGCTGCCCACTCACACTGCTGTGCACATTACGTTTTGGTTGCTCTCCTCTGAGTATATTTCACAGTAAAGGGAAAGAAAGGTGCATTGTCTGAGCATAAGGACTAGGGTTGGGAGTGTTTATATTAATAATTGCTTTATGTAGTCATTCCTGCTGCGTTTGATCTTCACCATGTTGCAGTTCAGTCAGCAGCTGAAGATGAAGGCTGGCTGCTGTTTTCTATTTTTGTTTTTGATCTGACGGTTGCTGTTTTAGTGTTCTTCCTTCTCTGAAGTTGCAGGGTGGTTATGTTGATGCTGTGGTTTGGGGTGGAAGCCTGAAATGTCAGCAAAGCTCCTGGCTCCGCCCACCCTCCTGGGGAGGGGCAGAAACGTACCGAAAAGACCCGGGTCCTGTGCATTCCTGGGCAGATCTGGGCAACGTCAAAGAGAACCAGTGGGGCTCACGCTTGTCTGGACCTAACGAAAGCTCTCGCCTGAATTTATGGCAAGCAAGAGTGCTTAAAACAACCGCTGCTAATTTTGTTTGTTTGTTTATAAGTAGAGAGGCATGAGTCTTTCCCTCCTGGGTAAAAGCCAAATCAAGCAATTTGGTTCACTTCTCCTGGTGCCAACCCACCAACTTGAAAGTAGCAAGTAAGAACAGGGGGAAAGGCAACCGCTTTCTGGAAAACTCAGTTCAAATCTCTACATCTTAACCTTCTGGATCTTCCCATGATCCTCGTACCATGTAACGGATTATTTGTTGACTACAGTGCTGAATAATTTAGCAGCACTTTTTTATACCACCACACTCCTGGATTGGTTTGCTTAGTTCATTTAACCCGGCACCAGTTGTGTTAGCAGAACTCCATTCAATTTACCGCCTTTAATGAGCCCATTATATTTGCTTTGAAAGCCACCTGAAAATGAGTGTGCCTAAGCGAAAACACGTTTGGCAAGGCAATGCATTTTATAATTTCCTGCGGCAAAACTATAATCATGACTAGTGGTTACATTAGAGAAATAGATTCGGGACAGCAATGTCTCCTGATGTTAGTTAGACACTTTGACAATGAGCAAGAAATACAGTTCCTGTTAATGACGAGTTTCTTTCTCCATGGGAGGTGTGGGAACATAACGCTGCACCTCTGCCTCTCTGCTCACTGTCAGCAAGCTCACCGTTTCCCAATCAGACTTCTTTACTCACGACTATCTGGCGGCTGAAATATTTTGAGCGTGGGTTTAAGAGATTTTTTTTTTTTAACCTAAAAGCAAGCATAATCAAGAGAATAACTTTTTTCCCCCCCCCAGGTAATTCAAGAACTAAAACTGAAAACATAACATCTAGAAATTTACTTTCTTTCCATTTGCGTGGTCCTTTTCTTTATCTTATTGATGCCCCCAAATGCTAAAATTTTATTGTGTATATTATTTTATTTTATTATTTTTTTTGGAGACAGAGTCTTGCTTTGTTTCCCAGGCTAGAGTGAGTGCCGTGGCGTCAGCCTAGCTCACAGCAACCTCAAACTCCTGGGCTCAAGCAATCCTGCTGCCTCAGCCTCCTGAGTGGCTGGGACTACAGGCATGCACCACCATGCCCGGCTAATTTTTTCTATATATATTAGTTGGCCAATTAATTTCTTTCTATTTATAGTAGAGACAGGGTCTCGCTCTTGCTCAGGCTGGTTTCGAACTCCTGAACTCAAACGATCCGCCCGCCTCGGCCTCCCAGAGAGCTAGGATTACAGGCGTGAGCCACCAAGCCCGGCCATATTGTGTATGTTAGAGCATTATTTGGAAGTGGAAGCCAAGGGAGAATGTCTTTTTTTTTTTTTTTTTTTTTTTTGAGACAGAGTCTCACTTTGTTGCCCAGGCTAGAGTGAGTGCCATGGCGTCAGCCTGGCTCACAGCAACCTCAATCTCCGGGGCTCAGCGATCCTACTGCCTCAGCCTCCCAAGTAGCTGGGACTACAGGCATGCACCACCATGCCCGGCTAATTTTTTGTATATATATTTTTAGTTGGTCAATTAATTTATTTCTATTTTTGGTAGAGACGGGGTCTCGCTCAGGCTGGTTTTGAACTCCTGACCTTGAGCAATCCGCCCGCCTCGGCCTCCCAAAGTGCTAGGATTACAGGCGTGAGCCACCACGCCCGGCCAAGGGAGAATGTCTTATGTCATGACATAGGAAGCAGGTAGCCTCCTGGTGAATTTGGAGTGTATGAACCAGAGAAAGATTCTGGGAGGCACATGGATAGATTGGTAAAGGCAGGGCAGTCAGGGAAGAGCTTGGTGCTAGGATTTTGCACTAACTTGATGAAGCAGCATAGGGAATTCTACAGGTCTTTAAGCCAACCAAATGCAAGGACCCTTTGCAGAAAGTTACCGTCCCTAGGTTTTCTCAGCTTCATAGAGGAGTTAGATCATATCAGCATAGCCAAGTTGTCAAGTTGCCACATACATTGGGGCCAAAATGGTACATCTCTCCTCTGTATTCACTTCTCCTGACAGAAAATGACAAATTTCCTGACATCTCGTCTCAAGCAGAAGCAAGACCTACATATAACTTTCAGGGCAGCTAAACACTTTCTCTGGAGTGCCTGAACCCCTCAAAGCCTGGCCCAAACTCAACACCACTTCTGAGAAATTTTCACTCTGTTTAAAAGTTCTGAGCATCCAACTACATTATTTGAACAACAAACTATGTAAACATTCACTCATTTTAATATTAAACATCATGCCTCTAATCCTAGCACTCTGGGAGGCTGAGGCGGGAGCATTGCTCAAGGTCAGGAGTTCGAAACCAGCCTGAGCGAGACCTTTTCTCTACTAAAAATAGAAAGAAATTAATTGACCAACTAAAAATATATATACAAAAAAAAAAAAAAAAAAAATTAGCCGGGCATGGTGGTGCATGCCTGTAGTCCCAGCTACTCGAGAGGCGGAGGCAGTAGGATCACTTGAGCCCAGGAGTTTGAGGTTGCTGTGAGCTAGGCTGATGCCATGGCACTCACTCTAGCCTGGGCAACAAAATGAGTCTCTGTCTCAAAAAAAAAAAAAAATTAAACATATATAAAAGTTTACTACAAAATTAATCTTCTATATCCTTAATAAAAGTTGAGTTTGATAGTGGAAAATTCACATAGGTGTAATTGTAGTGTTTTATAATCATACTATACATTTTGGAGGTCAGCTGGAAATAAGGGAAGGAAGAATTGAGCAGGAAAAAAAGCTTCTTTTACTTTGCTCTGAAAACCCAAGATGTGCAACCCAAAGAGAACCAGGGGCTGCCAGGTTTCTCCATGTTTCAGAGAGAAGGTGCCTGCACAGCTCACGTGGCTCAAAGGGGCAGGAATGTTAATCATCCCCAGCGAAGTTGTCCCAAGTTGTTTTATTTATTTATTTATTTATTTATTTATTTATTTATTTATTTTGAGACAGAGTCTCACTCTGTTGCCCGGGCTGGAGTGCTGTGTGTCAGCCTAGCTCACAGCAACCTCAAACTCCTGGGCTCAAGCGATCCTCCTGCCTCAGCCTCCCAGAGTGCTAGGATTACAGGCATGAGCCACTGAGCCTAGCCTCCACCAGGAGTTCTTTTTTTTTTTTTTTCTTTCTTTCTTTAAATTATTTTACTTCTTTCTTATTTCTTTTTCTTCTTCTTTTTTTTTCTAACATTACATTATAACATTATACCCTGAATATGCTAAGAAGGAGTTCTTTTTTTTTTTTTTTTTTTGCAATTTCCCTGATTTTATTTTGTCTAAACCTTAATTTTCATTTAAACTGGGAGTGGCTTGGCAATATCTGGAGTCATCTGTGGTTGTCAGGACTAGGGGGTGAAAGGGTGCTGCTGGTGTCTACAGACACAGATAGGGATGCTGATGGACATGCTCCGGTGCATAGGACAGCTCCTCACTATCCAGAATTATCTGCCTCCAATTGTCAATACTGCCAAGGTTGAGAAACTCTCCTGCTCTGCACCCTTAATAAGTCCCTTTATTAAAATCTTTTCAAATTATCTAATTCAAGTGTGTCATCTGTTTCCAGCTGACTCATATGGTGCCAGATTCATGAAAGTTTAGATTCCTGGATTTCAGAACTGAACAAGGGATTGTGGACAGTGAGAGAAAATACAGGAGACTATCTTTATGTTCTAGGGCAGTAAAGGATTTCTCTTTTCTTTTCTTTTCTTTTTTTTTTTTTCTTGTGGCATCAGCCTAGCTCACGGCAACCTCAAACTCCTGGGCTCAAGCGATCCTCCTGCCTCAGCCTCCCAAGTAGCTGGGACTACAGGCATGCGCCACCACATCTGGCTAATTTTCTCTATTTTTAGTTGCCCAGCTAATTTCTTTGCATTTTTAGTAGAGCCAGGATCTCACTCTTGCTCAGGCTGGTCTTAAACTCCTGACCTCAAGTGATCCTCCCGCCTCGGCCTCCCAGAGTGCTAGGATTACAGGTGAGAGCTACCGAGCCCTGCCAGGAAAGGTTTTCTTAAGCAGAACTTGAGAAGCACAGAACTTTGATGAATTTGATTATATCGAAATTAATATGTCTGTTTCACAAAGGACACCATAGACAAATTAACAGATACCAGGTTGAGAGAGGATATTCAAAAATCTCTAAAACTGACAAGGAAGGGGCTAATATCTAGAACGTACAAGGAATACCTACAAATGAAAAAGGAGTTCTAATGAAAAAAACGGGCAAATAAATGCAAATTAAAACAATGATATCACTTTACACTCATTAGACTGGAACAATTTGAAAGTGGCATAATTTGAAGTGCTGGCAGGGATATTGGGGTCCACAGAAAGCACCCTGCTCTGTGGGGAGAGCAGAGCCACGTGCCTCCAACGTGAAGAGCAATATGGCGGCACCATGGCACATTGAAGAGGGAATACAGACCCCAGGACCCAGCAGTTCTTTCCCCAAATATACACCCAAAGGAATTCTCACAAGTCCATAAAGAAACAAGCAGCAATGTTCACCAGGGTGTTGTTGGGGAGTAAGGGGTGTTGGAGGCAGGCCTGTGTCTCTCACAGAAGACATAGGTAGGAAAACTATGGTGGGTGCTAGAATATTCTGTGGCTGCTAGAAGCAATAGGTAAGAATTGCTAGATCAGAAACAGAATGAGGTATATGACATAAAACCATTTTTATAAATTGATAATAACCCTGCACACCAAACAAACATGCACTTTTTTTTTTTGAGATAGAGTCTTGCTTTGTTGCCCAGGCTAGAGTGAGTGCCGTGGCGTCAGCCTAGCTCACAGCAACCTCAAACTCCTGGGCTCAAGTGATCCTCCTGCCTCAGCCTCCCGAGTAGCTGGGACTACAGGCATGCGCCACCATGCCTGGCTAATTTTTTCTATATATATTAGTTGGCCAATTAATTTTTCTATTTATAGTAGAGACGGGGTCTCCCTCTTGCTCAGGTTGGTTTTGAACTCCTGACCTCGAGCAATCCGCCCTCCTTGGCCTCCCAGAGTGCTAGGATTACAGGCGTGAGCCACCACGCCCGGCCAAAACATGCACATTTTAAGAAGAATACAGAACAAGGGAAGGCACAGTGAAAACAATAGAAAGAACAGTTGTTTATGGAAGAGAGGAAAACAGAAAGAGGAATGATGATAAAAAGGAATAAATTAAAAGGAATAAATTAGTGGCTTAGTGTAGTGCAAAGAGGACATTCCATCATGAACTGAGGTGTATGCCAATCTTCTGCACCTAAAAATCAGAAATGAAAACAGAAAAGTAAAGTAGAAGGGAAGGAGAGAGAGGGAGGGATGTATACATCTTAACTTGGAAGATATTAATATGTTGTACTAGGGCCAGGCTACTCAGGAGGCTAGTCCCAGCTACTCAGGAGGCTGAGGCAGAAGGATTGCTTGAGCCCAGGAGTTTGAGGTTGCTGTGAGCTAGGCTGACACCACGGCACTCACTCTAGCCTGGGCAACAAAGTGAGACTCTGTCTCAAAAAAAAAAGGCCATGATGGCTCACGCCTGTAATCCTAGCACTCTGGGAGGCCGAAGCGGGGCGGATAGCTCAAGGTCAGGGGTTCGAAACCAGCCTGAGCGAGACACGCCCCTCCTCCGTCTCTACCAAAAATAGAAAGAAATTAATTGACCAACTAAAAATACATATACCAAAAAAATTAGCCGGACATGGTGGCTCATGCCTGTAGTCCCAGCTACTCGGGAGGCTGAGGCAGGAGGATTGCTTGAGCCCAGGAGATTGAGGTTGCTGTGAGCTAGGCTGACGCCACGGCACTCACTCTAGCCTGGACAACAAAGTGAGACTCTGTCTCAAAAAAAAAAAAAAAAATGCGTTGTACTAAATCTTAATGGGAGGCACAAAACCTGCATGGATCAGGGGAAGGAAATGGGGAATACTGACTGCCAGCAAGGTCATTTGGAGCTTGCCCTCTACTGGTAACTGCCGAATGTTGCAGAGAACACAAAGTCCAAGTCTGCTAACCGGAGGGGCTGACCTGGCTCCCAAGGCAGGAACTAACCTCAGTTCGTGGCAGGTGGCAGTGTGTTGGGAAGATAGGGCAGAAACAGGAAACTTGGCTGGGTCTGTGACAGGAGGAGATTATTGTTTGGCTGTGAAAAATAGAAATACTGATCATTTCCTCCACCCTCTTTCACCTCAATGAAAGCTGTGAACCTGTGACCACTCGTTTCACCTGGCCTGGAGGATTCCCGGGACACAGGGCAGTCGGTGCCACACCCCCACAGTCTGGGCTAGCTGAGACAGTCCACCACCCTCATTCCGGTATCCTCGTTTTTTCTAGGAATAATAATAACAGTAGGTGACATTTATTTAGCACATTGTGCTCTTCATGTATTATGTCATTGTAATCTTCACACCAGCTTAGGAGGGAGGTATTTATTTACTTATTTAATTAATTTATTTAAATAAATAATTCAAAATATGAATTATTTATTCAATTCAAAATATGCAAGAAGGAAGAAAAACTATATGTATATGTAAGGGAAAAAGGGACAAATTATAAGCACAAAACAGATATGAAAATGAGTCCTAACTTTAAGAATAAATTTAACAAAAATAATGTAACAAGACTTTTAGGGATTTGAGTATATAGCTTTACCAAAAGACATTAAAGATGGGTTAAATAAATGAAGACATGTACAATGTTCATGAACAGGAAGACTCGATTTTATAAAGCTATCCATTTTCCTCAGACTTCTCAATAGGTGCAATACAATTTCAACAGGCCGGGCGTGGTGGCTCACGCCTGTAATTCTAGTTCTCTGGGACGCCAAGGCGGGTGGATCGTTTGAATTCAGGACTTCGAAACCAACCTGCCAATTAATAGAAAGAAATTAATTGGCCAACTAATATATATAGAAAAAATTAGCTGGGCATGGTGGTACATGCCTGTAGTCCCAGCTACTTGGGAGGCTGAGGCAGCAGAATCGCTTGAGCCCAGGAGTTTGAGGTTGCTGTGAGCTAGGCTGACGCCACGGCACTCACTCTAGCTTGGGCAACAAAGTGAGACTCTCAAAACAAAAACAAAAATAAATTCAACAAATTTCCCAATATTTAATGTATATATGTGTATGTGTCTAACTTGATAAACTGACTCTAAAATATTGATAAGAAATAGCAAGAAAATAAAACAAAAAACCCAATTCCAGACACTCTTATAAAAGAAGAGCAAGGTAGGAGACTCATCAACAAGATCTAGAGAAATATTTATAAAGTTAAAATAACTAATAAAATATTGTATTAGCCCAGGAATAGTCAAGCAATAGATAGAACAGAGAATCCAAAACCAGATCGAACAAGTATTGATACTGTTGTGGCAGTGTGTACAGTTAGCGTTACAGATCTTATCCATCTGACCGGGGAAAGAACCCAGCGGCACGGCACACGAATAGTAGGACAGCCTTTATTCTTCGACAGCAGACTCAGCACACCTAGTATCACAATAGCTGTCTTCATGTCTTCTGATGTTCTCCCCTTCCTGCTCTTCTGCCCCTGCTTTTATACCCTTGGTAGGGCTCAAGAAGCATCCAATCAGCAACAAGCTTTAACATCCAACGAACAACAAGCTTTAACATCCAATCAAAAACAGTGGGATTCAAAAATTACCCAATCAGGATCACACAAACAGGATGGCCGGAAAAAGGCAGCGGCTAGTGAGCCTGGGATCCCCACGGCTCGAGGGGTCCTGGTGCGGATGTGTGCTGCAGGCCTGGCCCCAACAGCATGCCTCTAACTGGCCATGTGCAGCGCTGGCCTGCGGAGATGCGGAACTACGGGGAGGCGGCAAACGGCCAGGCCCCATCCTGGCGCCCGCCATTTTCCGCATCAATACCTGATATGACAGAGATAACATTGCAGATCAATAGGGAAACCAGAGAAAATTTAATAAAAATAGAAAAATTGTGTTTCCACACTGAAAATGAAATAGATCCTAAATCACAGGGCACAGGGAAATCAATTCTGGATAATTTAAGAACTTAAATGTGAAAACTAAAACTTTGAAATTTTCAAAATAAGGGCAGAAATGTTTTGTCTTTTAAAGGAGATTTCTTAATAAAGATCCCCAAAGTGGCTGGGCGTGGTGGCTCACGCCTATAATCCTAGCACTCTGGGAGGCCGAGGCAGGCGGATCACTCAAAGTCATGAGTTTGAAACCAGCCTGAGCAAGAGCAGACCTCGTCTCTACTAAAAATAGAAACAAGTTAATTGGACAACTAAAAATATATAGAAAAAATTAGTCGGGCTTGATGGCGCATGCCTCTAGTCCCAGCTACTTGGGAGGCTGAGGCAGAAGGATTGCTTGAGCCCAGGAGTTTGAGGTTGCTGTGAGCTAGACTGACACCATAGCACTCTAGCCCGGGCAACAGAGTGAGACTCTGTCTCAAAATAAAATAAAATAAGACTCCAAAAGCACAAATCACTTAGTAAAAGCTTGATAAATGTGACTATATTAAACTGAAGACTGTAGGCCAGGCACAGTGGCTTACACCTATCATCCTAGCACTCTGGGAGGTTGAGGCAGGAGAATTGCTTGAGCTCAGGAGTTCGAGGCCAGCCTGAGCAAGATTGAGAATCCTCATTTCTACTAAAAATAGAAAAAATTAGGCCGGGCGCGGTGGCTCACGCCTGTAATCCTAGCTCTCTGGGAGGCCGAGGCAGGCGGATTGCTCGAGGTCAGGAGTTCGAAACCAGCCTGAGCAAGAGCGAGACCCCGTCTCTACTATAAATAGAAAGAAATTAATTGGCCAACTAATATATATAGAAAAAATTAGCCGGGCATGGTGACGTATGCCTGTAGTCCCAGCTACTTGGGAGGCTGAGACAGAAGGATTGCTTGAGCCAGGAGTTTGAGGTTGCTATGAGCTAGGCTGACGCCATGGCACTCACTCTAGCCTAGGCAACAAAGTGAGACTCTGTCTCAAAAATATATATATATATTAGAAAAAATTAGCCAGGTGTGGTGGTGCACATCTGTGGTCCCAGCTACTCAGGAGGCTGAAGCAGGAGGATCACTTGAGCCCAGGAGTTTGAGGTTGCTGTGAGCTAGGTTGATGCCATGGCACTCTAGCCCAGGAAACAGAGCGAAACTCTGTCTCCAAAAAAGAAAAAGATTACTATCTTGAATACGTGTAGAACTAGTAATAAATTATAAAAAATCAAACAACTCAATAGATAAATGAATAAAAGTTGCATAGTTGATTATAGACAAAAACACAATTAACCACAATTAACACACAAAAACATGCTCAACCTCATTAGTAATCAGAAAGTACAAATTAGAAATTGTAATGTGATATGCAGACTGGCCAAAAGAAAAAAATAACAATTCCAACAACCCCACAGTACCTAGTATTACAAAGCAGAAAATTGAGGACTCACTCAAGGCTATTGGAACTGTACATTGATATAACTACTTAGTGAAACAATTTTGCATTATCCATTAAGTTGAAGATGAATATTTCTTATATCCTAGCAATTCTGATTCTGGGATCTCCCCTAGAGAAATTCTTGCTCATGTACACAAGAAGATATGCATGAGAATGTCTCTAGCTGTACCCATTGTTGTTAGGGAGAAAACAAAACAACCCACCTATTCACCACCAGGAAAATGGATAAATTGTGGTCTATACATTTAATGAAATACTATAATATATTCAACTGCAATATTTAATGAACTGTAGCTACATTCCCTAACATAGATAATGCTCACAAACATAATGTTGTGTGAAAGAATAGGTTACAGCTGGGTGCAGCGGCTCATGCCTGCAATCCTAGCGCTTTGGGAGGCCAAGGCAGGAACATCACCTATGGCCAGAAGTTGGAGCCTAGCCTTAGCAACGTAGCAAGACCCTGTCTCTACAAAAAAAAAACATTTTTTAAAAATTAGCTGGGCGTGGTGACATGCGCCTATAGTCCCAGCTACTTGGGAAGCTGAGGCAGGAGGATCACTAGAGTCTAGCAGTTAAGATTACAGCAAGCTATGATCACTCCACTGTACTTCAGCTTGGGTGACAGAGCAAGATACTGTCTCAAGAAAAAAAAAAAAAAAGAAAAGAAAAGAAAAAATAAGTTACAGAAGAAATACCTACGATATGATTCCATTTATGTAAAGATTCAAAAGCATAAAAGCAATTGGTCAAATAATCCTTAACGGTTACTGTATAATTTGTACTTTGTAATATCTGGTAGTTGCATGGTTCGTTAAGCTTCAGGCTTACAGAAAATTAAGCATTAACTATGATGCCAGGTTAAAAAAAAATCTGCCAAATCAAAACGTTTAAAATTCATCTACTAAATTTTAGAAAATATCCATGTAGGAAATTAGAGAGATTATGTTAGGCCATCTTTAAAATGCCATTGGTAAATCGTACTCTATCCTCAATTCCTGCACCTCCCCAGGCCATCTGAGCATGAAAGACTGTCACCTACCCTCACCCGCTGCCTGTAACGCTTGTCCCAGTGTTATTTGTCCGCCGCATGCCTAGCCCATCGGAACGCTCGGGCTGCACCGCGTCCCTGGAGAAGGCTGAGCGACATGTCCAGGGCACAGATCCCGGCTCTGGTGTTTGGTGTCGGGGGATTCGGAGCCCTCGTAGCTGCCACAGTGTCCAATGAGTGGAAAGTCACCACCCGCGCATCCTCCGTGGTAACTGCCACTTGGGTCTACCAGGGTCTGTGGATGAACTGCGCAGGTAACGCGTTGGGTTCTTTCCATTGCCGGCCACATTTTACTATCTTCAAAGTAGAAGGTAAATACAATGGCTTTGTTTGGGGTGGAAGGAAAATGCTGCTTTTGCCCCCCAGCCACGCCGAGGTAGCTGTTAACTCTGGGAAGACTGAGTGCTGAATCAAAATGCCAGGATTTGCCTAGGATGGATGGGTGCATGCATATGGGTTGAAAAAAAAAATTAAATCATTAATTTCATTTGAAAAGGCATATTTAAGAACAACCTTATGAGTCTTTTAGAAATACCCAATGCAAATAATAGACTCCAAAGGAAAGAGTGGAGGTGGCTAGATTGTTTTAAAAGCCCATTTCAATTTGCCTTGGGTTATGGAGGAATCTTGATGTGTCGTCTACCCTGTGTTGAAAGAGCTCTCATTGGTTTAAACTCCTCTCCCCACTCAGTGTGTGTGTGTGTGTGTGTGTGTGTGTGTGTGTGTAAATCATAGTTTGTTCTAAATTCCTGATAAGGGAAGGAATTCTATTTTCAGAGTATTCCCATCTTTCTTTTAAAATAGTGTTTCGTGATAAAATAACAGCAAGAAAATTAAAAAAGTAAAGAGAAAGAAAATGCCATGAACTTTCCCTTTTTGTTGCTTGGTTTTATTTATTTTAAAACTATGTGGGGCAAACTTTCATCTTTGGGTATATTAGAAACTCTATTACAAGTATATGTATTTTTATAATTTTTTATTTATTTTTATTTTATTTTATTTATTTATTTATTTTGAGACAGAATCCCACTCTGTTGCCCAATCTAGAGTGCTGTGGTGTCAGCCTACCTCACAGCAACTTCAAACTCCTGGGCTCAAGTGATCCTTCTGCCTCAGCCTCACAAATAGCTGGGACTACAGGCATGCCCGGCTAATTTTTTCTATATTTTTAGTTGTCCAATTATTTTCTTTCTATTTTTAGTAGAGATGGGATCTCCCTCTTGCTCAGGCTGGTTTCAAACTCCTGACCTTGAGCGATCCACCTGCCTCGGCCTCCCAGAGTGCCTAGGATTACGGGCGTGAGCCACCGCGCCCGGCCAAGTATATGTATCTTAAAGAGGAAACATTTAAAATAAAAGATATTTTCATACCTCAGAATACCTATAGGGAAGTAATTGTTATTTACTTCTATGTCATTATGAGAATCACTGTCTGCCTCTGCCATGTGCAAAATTATTTTTTTAATGAAGCGAAAATGAGATTCAGAAACTATAGAAAGTTAGCAAGTCTACTCCACAGACAGAGCAGAGGAAGTTCTCCCTGCAGAAGAGAACCAGTCCTGCGAATCTGATACATTTATAAATATGCCACAATTGTGGGTTTATTCTGTTCAAAATTGCCCCGGATTTTATTTGTAAAATATAGACTTTTCATAATCAAGGGGTAAAACTGTACCTTGGCCCCAGTAAAGAAAATGAAATAAAATTTTAACTAAGAAGTTACTAAAGCATAATATTTTATGGGACTTTGTGTCAAGTATGCACATCATTAGTCTACGGGGAGTGCCAAGGAATAAAGGGAGAACACTTAATTAAAGCCAGGGGATTTTCTAATGTCCATCAACAGGAACGTTCAAGCTTGGATACCTCAGTAAGGGCCTCAAATAACATGTACTTTCCTAAGTAGCCATTCGAGGTATCAATGCTATGTCTCTCTTCAGTCCCACCTTCTAAACTGATTTTGAGGTATTTCAAAACCATTCCTTCTGCTATAGAAAATTTCCCTAGAAACAGGGAAAGTTTTTAAGGGAAAAGAGAAGTGTTTGTGGAGACTGTTGTCATTCTGCGCCTCTTGTGGTCGCTCTTCCCCTGTGGGCCCCTCCAGGCCCATTCCCACCTTGGGCAGCAAGTAGAAGATGTGGCCTGTGGTAAGTCTGGTTTTTCTTTTGTTTTATAACTGGTTTTATATTTTTTAAAGAATGTTTTGTCTTAATACATTCCATTCTCTATTTCTTAATAAAACACAGTTATTGTGAAAATCATGTGTTCAACTGTAGCTCCAGAGTGGTTTTTAGAACCATGATAGATTTCTGTTTGACTTCAGTGGCTACTTCCCCAAACACATCTTAGAAAACACAGAGTTAGGCAGGCAAGGTGGCTCATACCTGTAATCCCAGCACTTTGGGAGGCAGAGGTGGGAGGATTGCTTGAGGCCAGCAGTTCGAGACCAGCCAGAGCAAGAACAAGATCCTCTCTCTACAAAAAATAGAAAAATTAGCTAGGTGTGGAGGCACATGCCTGTGGTCCCAGCTACTAGGTAGGCTGAGGCAGAAGGATTATTGAGCCCAAGAGTTTGAGGTTGCAGTGAGCTACAATGATGCTACTGTACTCTAGCCCAGGTGACAGAGTGAGACCCTGTCTCAAAAAAAAAAAAAAAGAAAAAAAAAAGGGAAAAAGATTCTGTGTAAGAACTGACCATGAAAAAGAAAAAGAAAAAAAAAGAAAACACAAAGTTAGAAATTTTATTACTAAATAGTATTAATGGGCTGGGCGAAGTGTCTCATGCCTGTAATCCTAGAACTCTGGGAGGCTGAGGCGAGTGGATCATTTGAGCTCAGGATTTTGAGATCAGCCTGAGCAAGAGAGAGACCCTCTCTCTACTAAAATTAGAAAGAAATTAGCTGGACAACTAAAATATGTAAATTTATTAAAATTGTAAAAATTAAAAAAATATAGTATTAATGGTGGTCCAAATAATCTCCCAACCTCAAAAAGTAAGTAACCTTAAAAGTAAGGTTCATTTTGCTTATTGATTGTGTAATTTATTCTATACCTGCTGCATATTGCACATAAGAGACAATTTGAAAAATCTTGTCCACTGACAATGCTTTCATTAGAACATATAAAATTAACATAATCTTTCCACTTTCTTCCTCCTGAATTGAAATCTTTTTTTTTGAGACAGAGTCTCACTTTGTTGCCCAGGCTAGAGTGAGTGCCATGGCGTCAGCCTAACTCACAGCAACCTCAAACTCCTGGGCTCAAGTAATCCTCCTGCCTCAGCCTCCCGAGTAGCTGGGGCTACAGGCATGCGCCACCATGCCCGGCTAATTTTTTCTATATATATTAGTTGGCCAATTAATTTCTCTCTATTTATAGTAGAGACAGGGTCTTGCTCTTGCTCAGGCTGGTTTCGAACTCCTGACCTCGAGCAATCCTCCCACCTCGGCCTTCCAGAGTGCTAGGATTACAGGCGTGAGCCACAGCGCCCGGCCTGAATAGAAATCTTTATGAAAGAGACAGTTTACTGCAGGTATCTATTTTCAGTATCGGGAACGCTGATTCATATTTCCAGAGGAAATGGGACTCACAGATTTGGACTTCCTTATTCTCGTGGAGCCATTGCTGGTTGTTTTTCCTTTTTTCCTGTTTGAAAACATAACAATGGGGGAGTTGGGAAAGTTATATATGCCAATAATCTCTCAAATAACACAAGAATTTCAAATTGAGAAAAGAACTCAGAAGTCAATGAAGAATGAAAATAAATGGTTACATCACCTTTTAAAATAATAAACTATTTAAGCCTGCATTGTAAATGTGAGATAAATCTTAGACTTGGGCCAGATTAAGCCTCTTCTAAGAAAGAAAAGCAGAAAGTCTTTATAAACTGTCAAGAGTTTTTGTTTGTTTGTTTTTCCCTTGCTGGTTACATAACTTCATTGCTGGAGTCATACCTTCTCATAGCTAACTAACCCTTTTGGATGCCCCAGGGTAGCCACAGTTTTTTAGGGCTTCATTTGGATTAATAGTAGTTACATCCTTTAAAGATTTGATGTAAGCACACAGCTTTTGGGGCAAAGAGCATTCATAGCTATTGTGAAAAATACAGGCCACCTTCAACTACACTGTGAAATAAATTTCAGGACAACATAACAGGGGCACCAGCAATTCAATCCTCATTGCGGCATGAAAGCTTCTTGGTCAAAATGCAAAGCCAATTCGCTGTCTTCAGACACAAAGTCTACTGTAGGGTAGGTCTCCTGTTTTGCTGTGTTTTGTTTTTCTTTTTCTTTTTTTTTTTTTTTAAGCCTCTAAACATTTGGCATCTTTTTTTTTTTTTTGAGACAGAATCTCACTTTGTTGCCCAGGCTAGAGTGAGTGCCGTGGCGTCAGCCTAGCTCACAGCAACCTCAAACTCCTGGGCTCAAGCAATCCTCCTGCCTCAGCCTCCCAAGTAGCTGGGACTACAGGCATGCACCACCATGCCCGGCTGATTTTTTCTATATATATTAGTTGGCCAATTAATTTCTTTCTATTTATAGTAGAGACGGGGTCTCGCTCTTGCTCAGGCTGGTTTTGAACTCCTGACCTGGAGCAATCCTCCCGCCTTGGCCTCTCAGAGTGCTAGGATTACAGGCGTGAGCCACGGCACCCGATCTGAGTTTTGTTTTTCTCTAACATCGACGGTAATAGGGATGTTCCAACTATGGAAGTAAAGCCTCTCTCCTAGTAGGGAGAGCAGCAGTGATTTCTGAAGGGGAAGGCCGCATTCTTGAAGCAGTGCTGCGAGGAGGGAGGAAACCTAATTGTGGTCGCCTTGGGACAGACACTTGATCTGTTTTGTTCATCCTGTGCTCCTGGCACATGGTGGGCTCTGGATATATGTCTGGAAATGACTGAATGAACAAAATGATAGAGATAGTTCATGATGGGGGCAAAATTGTATTCCTGGAGGAAGGCTGGAGCGTGCTGAGTCGAGAAGTGAGTTAGGAAATGTGTTTGGGCAACCGAAAGGAAGATCGCTGGATTACAACCTGGCAGACACATTCTGGCTCTTTTTATTTTAATTTAATTTATTTATTTATTTTGAGACAGAGTCTGGCTCTGTTGCCTGGGCTAGAGTGCCGTGGTGTCAGCCTAGCTCACAGCAACCTCAAACTGCTGGGCTCAAGCGATCCTCCTGCCTCAGCCTCTTGAATAGCTGGGACTATAAGAGGGCATCATAACACCCGGCTAATCTTTCTATTTTTAATAGAGATGGAGTCTCGCTCTTGCTTGGGCTGGTCTTGAACTCCTGAACTCAAGCAATCCTCCCACTTCAGCCTCCCAGAGTGCTAGGATTACAGGCATGAGCCACCGTGCCCGCATAAGTATTTTTTATGATGGGATTTAAGAAGCACAATAATTTAGAGCCTTGCTTCTTGAAGTGTGGTCCACAGACCAGCAGCCTATATATTCCTTGGGAGCATGCTTGAAATTCAGAATCTCAGGCCCTTCCCACAGACCTATTAAATCAGAATCTGCAATTTTACCAGATGTTCAAGTGTCTCCTATGCACATTAAAAGTTTTTATAAAGTATGAAATCATAGTGGTTTTATTTGTATTCATTACAAAGTATCTGCAAGAATTACTGACGAGCAAATCCATAGAAGATCTGAGAATATCAATATGCTTCTTAGTCACAAATAATGAAGATTTGCATACAAGGTACACTGAGCTTCTGAAATTTCTTGGCTCTCAGAATATTCAGAAATACAAGGTCTGTCCAGACAGTATCCAGCCGTGTAATGTATTTTCATTATATTAACAATGGCTGCATACTTTCCGGACAAATCTCATAGAATAAAATAACTTTTGTTCGATTAGTTAGAAGTGACAATGTCAAATGAAAAGATAAATTGTAATATTCATGGCAACATACATAGTATTTTACAATGTAATATATGTAAAATAAATGTAAATATGAATATTACATGCACATTAAAAAGTTTGAGAAATCTTTGTTTAGAGCTTGGACTTAGGAGTCGTGAACTCAACAGTGACTAACTCTCTGAGTGTCAATGTTCTTGCCTGCTAAATGGCGATTCAGTGAGATGAGACAGGCAAGGTGCTTCATACATGAAGAAGGCTGTTCATAAATGGTAGCCATTGTTACCATGAACACCTCTTTCAATGCCTGGAAAGTTCCCATCTCAACTGTACAAAGGTGGCCATTACTCTGCTCCAACTATTTGTTTCCATCCAGGACTGCAGCAGCTGCTTCCTAGAATGCAAAACCTGATGGAAGCATGCCTCTGTGGCTTCGCTGCATGCCCTATGTCATAACTGTCATGACGTAAAGGGTATTGTGCTCTTGGACTATAGTGTGTGCTTGGGATTTGCTATAGCAGATAAGGCAAGAGCGCTCTGGGTTTCTCAGTCAGGTTCTCATTAATCAGAGATGTGGGTCTGTTCTTTGTGTCACAGGGGAGGCAGGTCCCCACCACGCCCAGGGCGTGTTTGTGTGCTGGGCCATCAAAAAGGACAAATGTTTACTTGAATATTCCTAGCCCTGAGGACTGGGAAAAAGGACTTGGGACAGACAGTTTAATATATTGGTTTGAACTGTAGCTCTTCATAGTTCCAGTTAACCACACAAATTTGAGAAAATTACTTAACCTTTCATAGACTCGATCTTCTCATTTGTAACTGGGGCCGATGTTACTTACATCATGGGGTTGTTGTCAGGGTTCAATGAAATGATAACGTGAAATACTTCCTGGCACATCTTGGGCCGCTATCATGATAATAAGTTAGCTCCCACGTTAGTAGTGATGACTTTGATTGTGTAACCTGAGATTGCTGGTTTGGGTGGTTTTTAAATGCACATACACTGTACTGTACATTTTACAAAGTGCTTTCATATACACTGTTTTATTTATCCAAAAGACTGATATTCCATAGTCTCCATTTTTTTTTTTTGAGAGTCTCACTCTGTTGCCTGGGCTAGAGTGCTGTGGTGTCAGCCTAGCTCACAGCAACCTCAAACTCCTGGGCTCAAGTGATCCTCCTGCCTCAGCCTCCCAAGTAGCTGGGACTACAGGCATGTGCCACCATGCCCAGCTAATTTTTTCTATATTTTTTTAGTTGGCCAATTAATTTATTTCTAATTTTAGTAGAGACGGGGGTCTTGCTCTTGCTCAGGCTGGTTTCAAACTCTTGATCTTGAGCGATCCTCCCGCCTCAGTCTTCCAGTGTGCTAGGATTCCAGGCATGAGCCACTGTGCCTGGCCCATAGTCTACATTTTATATGCAAAGCAACCAAAACTTGACAGAGATCATAGTCATAACTTTGTATGGTCTTTTATAAATCTTTTTGGGAAAATATTCAGCATTTAAAACTAGCTCCCAATGGCCAGGTGTGGTGGCTCACGTCTATAATCCTAGCACTCTGGGAGACCAAGGCAGGAGGATTGCTTGAGCTCGGGAGTTCGAGACCAGCCTGAGCAAGGACAAGACCTCGTCTCTACTAAAAATAGAAAGAAATTAGCCAAACAACTAAAAATAGAAAAAATTAGCCAGGCATGGTGGCACATGCCAGTAGTCCTAGCTACCTGGGATGCTGAGGCTGGAGGATCGCTTGAGCCCAGGAGTTTGAGGTTGCTGTGAGCTAGGCTGACATCATGGCATTCTAGCCCAAGCAAGAGAGTGAAACTGTGTCTCAAAAAAAAGAAATGACATAGATGAGAGAATCAGGCAAGGACATTAAAATAATTATAACTATATTCCACATGCTCAAAAAGAAGGTAAATAAAATCATAATTAGAGAAATCAAAGATTTTTAAAAAAATACAAATAAAAAAAATAAAACTAGCCCCTAAGCTTGTGTTTAAGTCCCAGCTCTGTCACAAACTTTCTGTTTGACTTTGGATACATCCCTTGAATTCACTTTGTTTTCTTTTCTTCTCTGTAGGACAATGATGGTGACAATAATGATATCTAGTTATATACTCCAAAAGCTTGGGGGGAAGATCAAAGAAAAGAATTTTATTATATGACATAGACTAGTATGTCTTTTAAAATGTACCTAGGATTTGTTTTAATCAGGTATGGTAAGACACACAGAGACAGAAATGGCTGTCATAAAGGAAAAAGTTCTTTTTCTCTTTTTTTCTTCTTCTTCTTCTTTTTTTTTTTTAATTATGCAGACAGAGTCTTATTCTGTCACCCCAGGATAGAGTGCCGTGGCGTCAGCCTAGCTCACAGCAACCTCAAACTCCTGGGCTCAAGCGATCCTCCTGCCTCAGTCTCCCAAGTAGCTGGGACCACAGGCATGCGCCACAGTGACCAGCTCAGAAAGAAGTTTTTATACTTATAGATCCCTAGAAGCAAGAACCTTGATCGTGATTTTTGTGGGAGGGAATGGGCGAGGCAGGGTAATCAGGGTAAGTAGTTTTAGGATTGGCCAGTTTGAATAATTTCAGCAGACTCAGGAGTGTGGGGCTGTTCCAGGATGTCTGGTTGCCTGGCCTGGCGATCAGGGCAGGGGAGTATGTGCTTGATGTGTGAGCTCTGGAGAAAGGAGGTGGGTGGGGCTGCTGGGTTGCATATAAAAGGTGTGCTTGTAGGGGCCGTCTCCCCCCAGTCAGCCAGATCCCAGATGCTTAGAGCATCAGAAATACAGACAATAAGAAAAGAGAGTTAATACAATGCAGATATTGGATCTTTGGTGTTGTTCCCCTAGGTAGGGCAGCAAGGCGTGGGTTTTGCTGTTCCCTCTCTCCTTTAGGGTTTCACAGGCTTATCTGATTTTCTCATGGTGAATATTTAGTGTAGAAAAGGTTCAAGCGTATCTTTCACAGGATTTATCGCTCCTCTCCTGCTGCTGCCCATCTGGCCGTACATGCGGCAAGTCAACTGTACTGTCTCCTTGGGACAGATCCTGTTTCCCCCTCATTGACTCAGTCTCGTCCTAAAAGAGATGACGTACGCAAAGGACATCTGAGCAAACAGTATGCTGATCTTAGTCCTTTTAAAACTTCCTGCCACTGTGCATTTTAGGTAATGTACATTACGGAAAGCTACATTGCTCTTACCTGAACTTGGGATAATTGGCCTGATTTTTAGGAGTCGGCTGGTCTACAATGAACTTTTTGCCAGATTTTTGTGTGTATTGCAGGAAAAATTGATTACTAAAGGTTGGTAATTTGGCAAATTGCTATGATGCCATATTACAGCTGGAAAAGGAACCCTGTAAACGGTTAATTCATTTATTCATTAATGAGTCTCTTCAAAGCTTTCACTAGGTTCCTGGTGCCGAAGATAGCGTCTGGGGACCTGGTGAGGAATAGGACATAGGTCTCTCCCCAGATGATGGCTGCTCAGATGGAGGCAATCATTTAGCACACAGTTAGCCCAGACTGACAGTGCTATCTGGCGGCTAATTTCATTTTTTTCCTTTTCTTTCTTTTTTTTTTTTTTTGAGACAGAGTCTCGCTTTGTTGCCCAGGCTAGAGTGAGTGCCATGGCATCAGCCTAGCTCACAGCAACCTCAAACTCCTCGGTTCAAGCAATCCCTCTGCCTCAGTCTCCTGAGTAGCTGGGACTATAGGCATGCGCCACCATGCCCGGCTAATTTTTTCTATATATATTAGTTGGCCAATTAATTTGTTTCTATTTATAGTAGAGACGAGGTCTCGCTCTTGCTCAGGCTGGTCTTGAACTCCTGACTTCGAGCTATCCACCCACCTCGGCCTCCCAGAGTGCTAGGATTACAGGCATGAGCCACTGCGCCCGGCATAGCGGCTAATTTCAGGAGGTAGGTAGACTTCTCAGAAGAGCTGGCACTTGAACCATCTCGAAAGATGGGCAGAAGTTTGCCAAGGAGAAAAGAAGGGAGGGCATTTCAGGTTATGGGAGTCGTCCAGCTCCACAACTTATTAACTGCATGACCCTGGGCAGAATGCTTAACGTTCGAGCTCCTCCACTTGTAAAACGGGAATGTTATCTACTTCAGAGGGTGGCCATGAGGATGAAATGGGCTGATTTGTGTACAGCAGTTAGAGCAGTGCCTGCACTTACAAGCAAAGGCCTTAAAGCAGCAAGTACATAACTGGAATTTCAAATACCGTGTTTCCCCGAAAATAAGACAGGGTCTTATATTTATTTTTCCTCAAGAAGACACCCTAGGGCTTATTTTCAAGGGATGTGTTATTTTCCCCTCAAAGCCTCAGCTTGCAGCACACACAGGATGGCCGGGACCTGACAGGGGTGCCCACCTTGTTGGTGGGGCTGCCCGCACCTTTCCGGTCACCTCTGGGATAGTAGCTGTCACGATGAGAAGGGCTGCTTGTTTTCTTTACTGCTCCATGATGAAATGCATGGGTTGTGCAGATACGCCCATCCCTAGGGCTTATTTTCGGGGTAGGGCTTATATTGCACAAATCCTTGGAAATCCTGCTAGGGCTTATTTTATGGGTAGGTCTTATTTTCGGGGAAACAGGGTACACAAGACATCCACAGGGGCGGGGGGTGCTCAGGCTGCAGATGTAGATAAAGGGAGTTCTCAAAGGGACTGTAGGCTGTACAAAGGGATCCAGACTTTGTCTTGAAGAAGCAGAACATTATGGTCGAGTGCAGTAGTGTGGTAGCTCACTGTGGCCTCATGCTCCAGGGCTCAAGCAATGCTCCTGCCTCAGCCTCCTGAGCAACTAGGAATACAGGCGTGCACTACCATGCCCAGCTTAAAATGTTATGAAACATTTTAAGTAGAGAAGACCTGATGGGACTTGCACTTGACAAAGACCCTGCAGTATTTCCTGTTAGAACTCTAGTGAAGGGCACAGCAGTGGGAACAGAGAGGAAGATGTTCAGAGGTACAATTGGAATGACAGGGGTCAGGATGCATCTGAGGGTTCCTGCTGGGATGGAGTGGGATGGAGAAAGCTGGTCACAAAGCAGCTCCCAAATAAGTTCCAGTCCCTTCTCCTAGTATGGTCTTTTCTAATACATACCAAGATTTGAAGCAATCAGATTCTAAACTTAATGTTTGGCTTTGAAAAGTCAGTTGCACACAGTGAGACAGAATAATTTGACTCAGTTAATTTTTCTTTTATCTACCCAAGGTAAGTACTTCAGTGAGGTTAATTTTTTTAAAAAAACTGTTCTTTTTAGACTTTAATACAAACCAACAGGAAAATGTGGCAGCTGTAAAGATTAAAGCAATCTTAGGTGCCGTTATTAGCATAAGAATAACAAAATTAAGAGGGTAATACACTCCAATACTCTGTAGTCAAATTGCATAGTTCTAGTCTTGCACACAATATTTTATTTTATTTAAGCATATTATGGGGGTACAAGTGTTAAGGTTACATATATTGCCCATGCCCCTCCCCTGCCCCCAGCACACAATATTTTAATGGGCATGAACATAAACCATATTCATTGATTCTAGAGGAGGGTAAGTAGGAGGAAGAGAGTTGCCCCACAATGGAACAGGCTGTCTCACAAAGAACTGGCTGGAAGTACCCAGAGGAGGTTGGTGATCATCTGCTAAAAAAGTTGTAGGAGCAATTCCTGCACTGGATGGGAAGATAGACTAGGTTATCTCTCAAGTCATTTCCAGTGTGAGAGATCCAAGATTCTGTGGACATGTAAAAAGAAAGAGGAATATTAAAATAAAATCTACATTCTTGATTTGCATATTGACTTCAATCTTTTGGGGCACTTGAGAACACAGCAATAAAAAGACCTTGTCTCTGCTCTGGAGATATTCACAGGCTAGAAAGGACCATGAGTTAAAGTAATAAATGTTATAATATAGAGGTTATGTTAATACTATATTTAAACCTATGTGTTACCATATGTTAGAATTAATATAATAAATATATATTTCTCTATCTCTAATTGATATTCGGAGGGAGCCTAAGCAAACCCACAGCATGTGACATCTAACCCTTGCTGAGAGAGGGAATGGTGACTTCTAAATCCAGGCACAGAGCTGGGGGGGGGCGGGGATGTGACGCAAGTCCTCCCTTGAACTGAGTTAGTTTGGGTGGATATTTCTGAGTTAGTTTGGGTGGATATTTATATGCGCCAAATATAATCCATACATAAAACCCAGAACAGCCATCCTATTGGAAGACTGATTTTCTCTAGAATATGAAATGTGGACTTTTGGCAATGGAAGACAATTTTTTCTTATCTTACTCCAGCCAGAAGTTCTGGAGGTTACTTCCACCTGTAAGCCTTGAGCCAGTCCCATCTTGGGGACATTGTTGGCCTGTCCAGTAAGGCTCATGCAAAGGTGTCCCCTACAGGGGCTGTCTGGGGTAGTGGTTGAGAGCAGTCCTTGCCACTGCGCCTTGGCCCTGTGTTCTTACCGTGTTGCTTCAGCCCTCCGGCTCCTGGAGCTCAGCAGACGCCGGCTCCCCTGTTTAAAGCCAGACCTGAGACCTCTCACTTTTTTCTGGTGGCTGATGTCCGGGTTCCAGGCAGTAGATCTGTCTTATGACCCTCCTAATGCTTTCATCCCATCCGGCCTGGTCGCTCAGTGCCTGTCCTGAACACGACGCTCCGGACTCAGCCGAGCCTCCCGGTGGTCAGCACGTCCCCTCCCTCGCCCCTCTGGTCCTACTCCCTCCCCAGACCCTGCTTTCTCTCACCCTGGAGCCTTGGGAAGAACTATGGAACAGGTCTGAAGCTGTGAGAATTTGCAGGGAAATGGGAAAGGGGTGATAATGTGTGTGTGTCCTTTTATTTCATCTGGAAAAATGCCCATGTTGTCCTAATGACTCCCCAGTCCCAGCGTCAAGTCGGGGCTGCGGGCGACAGCAGTACCTGGCAGGTGCGCAGCCTGGGCGAGCGCGCCCTCCCCAGGGACCGCCGCCCGGCGGCAGCTCCACAGCTGGCCTGTAGGGGGCCCCCGCGGGCGTCTGCGGGGGTGCAGCGACAAGTCTCTCCTTGGGGGCGCAGCGACAAGTCTCTCCTTGGGGGCGCAGTGACAAGTCTCTCCTTGGGGGCGCAGCGACAAGTCTCTCCTTGGGGGCGCTCTTTCTGCCTCTGCGTCCTGTGGCTGCCAGGCCCCTCCTGGGAGTGTTGGGGTGGGCTTGCCTTTGCGCAGGGTGGTGAGCCACGCAGCTTTCGCGCCAATTCCACCTACAATCATTATGCAGATTTACACTAGAGCGCTCACACCGCACAGGCACACGCATGCACACACATGCACCGTGCGTGCCCACACACTTGTATGCAGACAACGCTGCACATCACACACGCGCGCGCGAACGCACACAAATATACACACTCGCCATATAGTCAACACATACTCAGCACATACATTTTTTGCCATGCAGACTACACACACACACACACACACACGCACACACGCCTCACACACATCACACACAACAGTCATCAGAGGGAAAGACAGACATAGAGACCAAGGTTTACACCGACAGTGAAAACTGCGACACACTGAACAACTGGAGACTGCAGCTCGCCTGCCGTGGTCGGGTGTGGCTCATATTGGAGCAGGCGTCAGCACAGAGAATCTAGCTTCCTGCCTCAGCCCCAAATGCCTCTCAGGCCCATGGATGCCTAGAAGTGACCTTCCATCACACCATCATCTTTGTCTACGAGGACGTACTTTAAATCATCTTTCTTCCTTCCGGGTCTCCCGGCTTCCTCAGTGCTCCCTTGGGTAAAAGCTGAGGTCTGGTGCATCGTAAATTCCCGCAGTGATCCGTTTCCCTCTTTCCTTCCAGAGCAGCCCTTGAAGCATGACGTCCGGTCAGATCCCAGGTCTCCCACTACCAGCTGTGTGACCTTGGCCTGGTTACTTAACCTCTCTGTGTTTCAGTTTTCTTACCTGTAAAATGAAGATAATAATATTATCTCCCTTATGAGAAAGAGCAAATGAGTCAATATAGGAGTCAGCTACTGTTGTTGGCTCCAGCTCACAATTCGAGCCTTTCAACACCACTTTGAACGTGACCTTGTGCATATCCTCTGTGGTCTCTGTGGGATTCTTGGGGGGCGAGGGGGGTTGTTCAGAGATCTCCCTCTCCCCCCAGCTGCATTCAGGAGGGGGGCAGGGCATTTCTCTCCTCCTCATGCTTCCACCAAGCCTCTCTCCTTTTCAACTTCATGCTGTCTGCTTTGTTGTTCCCCCAGCCCCCGCCTGCCTTTCCAGCTTCTCCAATCGCCTGGTCACCCAGGCTGGAAACCTGGAGTCACATAATGCCCGCCTGCTGCTTCTTCGGACCTCACTCCCAGTCAGTGCCAAGCCCTGTAGAATCTGGCTGCCGGTCCCTCCCTTCTCCCCCTAGGGAGCTTTGCTCTGTCTCCCGCTCAAGTTCCTGCTTTCCCGGGCTCAGCCTCCAGGCTCTCCCTGCTGAATCAGATTGGGATCAAAGACTAGAAAGAAATATTTTCTGCTATTCTATAATACTTGCTCTAATCGAGGCTGTACAGCACTGCCAGGTAAGACCTTCCAAAGGCAGAGCTTCCTCCAGTTTAATTCTGGGCCTTATTTTGCTGCATTGAGCGAACATTTACTCTCTGCACCTGCCACTGCACATAAAACCTTATTTGGGCCGGGAGCGGTGGCTCACGCCTGTAATCCTAGCACTCTGGGAGGCCGAGGCGGGCGGATTGCTCAAAGTCAGGAGTTCGAAACCAGCCTGAGCAAGAGTGAGACCCCAGCTCTACTATAAATAGAAAGAAATTAATTGGCCAACTAATATATATAGAAAAAATTAGCCGGGCATGGTGGCGCATGCCTGTAGTCCCAGCTACTCGGGAGGCTGAGGCAGGAGGATTGCTTGAGCCCAGGAGTTTGAGGTTGCTGTGAGCTAGGCTGATGCCATGGCACTCACTCTAGCCTGGGCAACAAAGCGAGGCTCTGTCTCAAAAAACAAACAAACAAACAAAAAAAACCTTATTTGATCCCCATAGTGATCCTTCTTGTTGGGTGCTATAATCATGCCCATTTTGTAGGTGCGGTAAATCGAGCTTAGAGAAGGGACATAACCTGCTCAGTGTCCTGGCTAAGGCAGTGGTCATCGCAGGATTCCAACGTCAGACTGTGTAAGTCCTGAGCCCAAAGGCTCTGTCACTGTCAGGGACTCCCAGCAATGCCAGCTCCCAGCAAGAAGATGCATTGGAACCGTCCTGACTGTCCTTGTTAGTCCCCGCTTCAGTCAGACTGGACTCTGTGTTTAACTTTTTCCCACTCTGGGCCTCTGTTCGTGCCATTAGAGGCAAACGCCTGACTTCAGCACCCTGCATTTCTCTCTTCCTGCAAACTCCGCCTCCAATGACATCTGTCATGCAAAGCCTTTTTTCTTTTTTCTTCTTTTTTTTAGAAGCATTGAGCTAAGACTTTTTTTTTTTTTTTTTTTGAGACAGAGTCTTACTCTGTTGCCCTGGCTAGAGTGCCGTGGCATCAGCCTAGCTCACAGCAACCTCAAACTCCTGGGCTCAAGCTATCCTGCTGCCTCAGCCTCCCAAGTAGCTGGGACTACAGGCATGCGCCACCATGCCCGGCTAATTTTTTCTATATATTTTTAGTTGGCCAATTAATTTCTTTCTAGTTTTAGTAAAGACCGGGTCTCACTCTTGCTCAGGCTGGTTTCGAACTCCTGACCTTGAGCCATCCACCTGCCTGGGCCTCCCAGAGTGCTAGGATTACAGGTGTGAGCCACCGCGCCCGGCCAAGCTAAGACTTTTTAAATCTTCTAACCAGAAGGGATCTTTGTCTTCACTAGTCCCCATGGCACCTGGTACTTCTGTCATTGTGGTTCTGTTACTCTGGCTTGCGTTTTGGGTCCCTGTGTGCTTGTCCTTTGCCACCACTAGATTATAAGCCCCATTAGGACAAGGATTTGATGATTTCTTCCTATTTCCGTGCATAACCTTATGCACACCCTGCATAAAATCCGTGTTCTATGAATGAGTGTATGTGGAATTAGTGAATAACTATTGGCTGAGTTGAATGAATAAGAGCAGGGAGCGAACCGTAGGGCATGGAGACTTTTTCCAGACTTGCCTTCCTTGGTGCCATCATGGAGTCTATCTCGGTGGCTGTCAGCACGTGCTCTACCTTCTTGTCTAAAAGCATAGTGTGGTAGACGTTGCAAAACATCCTAGTCAGTTTATCAAACAAAAATATTTAATATGAATTTCTTGCTCTTAGAGACTCACCCTGCTTCTCCAGAGAGAACCTTTTCTTTCTAAGGGCTCAAACGCATCTCTTTAATAATCTATTCTAGAATTTATCTGGGGTTTGCTACCAAGCTTACCAACGGCAATTTCTGAAACATACCCTTTTGAAATCTGAGACATTTCCTTGGCCCCTGGTTTTCTTCCTGGTCTTGTTTTCCTTCTACAATCCTTTCATTCAGATGTTAACATCATGAAAAATCTCAGGCACCATTCACAGCATTCCCTTTGGGCAGCAGAAAACAGCCAAATATTTGAAAGCTGCCCCTGAGAAAAATCCGAATTTTTTTTTTTTTTTTTAGGCTCTGATTATTTGAACAGATTCATTCTCTGAGGACTTTCCATCTTCTGGGTGATTCTGGGCTGAGTCCCTCCCTTGGTAATTAATGAATCTGAGATAGGGATGTAGTTGTTGGTCTTGTCCATAAATCATCCAGCCACGCGTGACCTCAGTCAGCAGAAAAAGAACCTTCCAGCTCCTCATCTGCTGGATTCAGAAAACTGGTTGGGCTGCATGGACATTTCTATGAGGGCTCAAGTTTCTGAATGTCATGAGTAATTTAGTAAAAGTGCAAGGTAAACATAAAGTGCCATTCACTGAAAGCAGACTAAATTGTGAGCCATAACCTTCTCGAGATAGCCTGGTACCATTGGGTTATCTCTATGACAAAACGTGTCTGAGGATGATTGGTTTGGAAATAGTTGTTCTTTCACATGTCTTACTTTATTTATTTATTTATTTAAGCTCAAATGGTTGAGATGAGAAGTGGAAACAATTTTCTAACAATAAGTTATTTTCTATGTGAATTTTCTTCCTGTCAGGATTTTTCTCTGAGTTACTCTGTCCCTGACCACACACCCCTCCCCCCCAACTCAACTGTGCTTTCTTAGCTTCTAAAAATAATTGTCATTACTTTTTATTATTAACTCAGGTTTACAGGTCTTCTCTTCCTATTTATAAATGTTGATTGTTCCCTTAGTCAGCATGCAATTTTTTTTTTTTTTTACTTTTTAATCTCTCTTATATCTCATGCCTTTTATTCTATTTTTCCTCTGTGCAAAAGTTATACTCCATACTATACCGGCCTGTGGGAACAAACGCTGCCATCTTTACATCTGTGGCTCCATTGAATGGAAGCTAGGCAGAAATTCTAGACTTTTCCAGGGGCCCCCTCCCTAAACATCTTTCAGCTTCCCTAGCAATACTTATACTTCTCTCCTCATCTCCTCCATGTTCTTGTCTGCAGAGAGAATTCACTCTCCACCCAACAGGGCTACGCTTGGCTTTCGGCGTTCCACAACACCTCACCCTCAAACTCCATCAGCTTTTCTTTTTCTTTTTTTTTTTTTTAAACAGAGTCTTGCTTAGTTGCCCAGGCTAGAGTGAGTGCCGTGGTGTCAGCCTAGCTCACAGCAACCTCAAACTCCTGGGCTCAAGCAATCCTTCTGCCTCAGCCTCCCAAGTAGCTGGGACTACAGGCATGCGCCACCATGCCCGGTTAATTTTTTTCTATATATATTAGTTTGCCAATTAATTTCATTTTTTATTTATAGTAGAGACGGGGTCTCGCTCTTGCTCAGACTGGTTTCGAACTCCTGACCTCGAGCGATCCACCCATCTCAGCCTCCCAGAGTGCTAGGATTACAGGCGTGAGCCACCGCGCCCTGCCAAGCTTCTTTTTTAATTTTTTTCCCCAGTAAGTCTGTCATCTGCAACATAGAAGCTCAGCCTTATGGTCCTCTACTCCCAGGACTGAGGGAGTACAATTAGAACTCCTGCTCCTTGACCTACTCTGTGATGGACAGTTTACCTTAGTCAAGTCACAGTTCACTTCACTTACCTTTTTTTTCTATAATTCCTCCCTATTCAGAGGCACTGCTAATTTTATTTTTCATATTTGGAATGAGTTCTCTTTTCTTCTTACCTTTCCTTTCTCAGAATCCTCTCCTGGAACTGAGATCATGTGCTCTTTGAGACCTCAAACTTTCTCTTTTTCATATTTATAAATGCAACAAGTAGCAGAATACCAGGAAAATAAGAGATGTTCAGTGAAAGATGCTGAATAAATGGGTGGATGGATAGATGGATGGATGGATGGATGGATGGAGGGAGGGATGGATGGATAGATAGATGGATGGATAGTTGGATGGATAGATGGATGGATGGATGAATAGATGGATGGAAGGAAGGAAGGAAGGATGGATGGATGGATGGATGGATGGATGGATGGATGGAGGGATGGATGAATAGATAGATGGATGGATGGGTGGATAGATGGATGGAGGGATGGATAGATGGATGGAGGGATGGATGGATGGATGGATGGATGGATGGATGGATGGATGGATGGATAGATGGATGGAAGGATGGATGGATGGATGGATAGATGGATGGATGGATGGATGGATGGATGGATGGATGGATGGATGGATGGAAGGATGGATGGATGGATGGATAGATGGATGGAGGAGTGGATGGGTGGATGGAGTACATTAGAAGGAAAGTCAGGGATCAAAGAGTTACTGATAGAGCAAGGAAGTTCTCTTTCTTTGGTTTTCAGCACTGGATCCAGCATTTCTTTTATCCAGTACATGAGAAACATTCATTCATTCATTCTGCAGATATTCATTATTTCTAGGCACTGGAGACACAGCAGAAAACAAGACAAAGTCCTTGTCCTCATGGAACTTAGGTTCTAGTGGGAGCAGAGCAGTGAGGTGGGGCAGTAGGGGACAGATCTTAATGCTGCCATGTTTGTAATAATATCCTTTCTGTGTGAATGTTCATCAGCCTCACGTCCTTGAATCCTTTCAGTAACACTCCCCATGGTATTTCTGTTGCTTTCTATACTTCTGTTTCATTGAATCTCAAAGAACTGTAGTTTGGCAAACAAGGAGCCAAGGTTGGGGCATGGAAGGATTAAATGGACATTTTCTCAATATGTTTCAGAACTATATGAACTTTTGGTCCTACTTATAAATTACTTTTTGCTAAAGATAATGCCTTTTAAAGCTACCTAAGCTCAAGGCAATGCTCAAAGAAAAATTACATCTGATATATTGCACTAAGTACTATTTCTTACTGCCTCTAATGGTAATATATATATATATATATATATATATATATATATAGAGAGAGAGAGAGAGAGAGAGAGAGAGAGACAGAGAGAGACAGAGAGAGACAGAGAGACAGAGACAGAGAGACAGAGACAGAGAGACAGAGAGACAGAGAGAGAGACAGAGACAGAGAGAGACAGAGACAGAGTCTCACTCTATTGCCCCGGCTAGAGTGCCGTGGGGTCAGCCTAGCCCACAGCAACCTCAAACTCCTGGGCTCAAGCAATCCTTCTGTCTCAGCCTCCCAAGTAGCTGGGACTACAGGCATTCTCCATCATGCCCAGCTAATGTTTTCTATATATTTTTAGTTGGCCAATTAATTTCTTTCTATTTTTAGTAGAGACGGTGGTCTCGCTCCTGCTCAGGATGATTTCAAATTCCTGACCTTGAGCCATTCTCCCTCCTCGGCCTCCCAGAGTGCTAGGATTACATGCGTGAGCCACCGCGCCTGGCCTGGGAAAAAATATTTTAAAAATTCTCTTCTTGCAGCCTAATGGCTAATGACCACAGGATTCTGTGTAGCCAACACGCATATCCTATTCAGTGGTGCAAAGTGGTTTTGTTTCGCAGAAAATATTCAACCTCTTCTTAAAGGTTGAAGGAAATTATTCATGGTTTTCTTTGTGAAGTTTTTGATTGAATTAAAACACCAATATAAATTTGACTTAAACTGTCCAACGACAAATTTTTTTTTATAAAAATAAACCAAATTCTAAATTCCCAGAGAACAGGCACTGTAGCTTATATTTTTCTCTATATTGCACAGGTACTTACCTAGCTTAGTGCATTGTAAAAATAAGGGCTCTGTAAGTTCATTTGTTGGATGAACGAATTTATTTATTCATGAATAAATTCTTTATTCATGAATGAACTTATTTATTCACTCATTACGTTTCTTCCTTTGCTTGCATTTTATCTGCCATTTTCTTTATTCGTTGGACTCAGTAACACTTTTCATATCATTTTCAATAAGAAAGTTGAATAAATGCATATTGACCTGAATTGAAAAGAGGAATGGAAACAGACAGAAAATCTTTAGCAAATTGGACCAAAAATCTCCCAGTGAGTTACAAATTAATCCAGTGAAATGTTCCGGATGTTTTGGATGAGGGAATTCTATTCCAGACAGGTCACACTCTCTTGCTAACCTTGGACCTGGTTGAAGGAAGATTCTCCTAATCCAAAACATCCTGCGATTTTAATTTAATTACAAAACCACAGGTCGTGCAAGCTAAGTTAGACTTGAAGATGACTTAGCAGAAAGCCCCTGGTTTGGTAATAAAAACTGGTGCTACCCAGTGCAATAAAAATGACTGCATCAGGCCAAACAGTCAGAGGCAGGTACACGAACAACTGGAAGAGTTTTTTTATTTAGTGTGATGTCAGGAGCAATAAATTTGTGTGTCATTTAGGGTTAAACTTTAATTTTGCATCCTTTAAGTATAAGGTACTATACTTGCTGTCTGCACACGTAGATCATCTTGCCATCTTTACTCCCTTTCCTTACTTTCCCAGATAACTTATTTCTAGATTGTGCTAACACTTCTTTCTTACCTTTTACATCTGTCTGCTCCTTGTCCCCGTAGATCTCCCTACCCCTTTCCCACCTCTACTCTTTTTCCCCAGCCCACTTTCCTCTAAGGAACTGCAAGAAGCAAAGGTAAAACCTCCATTAAGAGCATTTGATCCCCTAGAATCTGACTTTTCTGCAGAGAAAAACAAAAATAAAAGTAAAAAAGAATATGAAATTTAAAAAAAAAGAGCATTTGAATCTGTATCCATTTTCATGCAACAAATATCCATTAGGCATCTCCTCTGCATAAGGCATTTTGCTTGGTTTGTGAGGGCAGATCACAGAAAAACAAGTTCTTGTTTCTGTTCCTCAGGGGAGATTTAAATTTGCAGGCAAGATTATAGCATAAGGGGAACAAGAAGAAAGACAGAGCTGGCCAGGCTCGGTGGCTCACGCCTGTAATCCTAGCACTCTGGGAGGCTGAGGTGGGCGGATTGCTTGAGGTCAGGAGTTCGAAACCAGCCTGAGCAAGACCCCATCTCTACTATAAATAGAAAGAAATTAATTGGCCAATTAATAGATATAGAAAAAATTAGCCAGGCATGGTGGCGAATGCCTGTAGTACCAGCTACTCGGGAGGCTGAGGCAGGAGGATTGCTTGAGCCCAGGAGTTTGAGGTTGCTGTGAGCTAGGCTGACGCCATGGCACTCACTCTAGCCTGGACAACAAAGCGAGACTCTGTCTCAAAAAAAAAAAAAAGAAAGAAAGAAAGACAGAGCTGATGTGAATACACGTAAGACAAGTGGAGTCCCTGCCAGCCCATAAATAGAACGGGTCCCAAACCAGTACTCATCACGTTCCCCCACAAAAGCACTTCCTCCTGCTTTGTCTTGGTTCCTGTTCCTCTGTCTTCCAGTAGCATTTTATTGCACCCATCTTGTGGCCACCTCTACTATTGCCATTTATTCATTCCCTGCTTCTTGAGCAGGGCTATGTCTTAAACCTGCAATATGAGGGCAAATCTGATTCCTAGTCTATCTACATATCTGGAGATTACTCTAGTTTTCAGCATAAATAAGTGCTCAAAAATATTTGCTGAGTCGAGTTAAGTCCTTAGAGTTTCACAAGCTCAGAAAATCTGCTTCAGATGGAACAACTATCTTCTACATTGCATGTATGTAAATGGATTGTATGTAAACGGATCCTCTTTTTTTTTTTTTAAATTTTTGAGACAGAGTCTCACTCTGTTGCCCCGGCTAGAGTGCCGTGGTGTCAGCCTAGCTCACAACAACCTCAAACTCCTGAGCTAAAACGATCCTCCTGCCTCAGCCTCCTGAGTAGCTGGGACTACTGGCTCACACCATCATGCCCAGCTAATTTTTTTTATTTTTGGTAGAGATGGGGTCTCACTCTTGGTCAGGCTGGTCTTAAACTCCTGAGCTCAAATGATCTGCCCACCTCAGCCTCCCAGAGTGCTAGGATTACAGGCATGAGCCACAGCACCTGGCTGGATCCTCTTTTCTTTTGAGAAGCCAGGTGTGGAAAACTCAGGGAGGACTAGAACAAGGTGTCTGGGCTCTGTGCTCTGTACGTTCTTGGTAACTGACAGAGTCTTGATGGTCTGTTTGACTTTGTTTTGTTTTTGTTTTTTTTGAGACAGGGTCTCACTTTGTTGCCCAGGCTAGAGTGAGTGCCGTGGGGTCGGCCTAGCTCACAGCAACCTCAATCTCCTGGGCTCAAGTGATCCTCCTGCCTCAGCCTCCCGAGTAGCTGGGGCTACAGGCATGTGCCACCATGCCCGGCTAGTTTTTTCTATATATATTAGTTGGCCAATTAATTTCTTTCTATTTATAGTAGAGACGGGGTCTCGCTCTTGCTCAGGCTGGTTTCGAACTCCTGACCTCGAGCAATCCGCCCACCTCGGCCTCCCAGAATGCTAGGATTACAGGCGTGAGCCACCACGCCCGGCCGTCTGTTTGACTTTGTACTTGGTGAATGACATACTGATGTAGGGGGATTCCCTGGTGTTACAACTGTCTGCTCTATTCTGTAGTTTCCCACTCTAGTTTCAAATACTCTGTAGCTAGACATTAGCTTGGTTCCTCCCAGTTACCAGATATCATTTTCTGGCTCTGTTTCCCCGGGGTTGCCAGTAGCCTGGCATATGAATTGTTTCCAAGTAAAGATCCCTTCCAAACAGAAGAGGCAGCTGGGCACATAGTTATGGTCTCTGACCCTGTCCTGGGGTGTGCTCTTCTGGTGACCTATTGAGAAGCAAAACCTGAAGCAGTTGTGGAAGTAGGTGTATCCACAGAGATCTCTCTCTTCTCATGAGGGTATGATGAAAAGGAGTTGGCAAAGGGCTTGGTTACAAGGACAGGTGCATGCAATCTAACACAGATGGAGAAGCAATATTTATGCAGTGATGTCTATTCATCTCTTCTCTCCTTTCTTGATCTTTTTTGCATTCTTTGCTCTTCTCAAATAACAGTATGTTCATCAGTGACGTTCAGCTACAATGCTCCAGCACTTTTATTCCACTCCATTCTACAGCTTTTTGATTCTACCTCTCATAAAGAGGTCATTCAGGAGAGGGAAGCCCAGATACTTCTCAAGGCCTTTATTCATGCTAAAAGCCACATTACTTTTTCCCTTTGCCTTCGATCCCCTTTCATTCTCATCCACAAATCATGTGGCTTTTATTGTTTTATGGTGGCATCTCCAGAATCTTACTTTAGTGTTTTTTCCTACTGTTCCATACCAAGCGTCATTGTCATTAGCATGACCATTTTCCTTACCTAGGAATGTCTGTGAAGCCCAGAGTTCCCCTGGACATCTGAACTATTTCTAGAAAAAACAACTTCAGCTCCTTCAACCAAATTCCTGACAACAGCTCTGCTTTTTTTTTTTTTTTGAGACAGAGTCTCACTTTGTTGCCCAGGCTAGAGTGAGTGCCGTGGCGTCAGCCTAGCTCACAGCAACCTCAAACTCCTGGGCTCGAGCGATCCTTCTGCCTCAGCCTCCCGAGTAGCTGGGACTACAGGCATGAGCCACCATGCCCGGCTAATTTTTTTTATATATATATCAGTTGGCCAATTAATTTCTTTCTATTTATAGTAGAGACGGGGTCTCGCTCTTGCTCAGGCTGGTTTCGAACTCCTGACCTTGAGCAATCCGCCCGCCTCGGCCTCCCAAGAGCTAGGATTACAGGCGTGAGCCACCGCGCCCGGCCAGCTCTGCTTTTTAAATCAAAGCTATCACTTGTTCCCACCACTGTGCAAAGGCTTTTAACTCTGTGCACCTCTGCGAGATACAGAACAGCAGAACCTGCTCTTAATAAAACACTTTATGTGCAGTACTTAAACTCTATCAAAGAATTTTTTCAGGTACAGGTTATAACAACCAGTTGTGGTATCTCACTGGGTCCCTCATGAATTAAGAAAAATTAATAATAAATAACTCATGTTTTCATGATGGTCATTTTTGTATTTGTATGAGTCATAATTTTACCTTTTTAAAACTTGTCTTTTAATACTATATTGCTGGCCAGGCACAGTGGCTCACACCTGTAATCCTAGCTCTCTGGGAGCCTGAGGAGGGCGGATTGCTTGAGGTCAGGAGTTCAAAACCAGCCTGAGCAAGAGCGAGACCCCGTCTCTACTATAAACAGAAAGAAATTAATTGGCCAACTAATATATATATATATATATATGTAAATTAGCCAGGCAAGGTGGCGCATGCCTATAGTCCCAACTACTTGGGAAGCTGAGGCAGAAGGATCACTTGAGCCCAGGAGATTGAGGTTGCTGTGAGCTAGGCTGATGCCACGGCACTCACTCTAGCCTGGGCAACAGAGTGAGACTCTGTCTCAAAAAAAAAAAAAATACTATATTGCTAAGTCACTTTCAGATTACAGTCTCTATAGACACTTCCACTTATTTTGTTCATTTAGCCTGTAAAGAAGCATGTTTAAATGTATTAAAACCAAAATTGATTATATCTGATTATTCTCTAAATATTTTTGAGAAGTAAATGATTTTCATAAAGGCAAAGGCTTAGGATCAAAGGAAACCAAGAGGCCCAGAATGAGTATGTCCCCAGCACCCAGGGTGAGCATGGCCTGTCACACAGGTCCCTCTATGAAGGTGGTTGGAGCCACTCAGAAGACGGAAGCGGCCGGGCGTGGTGGCACATGCCTGTAATCTGAGCACTCTGGGAGGCTGAGGCGGGAGGATCGCTCAAGGTTAGTAGCTCGAAACCAGCCTGAGCAAGAGCGAGACCCCATCTTTACTATAAATGGAAAGAAATTAATTGGACAACTAAAAATATAGAAAAAATTAGCTGGGCATGGTGGCGCATGCCTATAGTCCCAGCTACTTGGGAGGCTGAGGCAGAAGGATTGCTTGAGCCCAGGAGTTTGAGGTTGCTGTGAGCTAGGCTGATGCCATGGCACTCTATTCAGGGAAACAGAGTGAGACTCTGTCTCAACAACAACAACAACAAAAAGAAGACGGAAACGAAGAAACAGAAATCAAGGTCCAGGGATTGCTTGGTAGAGGAGTTGGCTTTTAAGGCAGAGCACACTAAACTGTTTGAGGCATTAAAGTATTTGGAAAAGAAGACAAATAAAAAGAAATGAAAAGAAAAAGAAATGGTGGTCAAGGTCAATCTTATTCTAAATAACAGCAGAATTTTAGCTAGATAAAAGAAAGGAAGAATTTCTAAAGGGAACTGGAAGCAACCAGAAATGGGAAAAATATAAGCAACTCAAAATTCACTGTGATTTCATAATTCAGCTTTTAGCAGCCCAGTTCCTGCAAGATATTTATCTAATTGGAAGGAAAAAGACAATCTATGGGCTCAAGGGTACAAAAGAGAAATACCTGACTTATGCTTGTTCCACTCATCAGAGGTGGTAAGCTGCCTGCTGATGACTGAGCCCTTCAGAGCCTTCTTGTTTGGCTAGTTGGTGCTTCTGAAATGTTTTGAATATAAATCCTTGTAGACAAGGTGAGCCCCCTAACTACAGGCCTACTTCTCCCTAGAATATAACCCTGAAGTTTTCCCTTAATTGTTTTGCCTGTGAACATGTTTGAGTTTGCACCCTTGACTCACAATTATATTTTTAAGCAAATTTTGAAACCATTTACACAGGTTTAATGGCGTGACATTATTTACAGCTGTCAGCCAAAATGTAAGTAAGTTCCTATTCTGCCTCTGCATGAACAAAATCACCCCTTGGCAGTGACCCAAAAATACAGGCTAAAGGCTTGCCCTGCAAAACTCTCTTTTTTGGCAACACTCAGCTAGGGCTATTTGCCATTGAACGGTTTGTCTTGAATATGTTAATACAACAGCTCAAGTTGTCTGAATTAAATTGCATTCTGTGATCAAACTTTGCTTTTGTTTTCAAGGTTATTTGAAGAAGGTTGTTCCTTACACAAGAATATTAGTTCCTTTCAAGTTGGCATTATGAAGTTCTCTAGACTAACATTTATCTTTTGAAGTGGCAAATAAATAGTCTCAAACCCATGTTTTGCAGTCCTGGATATTGTTTATAGTGTTCATAGCACAGTGCCATGTCCCAGGCACTGTGCTAAACATTTCATAGATACTATCTTTTAAATCCTCACCTTATGGTGTTGGAATTATTAGCCCAATTTATTTATTTATAGACAGAGGTCCCGCTCTGTCATCCAGGCTGGACTAGAGTGGCATTATCATAGCTCACTGCTCTTCCCTTAATTTTAAAGATTAAAAAAAAATAAACAAAACACTGAGAATTAAAAGTTAAGTAATTTGCCTATGGTTACACAGCTAGGAAGACTAAGTCTAAGTCTAGAGCACTTGCCCTAAACTTCCAAGTTATACAAAGGCTCCTTAATTATCGTACTACAAAAACACTCATTGGTTACGTGGCAGGTGAATAATTATGCCAGCAGCAAAGAAGGAATACAGACATTTCCTATCCTTTAAGAGTTTACACTCTACATTCTATGCTCCTCTTAGATCCTATATACATCATTCATGCTGGTATTGTTTGTGATCAAGGCAGATTCAGCAAGACTCTCCACTAGATTCTAGAAGACATATTTTCCCCCTAGCAACCTCTGAGATCCATCCACTTTTGAGCCTCAGAGTCTTACTTCCCTATTGTTTGTCATCTCCTTATGCTTAGAGCCCCTGTAGAACAGGTGTTCTTAATCTGTGTTAATAAACTTGGATTTTCTCAAATGCATTTTCTGCATCTACTAAGATAGTCATATGATTTTTGTTTTCATTCTGCAGATACAATATATTGCGTTAATTGATGTTCTAATTTGTTTTTTTTGTTGTTGTTGTTGTTGTTTTTTGAGATGAGAGTCTTACTATATATACTGCCCAGGCTGGTCTCAAACACCTAGGCTCAAGCAATCCTCCTGCCTCAGCCTCCTAAGTAGCTGGTATTACAGGAAAGAGCCGCCAAATCCAGCTCAATTTTCCAATATCAAAACAACTTTGCATCCCTGAGATAAATCTCATTTAGTCATGGTGTGTAATTATTTTTATTCATTTTACTATTTTTTATTGTGGTTACATATATAACATAAAATTTGCCATTTGAACCATTTTCAGGTATATAATTCTTTTTACATGTTGCTGGATTCAGTTTGCTGGTACTTTCTTGAGGATTTTTCTGTCCATTGAAATGTGGATATCAGTCTATGGTTTTCTTTTCTTTCTTTCTTTCTTTCTTTTTTTTTTTTTTTTTGAGACAGAGTCTCACTTTGTTGCCCAGGCTAGAGTGAGTGCCATGGCGTCAGCCTAGCTCACAGCAACCTCAAACTCCTGGGCTCAAGCAATCCTTCTGCCTCAGCCTCCCGAGTAGCTGGGGCTACAGGCATGCGCCACCATGCCCGGCTAATTTTTTGTATATATATACACATATGTATATATATTTTTTTTAGTTGGCTGATTAATTTCTTTCTATTTATAGTAGAGATGGGGTCTTGCTCAGGCTGGTTTTGAACTCCTGACCTCAAGCAATCGCACACCTCAGCCTCCCAGAGTGCTAGGATTCATGTCAATACTTTAAAAAACATAACTACATGTAAGTAAATAGGACTCAAAGTAAATGGGAACCCTCCTCATGAGATGGAAGAGGGGAACTAAAATCATATTGTTTAGGAAGCAAATGAAAAAAAATCATACAATTTAGAAGGCAAATGAAAATAGATATGTAACAGACAAGAAATGAATACTTTTGTAATGGTGCCTTAAAAATATAAGTTTAATGTAGAGGTAGGTGTTTGGGGAAAAAAGCATTTACTTATAAAATAATTTATTATGAAAATAATATACAAAAGTAGAGAAAATAGCTTAAGGACCCCCCCATATTCTGATCTTGTATTCTTCAACAATTATTAACACATAACTAGTTTTGCTTCCTTTACACCTGCTCTACTTTTAACCCTGACTCTCACCCCTGCTAAATTATTTTGAAGCAAATCCCAGATATCAAAATTATTTTATCCATAAATATTTCAGTATATATCTCTAAAAAAAGGAGTTTTTAAAGTATAGCCCCATAAACATCATTGTATCCCCAAAAATATCAAAAATATTTCCATAACACCATCAAATATCTAGCCAATATTTTAAATATTCTGAATTATCTCATAATTTTTTTTTTTTACAGTTGGTTTGTTCAAATCAGGATCCAAATTAAGGCCCCTACATTGCATTTGGTTGATAAGTCTTGTGAATCTCTTTTAATCCATAGGTCACTCCTCCTGTTTCTTTTTTAATGCAATTTATTTGTTGAACAACAAAAATTTCTGTAGGCCTATAGAATGTCCCATACCATACTGTTTTTTGTTGATTCCATCCCTGTGGAGGTGTGGATTAGTTAGAATTCTCCAGAGGGACAGAACCAATAGAATATATATACACATGTGTGTATATACGTACTTATAGGTGTATATATATATATATAGAGAGAGAGAGAAAGAGATAAAGGGGAAGAGTTATTATAAGGAATTGGCTCACATGACTGCAGAGGCTCACAAGTCCCAAGAGCTGCAGTCAGCAACCTGTAGACCCAAGAGAGCCAACAGTGTAGTTGTGATCTGAGCCTGAAAGACTGAGAACCAGAAGAGCCCATGGTGTAGTTCCCATCCAAATGCCTGCAGGTTCAAGACTCAGGAGGAGTTAGTTGGTGTTCCACTTCCAGTCCATAGATATGAGAAATGCTGATGCTCCAGGAAGGCCATCAAACAGGAGTCATTCTTTCTTATTTGGGGTAGGTCAGACTTTTTGTTCTATTCAAGCTTTCAACTGATTGAATGAGGACTACAACCATCCAGTCAGAGAGGAATCTTCTCTCCTTAGTCTACCAATTTAAATGTCAATCTCATCCAAAAACACCCTCACAGAAAAACCCAGAATAATGTTTCACCAAATACCTGGGCACCCTGTAGCCTGGTCAAGTTGACACATAAAATTAACCATCGCAGGGTGTATTTCCTGTAAGCTTGTAGTTAGATCCAAAAGTTTGCTTGATCATATTCAGGGTTTTTTTTTGTTTTTTTTTTTTTTTGGAATTGTCTTATTTCTTGCCGATGGGCTGTTCAATCTGGTTCCTAGGTCTTTTTGTCATGATCTTGTGGTCTTTGTTAGTTTCCTTGCTTGCTGGTGTGACAAGATGTTCCAGGCCTATCCTTGATCTTGGATTAGCCATATTACCAGAGAACTCTGTTCCTTTTAGTGTACATGGTATTTAGAAACCACAGTCTGGGTGCTGACAGAGCTAGAGAGAAAGTATTCTTTTCACGTAAAATACATCATGTGCTTTTACTAATATTTCCAATTCAAACTTAGGGTAAAGGCTCTTTATTTAGCTCCATTGATTTGATATTTATATCTCTTTTTCTCACACTGAAACTCTTGGTTCCTAATGAAATGATGTAATTTCTTTTTCTACTAAATATGTTATTTTTTCTTAGTAGCCATGCCTTGTTATCAGAAAATGTCATATTATCAGAGAAAAAATTGTGCTAAAAAGATAATTACTGAAAACCACTTCAGATTTCTTTTCAGTTTTTTGGTTTGTTTCCTTTTCTGTTTCTTTCTTTCTTTCTTTTCTTTCGTCTTGTTGGCATATACCCCACTGGGGCTATACAGTCCCATTACTGTGGTTTAAAAATAGAAGCATTTAAAAAATCCAGACTCAGCTGACATCCAGGTAATTTTAGCCAACTTTGAAGATGGAAATTATGCACCCTGGAGAGGTTATGATCTTAGCACTGTAGCCAACTATTTATTAACTCAAGTTTCTGCTAATTCAGGGAAGGATATGCATATAGTTATATTACAATATTTACTTTAACTTAACCATCTATATTTAGTGGGAGTTATGTACTTGCTAATGATCAATTATTCAACTGGTTGAGAGTTAATTTCACTCATGAAGTTTTGGTCTTTAGGAGGAAAGTGCAAAGTCCCAGAGTCATAGAGGGTTAGCGTGTTACTGAACCTTGGAGGTCACCTGGTTTAATCACTGAGTTTACAGAAAAGGAATCTAAGGTCCAGCAGAGTCTAGTAACTTGCCTCAAATTGCACAGCTGGTCAGTAGCAGAGATGGAACTGGAAACCAATCTGCTGTCTCCCTTCCTGTCTGCTCCCTTGCTTTCTTTGGGTAGATGTCGAAAGGCCTTGTCATCTTTGCAATGAGCAAAGGAGGCCCATTCTGAAAGTTTAATCTCGAGACTCCACATGCTCAAAAAATGCTCATGAGACATTTGGTCAGTTACTTGGTAACTATTTAGTAACTATTTATAGTAAGGTAGCCTTTATTTTCTACTTTTATTTATTTATTTTTTACTTGATCAGGTAATAAATTGAACATGTATCTGGTGCAGTGTGAAAACTGGAGACTCTATTTCAAACATTTAAAACAATCTTGCCACCATATTTTATTTAAAAAATAATACAACATTACTTTAAAATAATTTCTACTGTCCTGATTGTAATGTTGTCTGTGTTCACCTATTTGATTCAATAAGCCACTACCAAATACAAGGCACTGTGCTACAGTGGCTTTTGCTACAATCAGAACCCTCGAGATATGGAACTGGCTGCCTTGTAAGTTAGTGAAGTGGAGAACTAACTGCAGGCTAGTGAATTCTCGTCAGAAATCTGCAGAGGGAATTCCTACAGAGGTCAAAAGATGGGACCTGATGACACCCAATGTCCTTTTTTTTTTTTTTGAGACAGTCTCACTTTTTGCCCTGGCTAGAGTGCCATGGCGTCAGCCTAGCTCACAGTAACCTCAAGCTCCTGGGCTCAAGCAATCCTCTTGCCTCAGCCTCCCGAGTAGCTGGGACTACAGGCATGCGCCACCATGCCCGGCCAATGTCCTTTCTAACCCCAACATTGGATGAGAGATTTGTATTCTATAATTTGTGTGATGCCCCCATGAAAGTGGCCTGTGTAGGGTAGAGAGTAGCAAGCATTTATACAAAGAGACAGAACAAGTGCTTGCTTTGCTCCCCTTTTTCCTCTAAGTCCAAGTTCTGTCTCTATGCACAGCCTTGCCCACGGAGACTTAACATGTCAGAGAAGAAGCCACAGTGAGCCCTGAGGGAAAGTCTCCATGATGCTGTCAGCTGAGGGCCCTCTCTTCACAAATGAAGACAGTCTTTGTGGGAATTAAAGCAACTTCCTGTTGGCCATGTATGTCCTGAGCTGCCAAGATCTTTTCTTCCTTCTCTCTCCAGCTGTTTTCTCTTTAAATCATACACTTGTCTCTTCTATTGACACCCTGCTCGAACTTGAGGTCTTTTGTTTTTCTGAAACCGGGTCTCACTCTGTCACCCCAGGCTGGAGTGCAGTGGCGTCATCACAGTTCACAGCAACCTCCAACTCCTGGGCTCAAGCCATCCTCCTCCCGCAGCCTCCTGAGTAGCTGGGACTACAGGCATGCACCATCACGCCTGGCTAATTTCTCTATTTTTTGTAGAGACGGGTCTCACTCTGTTGCTCAGGCTGGTCTTGAACTCCTGGCCTCAACGGATCCCCCCGCCTCGGCCTCCCAAAGTGCTGGGATTGTAGTGTGAGACACTGTGCTTGGCCCACTCAAGCAGCTAAATTCTTAGTCGTCTGAGGGTGAGAGGGAAGAAAGTGGACAAATTTGGAACTTGAAAAGTGGTTCACCTAATGCCCATGTGCTGGTTCATCAGAGTCACCCGACAAACACTTGCCCCCTACTGTGGGCCAGGCTCTGAGACAGGTGCTGGGGACAAATGAAGGAGGCCCAGTCCCTGCCCTTCCAGGCTGAAAGGGGAAAGAAGATAAAAAAAAAAAAAAAAAAAAAAGCAGCAGTTACGGGAAAGTCGGTGAGCGTGAGGATGGAAAGGGGTAAAGTCCCAACCTCAAGGAGGAGCAGAGCCTCACCCGGCAAAGTGACATTTCACTGTGACCTGAAGGACGAGTGGGAGTTAGTTAAGAAAATAGGGGAGAGGTGTTTTCAGGCAGGGGAAAGACAGGTCCAAAGGTCCAGAACGCCAGAGAGTTTGATGAATTCGAGGAACTGAGAGAGATTAAGACGTGTTGCCTCGCAGGCTGGAGACAGTATCTCAGAATGAAGCGAGAGGGGAAGGCAGGAGTGAGACGGGGGAAGGGCTTGTCAGGGCTCCCTCTGACAGTGCTCACAGGAACTTCAGATTTGCTCTGTGGATACCTCTTCAGTCCTGAAGAAGCTATTTCCCAGCTTCTTAGATGGCCTCTGAGGGTTTTTCATCGAGTAATCCAAAGCCACTCTTTGCTGAACACCCACTAAAGCCAGACACGGCAACAGGCCATGGGAGAAAATGCATTACTAACCAGCAACCTGCACGTGAAAGAGCTCAGGGAATAAGGTTCTGTCTTTCATTTTATTTATTTTATTTTTTTTAGTAGAGACAGGGTCCTCACTCTTGCTCAGGCTAGTCTCGAACTCGTGAACCCAGATGATCCACCCACCTGAGCCTCCCATAGTGCCAGGGTTACAGGAATGAGCCACTGCGCCCGACCTCTGTCTTTCATTTTAAAACTCCAGATGTTAACGGTAACAAGTCAAGAAACCAAGAGACAAAAGATAAAAGGCTAAAAGAAACTCGCCATCAACTCCTTTAGGTTACATTTTAAAATAGAGTGGAATGCTTGTCACCACAGGTAAAGTACAGATGCTGAGGCAATCGGGGGCTAACTCCCATAACAAAATGGTTTTAATTTGAGAGTGTGGGATGAGAACCCCGGCACCATGACCACGAAGTTCTGCCTGCACATCTCAACCACGGCACAAGGGCTCTCCCTGGGCATTGGGTTTCTCCTCAGATTACTCCGGAGACCTTCGAAGTGTATTAACAAGATAGTTTACACTTTGGGAGGCAGGAGGATCGCCTGAGGTCAGGAGTTCGAGACCAGCCTGGGCAACACGGCAAGACCCCCATCTCTACAAAAAATTGTGAAATTAGTAAAATTGCTCTACTCTTGAGCACTTACCTCCCCTGTAGCAATCCAGTCAAAGCTGAATAATACCAGCAAATTCCATCATATTCCATTAAATTCTCATTGGCTTCCTTCAGCTGGACTCTAACCTGCCTTTCTAACATGTTCTGGGCGATGCTGATGCTGTTGGCTGAGGGACCCACTGAGGAACTCATTTCCCAAAACGTGTTCGAGGGCCAGCTCTGTGCCGGGCTGTGAAGATTTGGAGGAAACAAACTCCTGTCCTAGGGGTGGGGAGGAGAGAGATGGGGGCAGGACGGGGGTGGACCCAGGCTGGCCTGAGGATGTTCCGGTGGTGCAGGGGAGAGACGGGATGTCCTGAGTGCAGCGTGGCAGGCAGGGGCGGGGGGCACTGAGGCTGGCGGGACCCAGGTCCCTGTATAGGACCCAGGGACCTATTAGCATAAATGAAGTCTTGGTGGAGAGGAGGGTCCAAAACATGCAGGTCCCTTGGCTTCTGCTTCGGAGACAGGGTGACTCGATCCTCTGTGCTAAGGCACCAAGGACACACATGGCCGGTGCCACACGGCGGAGGAAACCTGTAAGCGGGGAAGTAGGAGCCGCGCTGGATGCTGTCCTGCAGCTTGGATCAGACGGCAGTGGCCCCCGGCTGGGGCACACCCACTCCCTGCTCCCCCGTGCTCTCCGTATTTGTGGGGATGGGGCCAGGGAACATCCCTCGTGGGAGAAATGGCCTCGCTCCAAAAGGGGACATCGAGAGCTGTGACCGGCCTGATCTCCCAGGGACCTAACCAGGTCTGCTGAGCAGATCTCCGCTAAGCTGCAGGAAAGGGGAGATGAGCTTCCACAGTCCCCAGCCTGTTCGCCAAGACAGAGAGTGCCAGAATTTGTGCCAGCCACAAATTCTGTAGACACCCACCCCCTGTGGGCTTCCCTGCTCCTGCCCTGGGCAGGGGAGTGGCCGGCAGGGTTTGAAAGAATTTAAGGGCTCTTTGCCCACATGGCCTCTGGGCCTCTGGTGAGGCTGTACCCGGGTTGGAGCTCCAGGAAGGTGTCCTGCAGCCCCCTGTCTGGGTGGCATCTCAGTTAAACCATGCACTCATACCCCCGTATCCCAAGCCAACCTGCACAGCTCGGGACCCTGGATCTTTTTCTCTCTCTGCTTGTTGGGACTAGAGCACCATGACCCTGCTGTGACATGACCTATAACTGATATTGGCCCCTGAGAGTGCCAGGGGGTCTTCTTTCTATGCTTGTCCCCAAATCTCTGCCAGCTCATTCCCCCCACCGCCCATCACCTCTCTCTCCCCTTCAGCCCCTACCCTTCTGGGCACTGATGGTGGTAAGATCTATGAGGGAAGGAGCTGGTTTGGGAGGTGCAATGACAGGATCGACTTGATTTTTGACATGCTGAATATGAACTACACGTAGGTTGATAAGTTGGAGATGTGTGGCCCATGTTTGGTTAGACATATCTGGAGCTCAAGAAGGAATCTGAGGCCGGGCGCGGTGGCTCACGCCTGTAATCCTAGCACTTTGGGAGGCCGAGGCAGGAGGATTGCTTGAGCTCAGGAGTTGGAGTCCAGCCTGAGCAAGAGCGAGACCCTGTCTCTACTATAAATAGAAAGAAATTAGCCAAACAACTAAAAATAGAAAAAAATTAGCCAGGCTTGGAGGCACGTGCCTGTGGTCCCAGCTACTTGGGAGGCTGAGGCAGCAGGATCGCTTGAGCCCAGGAGTTTGAGGTTGCTGTGAGCTAGGCTGACGCCACGGCACTCTAGCTCCAGCAACTGAGTGAGACTCTGTCAAAAAAAAAAAAAAAAAAGAATTTGAGCTGGCGACTTGGTCTGTTCAGGCTGCTATAACTTTGGACTAGGTAACTCATATGCGACAGAGATAGACTTCCTATAGATTTAGAGGCAGGAAAATCCAAGATCAAGATGCTGGCAGATTAGTTGTCTGGTGGGGCCCGGCTTCCTGGTTCATCCCACCTGGTTTTCACCTGGTAGGGTAGGTGGCTCTCTGGGCCTCCTTCATAGGCCACTGATCCTGCACGAGGGCTCCACCCTCGCGACCTAATCACTTCCCAAAGTCCCCACTTCCCAATACCATCACCTCAGGCCTTAGAATTTCAACATATGAATTTGGGGCGGGGGGACAAATATTCAGACTATAACAGATATGGTCAAAGATTGGGAGACTCAGGAATTGACCGGACCTCCCAGGAAGCGTGTGAAGGGCATGGCTGGAACCCTGAATGACGGTGACAAGCAGGAGATGGAGAGAGAAGGGAGGATGCCACTGTTGACAAATAGGCACTTTAAACACTTTGTCTCACTTGGTCTTGAGGTGCAAGGACAGGACAGATTAAACAAAGTCACTTGGTCACGTTCTCACGGCTGGTAGGTGGCAGAGTCAGGTCTCCAGTTCCAAGTTCAGAGTTTTTCTCGTCACGTTGTTCACTTATTCATTCATCAGCCATGGATTGGGCTCTCTTCTGTGTGTGCGCAGGGTCTCGTGTTCACGCCGCCAGCAGCACAGGGAGGGCCAGAGCAGGACTGGGCGGAGAGGCAGGACGCAGAAAGGTTGGGACCCAGCCCCTCTTCCCCTCTTAGCAGAAGTCGTTCTAGTATGTTCTATTAGTATTCAGGTATGGTGAAGCCAACAGGTCAGGAGGTGAATGCCATTGAAAAGACAGTTTGTTACTCACAGATCCCAAGAGGAGGGGACACGTTGTGCCACAGGGAGCCACACAGGGAAGCACCAGGTCATTCAGGAGGCAGGGGACAGGGGGACACTGTGGCAAGAGCCTCCACTGTGGTTTCCATAGGAAGGAGTGGGTGAGGCAGGGAAGCAAGTTTAGGATGGAGCTAGTTGAAATCATTTCAGCAGACTCTGGGGCCCTGGGACTGTCCCTAGTTGTCTGGTGCCTGGGTGATTAGGGCAGGAGGACAGTGGCCTGGAGGGTGAGCTTGATAAGGGGGTGGTGGGGTGTGGGCCCTGGGTTTTAGGTTTGCATTGTTTTTTTGTTTTTTTTTTTGAGACAGAGTCTTGCTTTGTTGCCCAGGCTAGAGTGAGTGCTGTGGCACAGCCTAGCTCACAGCAACCTCAAACTCCTGGGCTCAAACAATCCTCCTGTCTCAGCCTCCCAAGTAGCTGGGACTACAAGCATGTGCCACCATGCCCGGCTAATTTTTTCTATATATATTAGTTGTCCAATTAATTTCTTTCTATTTATAGTAGAGACGGGGGTCTCACTCTTGCTCAGGCTGGGTTTGAACTCCTGACCTCGAGCAATCCACCCACCTTGGCCTCCTAGAGTGCTAGGATTACAGGCAGGTATAAGCCACCGTGCCAGGCCTAGGTTTGCATCTGAAAAACACGCACAGGAGGACTCCTTTCCAGGGTGGAGGGGACATCAAGGCCAGGTGACTCAGATATGTTATTGGGCTGGCTGCCCACAGCAAGTTGTGCCCGGCGTCTGCATGCAGGGCAGATGCGACAGCATCCAGTTTACAGAGGCGAGGGACTCGGTCCACACAGAAGCAGAAGAGGAACACAAAACAGCCAGAGAACACCTGTCAAGGTGCATGTGCAGAAACCCAGGGCAATGTCCTAGGAGCCTTGCTGTGTGTGGTCGGTGGACCAGCAGCACCTGGGCGCTTAGTAGAAATGGAGAATCTGCCCCACCCCAGACCGGCTGAACCTGGATCTGCATAACAACAATTGCCCCGGGGCACCTGCGTGCTCATTAAAATATACCAAGTGCTGGCACCAACTACAGACAGATGGGGAGGGGGAGAAGGGTGTGTGGCTAGTTAGGGAGGCTTTTGGAGGGTCGTCTCCAATGAAAGCCAGCCCCCACGTGGGGAAGAAGTGAGGTCTTTTGCCTAAAAAGTGGTCCCAATTGGCCACAAATTGGAATAACCTGTGGCATTTAAAAACCTGTTGACTCCTGCTTCCCAGCCCCAGAGATTCAGATTTAGTGATTGGAACATGCAGCGGAGTTTGAGAACCACTGGCCTTTGCCATACGTGATACATACTGAACTGTACCAGGATCAGAGGAATCAGAGGAAAAGAGGGATCAGGTGACAGGAGAGCAAGACAGGAGTGTGTGTGTATAGCAGGTGGGACAGGGAGGGTGCACTTAAGGTCCTCCTCCCCACTCAACCCACTGGGCTCCCTGGGCCACATGTCTCAGCTTTTCCTTGGTTCTCAAGTAGATGCTTGGGTTCTGCTTCCCCCTAGTGGTAGCTTGCAGTATGGCACAGCTGTCCCTGGAAGTTTCATTCTTCACAAACCTGAGAGCCAGTCCCAGCGTGTAGTCTTGACAGGTGGGATCCTCCTAATCCCGTCCAGCGAGCAGTTTGGCCATGTGACTCCAGGAGTTGCTTCTTCCTGGGGAGTCTCAGAGAGTTAGAGGTGACTGGCCACGCCCTGCTAGGGCACAGGGCTGCAACCAGAGCCTAAATGGCTTCCTGTGAGTGAGGTTTGAGGAAGTTCATTTTGTCAGCCTGTGAGATCAAGCATAAGAACTCGCAGTAGTAGAAGATAACAAGCTTCATAAGAAACAGTGACTGCCACTTACTTAGATCTGTCAGAAGGTGTTAGGATCCTGCCTTACAGATAAGAAAACAAACCTAGAGAGCTTAAGGAACTTGCTCAAAGTCACACGGTTGGTGACAAATGCAGGGTTTGAACCCAGGTCGGTTGGACTGCACGGTCATGCTGCCTGCAAAACCCTGGGAGGTCTTGCTTGCCCAAGGGTTTGCATAGAGACTTCAGCCTGAATCTGTTCTTGAATCTCTGGGGTCCCTCCAAGCCCCCACAGTTTCGTTTCCTCCCGTTTTGCATTGATTTAGACACTTCCTTCTATAGAGAAGACCCTGCATTTGGCGGAGGATGCCCCTGCCCCATTCTGGCAGAAAGCTTCTCTCTGCAGCTGAATCCCGAGTCTGGGTTCAGCCCAGATGATGACGTGAGCTAATGAGAGAAGTGGGATGCATTGGAATCTGCGTGCCAGCGTGGTCACCTGACTCCCTCTCTTCTCCTGCCCCTTGGGGCCAGTTCCTCCCCACTCTACTCCAGTTATCAGCATTCCTGAAACTCTGGTGTGGGCCAGAACCACCGGGGAAGGTTGTTAGAATGCAAATCCCTCCACCCCATCCCCAAAGATTCTGATTCAGGGTGGTCAAAAGTGGAGCCTGGGGATTTGCATTTTAAACAAACAACCCATGTGAATTCTGCTACAGGTGGTCCCTGGAACACTTGGAGAAGCATTCAACAGATTAACATTCATGGGCCCCAAGTCAAGAGGATGAATGAAGGACCATAACCTATGCTTAAATATTTACAACTTATAAATCAAGCTAACAAAGTGTCAAATAGATCTACATAAATACATGGCAGGGTAAAGTCCTGGGCTCTGGAGCCCAGGCCAGAAGGTGACGGCACAGGGAGAGCCGAGCGCCAGCCCTCCCCCTTCCCTTCCCACCTTTGGCTCTGACCCTCTTTGTGCCATGAGGAACCTGTCGCTCAAGCAAGAGGGCACCCAGTCTGCAAGTTCAAGCACAGGCCACTCTCCTCCCACCCTAGAAACAGCTGCCATCTTGGCCACCTGTTGGGTTATGGAATAGATCCGAGGGAGAAGGCCGCATTGACCCTGGAAGCAGGAAATTCCCAGGTGTTCAGAGCATGGCCTAGAGGGGAGGAGGCTCCGTGCACTCACGTGCCCTTGAGCTTGCTGACCGCTTGCATGTGGGGAGGGGACAGTCGGAGGATGGCCAGAGCTGAGCCCTCTAAACAGCACTTCTCAAACTTTCACGTGGGTAGAAACTACCTGGGATCTCAAGATATCAAATCGGTAGGTCTGGGGTAGGCACCAAGATTCCATGTTTCTAACAACCTCCCAGGTAATGCGGAGCAGAGCAGCAAAGCACTAAAGCACGGGTCAGCAACGGTTTTCTGTGAAGGGCCAGGCGGTCAATGTTTACACTTTGAGGGCCCTGTGGTCTCTGTTGCAACTGCTCAGCTCCGCTGTTGTAGCATGAAAGCAGCCATAGATGATGTTTAAATGAATGAACGTAGCAGCGTTCCAATAAAACTTTATTTGTGAGCACTGAAATGTGAATTTCAGGTAATTTTCCTGTGTCACAAAATAGTGTTCTTGTTTTGGTTATTTCAATCATTTGAAAATATAAAACCATTCTTACATAGGCTGTACAGAAACAGGTCGGGGGCTGGCTTTGGCCCGAGGGCTGTCGTTTGCTGTCCCCTGCTCCAACATTTACGGCTGAGAGCTGACGGTTGTATCACTTCCTGCAGCTGGGGCAGGACACCCTTCACTGTCCTTCCTGGGCAGAGTGTCACAGTATCCACTACACGCACCCCAGCCAGGGGTTTCATTCCATTCAGATCATTTCCTGACTGCTCATTCTACTTCTAGTTCGTTCCACATATGATCTATCCTGAGCACTACCTTCCAAATAATCTTTCCTAAGTGATAATATTTGTAATATTTGATAATATATTTGTTATATATATTTGATAATATTTCACAATATTTCATTATGAATAATTTTATTCCCCTAGAAATTAATTGTGTCATTCCCCTGAAAAAGGTGTCAGAAGCTCAGATCTTTTCAGAGTTAGGCAGGAAACATGAGTGTGTAAAGAAGTGGGATGTTAATACAACACAGTGCGATGGGGCTTTGTTTAATTTGCTTCTGCTTCACCCTGCTGTGAGGGAGGGATTCCTGCTCTGGGGTTATGGGGATGGTTGAACATACAACACCCACCACTGGACAGATGAGATGAGTGGTAGTTTATTAGTCACATATATTCACAGCCCAGGGGAGGAGGACACTGCAGCCCACAGAGCCACCTAGAGGTCGCAGAATTTTAATTTCAGGCCTTACACCACAGGTCTGTGACTAAATTAGAGCATGAACTCCCTATCCAAAGGTGTTAAAATTTTTTTTTTTTGAGACAGAGTCTCGCTTTGTTGCTCAGGCTAAAGTGAGTGCCGTGGCGTCAGCCTGGCTCACAGCAACCTCAAACTCTTGGGTTCAATTGATCCTCCTGCCTCAGCCTCCCGAGTAGCTGGGACTACAGGCATGTGCCACCATGCCTGGCTAATTTTTTCTATATATTTTTAGTTAGCCAATTAATTTCTTTCTATTTATAGTAGAGACGGGTTCTTGCTCTTGCTCAGGGTGGCTTCGAACTCCTGACCTTGAGCAATCCGCCAGCCTCGGCCTCCCAGAGTGCTAGGATGACAGGCATGAGCCACCGCGCCCGGCCCAAAGGTGTTCAAAATTATTTTCAACTTTGAGCTAGCCAAAAAAAATTCTACCTTTCATCACTACTCGTTTTCAACCGTTGGCCCGCCCAGAGAAGTCCAGATCCCATAGAATGGCAGGCAAGGGCTTTCGTGATCAGGCCCAATCCCCATCTCCTTTGTCCGTCCTGCCTGCTAAATTTTAGCCTGAGGTTGCTCACAGTCACGGGCATGTTGCATCCTTCCACGCCTTCATGTCTTGCTCATTCTAGTTCTTCTGGAATAGGACTAGAAATTCTCATCATCCTCAGTGTAACCTCCTCTGGGAAGATCTTCCTGGGCAGTGCAGGGCAGGTCCCCAGATGTCCTAGGTGACCCAGCTCTTCCCCATTTCTTTTTTTTTTCCCCCCTATTGTCATTCTTGTTATTCCAAAACAGATTAATTACAGATTTCAACTTTTCAAATGCAACATCTGGGTAAGTTAGGAATATTCACAGCACCTTGCCCGGGCACCATGCCAAAGAAAGAGACAGTCTGGGCTCACGGGTATCTGCTCTGTGTTGGGGAAATTGAAAAACAACAAGCAAAGGGATAACCACAATCTGGACTTTTTTCTTTTTAAATAAAGCTTGCTTAATTTCTCTTTTCACACTGTGAATTGTTCTTGACTCCTTTTCTCAACATTCATTTCAGTTTTCAGAATTTCCATCCTTCCATAGTTCCATCCTGGAACTAATGTGCTGCTCTCTTGGCTGCCTGCTGGGCTAGCGTCGATTGCCAGCCAGAAATGTCACACTGCCCAAGATGGCTAGGTACTTCAGGGTCTGGAACATGTTGAGCTGAGTCCAGTAGACATACATGAGCCCCAGCATAGCAGCATGTCCCAGATGAAATATAATCGTGGTAGGAGCAAAAGTGAAGTTGGAGACATTGGCACCAATCCAGATCCACAGAGCAAATAGCAGGAGCAATGGCGCGAGGACCAGGGCGGTGAATGTATTGGACACCACCGTGGGGGGCCTCTTCTCAGGCTCTCTCCCCCATTTCTTGCTTCTGGCTCTCAGAATAAGCATAGAATGTGCTGGGAACGCAACAGCCTGAGATAGGGAGGAACTGTCTGGAACATCCCTGGCTTGGTTTCTGTCCCTCCTGCAAGGCTTTAACCCAGTGATCCCAGTTTCCCCCCAGGGCATAAAACCCACAGTGGAGTGCTTTTGGGGTCCCTCAGCTGTGGAGCAATGTGGGGCACATGCAGACGAGAGTCCATGCATCCTGGGCAACCTTCCTGAGCCTTGGGGGACCAGCTGACTGTGAATCCGTGTTGTCTTTGCTGCCTGGCTGTGACTAATGAAAGTTGGTTTGTTTGTTAATAGCTTGTTGTGTGAGTGTTCTGTATCACTCGACTCAGGCAAGCGGCAGAAAGTGCAGCCCGGGATGCAGTGGGTGGAGGTATTTGGACTCCTGTTCCCGGTGGTTGGCGTAGTGATGCTCTTTGCTACCCTCCGTGTAGTGGGAATCCTGCCCTGCCACTGGTAACCAGGGCACGGTGAACCTGCCGCACTGGCATCCCAAACAGAATAAAGGGTTCCTTGCTTTTTATCCCTGTAGTTGTTGGAGGGTTTTTTTGTTCTCCATCTTGGCCATGTAATCCACTAGCCACATTTCAGCCTGTTAATTGTGCGTGTGCGTCCACCCTGCTATGTTGTGAACGCTTTGGGGAGGGGGAACTACACTGTACAGCCTCAGTGCTCAACCTAGTACCTGACGCTTGGGTGCTCAGTGGATGATTTCCAAAGGGAAAAGTTAAAGAACTAAAGTTTGTGGCGGAGAAAAGAGGTTGGAAATATTGGCCAAAATGAGGTGGAGATTTTGCTATCGTCTCTGCTGCTGTTGTCCTCGTGTTGTTTTTCGCTTGGATTTGAACCGTCCATGTCCATTCTATTGCTCTTTTTTTGAGACAGAGTCTCACTCTGTTGCCCGGGCTAGAGTGCCCTGGCATTAGCCTAGCTCACAGCAACCTCAAGCTCCTGGGCTCAAGCAATCCTCCTGCCCCAGCCTCCCAAGTAACTGGGACTACAGGCACGCGCCACCATGCCCAGCTAATTTTTTCTATATATATTTTTAGTTGGCCAATTAATTTCTTTCTATTTTTAGTACAGACGGGGTCTCGCTCTTGCTCAGGCTGGTTTCGAACTCCTGACTTTGAGAGATCGGCCTCCTAGAGTACTAGGATTACAAGCGTGAGCCACCTCGACCAGCCCACTCTATTGCTCTTTACTGTGCTTCAGACCTGTGTCTGTTGGTGGTCTCTGCATCAGTCTCCTGATTAGTCGCATGCTATTCTCAGAGGCAGTTTGTTCCGGCAGCCTCTGATGTGGTCTCTAGGAGAACATTCTTGCCCAGTCTCTGCTATCCTAGCATCCTCTTGCTCAAAACCAGAGCTTCCTGAGATGCCTGTCTCCTGTTTGTGGCATCTACTTTTCTCCTTTTCCATTAGAGGGTCACATGTTATTCAGCACAAATAATGCTGGACATTGGCTGAAGGCACGTGCCATTATTACTTAAGCTTTGCATCTGGGGTTATCTGCAGAAGTCCAGTCATTCTTGCAATGTCTCCGTACTTCTCTTAGTTTATCTCTTTCTGTCATTTAGAAGTGACTCATGTTCACATTTTACCTCCCCTTCTAGACTGAGAATTTCTTTAGAAAAATAAAAGAAATTTTTCATTTTAGAGAATTTTAAAAACATGCAAAAATACGGAGAAGAGTATAAACTCTCATGGTCTGCGTGTACTCATGGCCTCTCTTGTCATATCTGTACTCCCATTGCCCATGGTTCTAATTTTTTTTATTGTGGTATAATATATATAAAGTATAATTTACCATTTTAATCATTTTTAATTGTACAGTTTAGTGGTACTAAATATGTTCACATTGTTGCACAACCATCACAACCGTCCAACTCCAGAACTCTTTTTTTTTTTTTTTTTACTATTTTTTTTTTTGGCATATTATGGGGGTACAGATTTTAAGGTTTCAATAAATGCCCATTTCCCCCCTCAGAACTCTTTTTATCTTGCAAAATTGAAACTCTGTCCCTGTTAAAGAATAATGCCCCATTTTTCCCTCCCCCTGCACTTAGTAACTCCCATTCTACTTTCTGTAGCTATGAATTTGTGTAAGTGGGATCACACAATATTTATCCTTTTGTGTCTGGTTTATTTCGCTTAATGTTTTCAAGGTTCATCCATGTAGTAGCATGTATCAATATTGCTAATATTATTTTCAAGCAAGTTCCACCTATTATTCAAGTTCATCCAGAAATATCTTACTACGTATCTCTAAAAGATAAGGATATTTTAACAAAACCACAATACCAACATCACACCTAAAAATAAACAATAATTCCTCACTACCATAAAGTACTCTTTCAGTGTTCAAATTTTTAATTGTCTCATAAAGCATAGATAGATTAGCCACTGTTCTTCAGTACAGGAAATCCCTGTCTAATCTGTCCTGAAAACCTCCTCTGCATGGTAGCTGTGTCTTGTACACAATAAATGCTGTCATATGACATTTCACCAATAGGTGGCACAAATAATGACATTTCCTCAATCCACTTGGCATTTACACAAGAGAAAACATTTGCATGCAGTTGGCAATTATAGGTGAATATATGAACACAGACATTGTAAATAGTCTGTTTGCTCTGTGTAACATGCATAAAACCTCAATACATTCTAATTTAGGGACAATGATTGATGTCAGGCAAACTTTCTATTTGTCTTAAATAAAGGGAACATAGAAACCTCATTTCTGTATATTGAGGTTTACCTCTACAATAACAACATCTTCAGTGTTAAATATAATAACTGAAGTCGCTCATGTTTATATATTCTTCTGTTTAATAAAAGAAAAAGCAAATTGGATCTACTTGTAGAGTTGATTTATGTGTTAAATGCCCATTGCAAATGTATTGTCTGAATTGTATTGTGCGCTTATCTCTGCATAAAAGTTTCTTTTCCAAACTTCCTCTGGCATGTTCTGAAGAACGAAGAGTCTTAGGATGGTGGATGTGGATGGAATCTCTAAGAACATCTAGTCTAGCGCCCTCATCTGACAGAGGAACAGACATGAAATCTCATCATGAGATCACATAGCGATTGGACGACTTTTTGTGCAATTTGCTATTTTTCTGCCATCCATCTCCCCTTCTCCCCTCCACCCCTACTCTGTAATAAGCACCAACTATTAAAAATGTCTACCTGGTTGGTAATAATTACTATTTCATTTTAAAATCCAAAATTGTGCAATCAATTCTGCCTCTTCTGTCCTTTTAATATAGTCAGCGAACATTTCTTGGGTATGCCTACGGCCAAGCAAGATCTTTTTGTTCTCTTGTTCAACTGGGCCTTTTATGTGAGTTCCCATCTTGTGATTTCCTGGAAAGAAATTAAGACCGCTTCCGGAAATCACCCTGTATTGAATTTCTAATGGGCAGCATATAAGACACTTTCCAGCCCAGATGACACAATAATTCTGTGAGTCATTTGTTATCCCATCTGCTTGCATTCAAATTAACACTTAATGCTGGAATGTCCTTTCTGTTCTTAAAATCATCTCCTTTGTCCAGGGCAGGTCCCTAAACGCTGCTCTTGAAAGTTAGTTCTCACCAGATTTGCCCCAAGAACAACTTCCTCATATCTTCCCCTAATCTTCCCCAGATGTTTCAGAATATCTGGGCTCTTTCCCCTGCAATGGCACTTGGCTGTAGCCCTCTGCCCAGTCTTTCTCAGGCTCTGCCTGTGTTGCCTCTCTCCTTTTGGTCTCAACTACCTTTGCCTGTACAACCTTCTGACTCCACTGGACAGTTACATCCCACCTGGAAAATAAGCACGCAGTCACACCTGAGGCATGTGCTTTACTTCCAGTTGTACCTTCCAAGTGCGTCCTTTGATATGTTCATAAGCGGGAAACGTTCCACAGTCCAAAAAGTTTGAGAAGCAATTGGTTAAACAAATTTAAATGGCTTCCTTTCCCACAGGACTTTTCAGAACCTTTGATTTCCTAATAAGCATCATCAGTCCGTTAAGATAGGGTGAGGGTACTACGTGGGGGCATTTTCCAGACTGATTTTGTTAGAAAGCACAACGCCTTGTCTTAGTCTGCTCAGGCTGCTATAACAAAATACCACGAACTGGGTGGCTTAAACAACAGATATTTATTTCTCACAGTTCTGGAGGCCGGGAAGTCCAGGATCAAGGTGCTGGCAGATTCAGTTCCTGGTGAGGACCCTCTTCCAGGCGGGTTGATGGCTGTCACCTCACTGTGCAGTTATGTGGCTGAGAGTGAGTGACTCTGGTCTGTCCTCTTCTTCTTCTGATAAGGGCACTAATCCCATCATGGGGGCCCCACCCTCATGTCCTTATCTAAATCTAATTACCTCCCAAAGCTTCCACCTCCTAATACTATCACATTGGGGGTTACAGCTTCAACATACGGCTGTTGAGAGGATTCAAACGTTCAGTCCTTCATACCCCTTTCATTTCCCATCGCATAGTCTGGTCCTGTGTTCTATGCAGTGTACATTGGGACACGTACCCAGTGCCGGCTCTGACGTCAGAAAACAGCCTTCCTGAATTCGGTCCCAATGCCACCACTTCTTAGCTGTGGGACGTGGGCAAGTTTCTCTATATTCCCCTCTGGGTCAGTTTCCTCAGCTGGAAAACAAGGATAATAAGAGATTGTAGTGAGGATTAAATGCGTTTATACAGAGCAATACGGTGCAATACACAGTAAGCACTTGAAACAATGTCAACTACAATCATGAAATATTAGTATTAATAATTAATTGTAGGCCGGGTGTGGTGGCTCACGCCTGTAATCCTAGCACTTTGGGAGGCCGAGGTGGGCGGACTGCTCGAGGTTGGGAGTTCAAAACCAGCCTGAGCAAGACACTGTCTCTACTAAAAATAGAAAGAAATTAATTGACCAACTAAAAATATATATACAAAAAATTAGCTGGGCATGGTGGCACATACTTGTAGTCCCAGCTACTCGGGAGGCTGAGGCAGTAGGATCACTTAACCCCAGGAGATTGAGGTTGCTGTGAGCTAGGCTGACACCACGGCACTCACTCTAGCCTGGGCAACAAAGTGAGACTCTGTCTCAAAAATAAATAAATAAATAAAAATAATTAACTGTAGGCCTGACACAGTGGCTCAGGTCTGTAATCTTAGCACTCTGGGAGGCCAAGGTGGGAGGATCACTTGAGCTCAGGAGTTTGAGACCAACCTGAGCAAGAGTGAGACCCCATCACTACAAACAAAAAAAAAAACCTGTATAATTAATCCATTGTAGCAGTTATTGGCAAACATATTAGTAGCGAATAACACGTTATTTGGCAGTATTTAATTTCTCTTTTGGTTGAATATTGAATTTTACAAATGGGTTAGGGCCAAGCCTCTGTTTTAGGTCACAGGCTCACCGAAAGAAAACTGCAACCGGATCTGCTCTGTTGCAGCGAGCAAGAGCCAGGGACCAGAAGCGGGGTGGCTGGGGCTTAAGGGAGAGGGGGCCATTGAGCCTAGCGCCAGGATTCGGTGCCAACCACCCCGGCCCTGGCAGGAAGCAGGGCTGTGACTCTGCAAAGGACAGAACAGCCACACGTGCGGGGTGGCAGCCCTGCCCAGCCCCCCAGCTTTGTGCAGATAGGTTCAGACTCGTGGAAGCACCATCTCTGAATGCGCGTCGCAATTACACATTCACATCTATCTTACCAAATAATCAGAACGGTGAAACTTCAACACCACTGTCCCTGCAATTTCAAGGGTTTAAGGGGTCTCTTTGTGTAACAGGCAAGGGATTAGGGCCAGCCGGGAAATCCAAGTGTTTGAAACCTGTTCAGCGCTTTTGCAGCCAAGGAGTAAGCTGCCAAACATTTTTCTCTCAAAAGAAAATAGGCTGCTGAATACTAGAAAGGGAAAGTCTGAAAAAAACCAAAGAACAACATGGAGGGAATGTCTTAAGAAAAGTGAAATGATGGTGTTGAACTGAAAGGTTAAGAACATTGAGACATTAAACTTAAATGAATATATTTTTAAAACACAACAAGGAGAGAAACAGACCACAAGACGATTTTAAAAAGCCAACCAAGGGAACATTTTTCAGCCTATTAACTTCTAGATTTAGGAAAACAAAGACACAGACGGATTCTTTGTTACAGATCCTCGGAGCACTCAAAGAGTTACGGAGTCAGCTCTTCTTGAGAAATGATCTGAAAGGTCAAGGTTGTGACCATTCTCATCTCCCAGTATCATTACCCTGCCTTCCCATTGTCATTTCACAGAATCCTCCTGGGATCTATAATGCCAAAGTCCAGATCCTCATTACTTTAGATCCGCCTCAAGTAGCATCCCAGTAGAAAATATTCCAAAGAGAACTTAAGCTTCCAAGTTACATGCATGATGTGTATATGGGCAATATATTCTTTTCCTTTAAAAACATTGTTAATTGTGGCAAAATTAAAATGCACATGACATAAAATTTAGCCTCTTAACCACTTTTAAGTGTACAATTCAGTAGTGTTAAGTATATTGACATTGTACAACCAATTTCCAGAACTTTTTCATCTCACAAAACTGAAATTCTGCACCCATTAAACAGCTTTCCATTTCTGCCTCCCCCAGCTCCTGGCACCCACCATTCTACTTTTTGTCTCTATGAATTTGACAACTCTAGGTAACCCATAAAAGTGGAACCATACAGTATTTGTCTTTTTGTGACTGGCTTTGCACTTAGCATAATTTTAAAGGTTATAATTTTGAGGTTCATCTATGTTGTAGCATGGGTCAGAACTAACTTCCTTTTTAAGGCTGAACAACTTTCCATTGTATGGATAGACCATATTTTGTCTGTCCCTTCATCTGTCCATGCAGAAGTGACATGATCCGATTTGGGCTTTATCAATGTGACTCGAATATGGAGCATAGATTGGAAGATGGTGAGGCTAAAGACACCTGCCTAGATAATTAGGCAGTTTTTGTGGAACTCCTGGGGAAAAAGTGCTGTGGCTTCAATGGAAGGCAGTAGCAGTGGCAATTGGGAACAGGTACTAAAGATATTAAGCCGACTGATCAGATGTGGGTGATGAGGGAGATAGAGAACCAGAGATGACTCCCACGTTTCTATTTTGGGTAACTACTTAGATGACAACCAAGATTTGTAATGTAGGAGAAAAGGCAAGTTTTGGGAGAAGAGACCATGAATAAGGTATTGGACATGCTAGAACTGTTTACAATGGCAGGCATATGAAGGTCAGCCACTCCACGTGACCATAAAGATGGACCTATATACCTTTAACAGGGAACTGGCCCAGGAAGCAGATCTGACATCCTTCCATGAAAACTGAGTGCAATGAGATTACCATTAAGATTCCTTAATTCAGAGGTGAGAGGCGGAATATCTACAGGCAGTGTCAAAATTCTTTAAGAATTGGCCGGTCGAGGTGGCTCACACCTGTCATCCTAGCACTCTGGGAGGCCAAGGTGGGCGGATTGCTCGAGGTCAGGAGTTCAAAACCAGCCTGAGCAAGAGTGAGACCCCGTCTCTACTATAAACAGAAACAAATTAATTGGCCAACTAAAAACATATACAAAAAATTAGCCGGGCATGGTGGCGCATGCCTGTAGTCCCAGCTATTTGGGAGGCTGAGACAGAAGGATCGCTTGAGCCCAGGAATTTGAGGTTGATGTGAGCTAAGCTGACACCATGGCACTCTGCTCAGGGCAACGGAGTGAGACTCTGTCTAAAAAAAAAAATTCTTTAAGAATAGTTTTAGATTTGCTTCAACAAACAGAGAAACAAGTGACTGGGCAATATAGCAAAGCTACAATAATTTTACCTTCATAAAAATGTTAGGAGTCAGACAGAATAAAAACAGATTTTTAGCATCTTAACTTAGCACTCATATAGTACACAGCTCTAAGCAACTGTACCTTCACGTACAAATGTAAAGTGAGTGATTCCAGTCCTCTCTACACTTACCTCTCCCCCATGATTTTCATCTTCTTGATGGTCATTGGTGGTTTCCTGCCACCATCATCTTTGTTGCTCCACCTGACTCCTTACTAGTTCCTTCTGCCCCACTCCAATCAATCTCCTTTCTCTTCCTCACACACAGCTACCATAATAGTTTCCTGGTTGTAAAATACACTCCTTCCAGTGGCAAATGTTTAACAGCTGCTGAATAGGGGCCAATATGTAGTGTTTGCCGATTTCTGTGGTGTAAACACTCCCACCTTGGCTGATTCCAAACTATTAATAGCAACATGTTGTCACTCACTTCTCAAAATTAACAGTGGGAAAGCTCTCTTGAGCTTCTTTTTTTTCCCCTGTGGATTTAGGATGTTCAATTGTTCGTTGTTACGTGGATGGATTGTATAATGCTGAAGTCAGGCTTTTCAGTGCTTTGGCAAATGGGTTCCGCACGCCAATAGACAAGAGTCACACTGAATGTGGTGATGTTCCTTCTCCTTTTATCTCAGGGGAAAAACTGGAATGAAATGGAGAATCTGGCTTGCAATTGAGGACAGTTGACAAGGGAGGAAGCTTGGACGTTTCTGCCTTTGAGTTTTGCATAGCCCAGCCAATCTTCCACTTCTCTGGCAGCCCAGATGGTTACCATCTCCCCACCTAACAAGCACTCCCCTCCTTTGAGAAGCCTGGGTTTGTCTAGACTATGTTAATATTTATAAATTCATTCCTTACTTTGCCCTTTTGCAGATCTTTATATTTTGCACAAGGACTTTAGTTCTTTGTGGTAGCATCAATTAGATACTGTTTGTTTTCTGTTCTCCCAAGTTGATAGTAAACTTCTTATGGGTAAAGACTTTATCTGTACACACAATTGATTCTTGATCCTTTGATTGCCGGCTTATTTCTTAAGCCCTTCTCCAATTTGCCTTATCCTAATCTTTTCTAGGCCCTGCATATTTGGATTGATTTTATGGCTTAATTATATACAAAATATCTATATAATTTCATATATAATGTTGGAGACTAAGACCCTTCACATTCCAACGACTTGCCCTACCCACGGGCCTCCTCCTCGTCAGGGAAAATAGCACCCAGCCCCCCAGCTATAGTTCCAAGAAGAATGCATTCCATGCCATGCTTGCTCCAGGGCATGCCACCTGCAATTGTTCCCAACCCCCTGCCAGGTTGGGGTTGAGTGATCCATCACAAAGAGCTTCCGGTGCCATTGGGATGCTAATTGGGGCTAATTAGCCCACAGGAAAGCCTCATCATTCCCCCATTCTATTTTTCTGTTTCTACTTCCTTGTTTTCTGTATATAAAACCTACTAAAAATCCAAGTAAAGTAGACCTTGACAATCATTCGCTTGGTCTCGTTTCTTTCTCTCGCTCATCTCTTTCAGGCACGGTCCCCCTTGCCCCCGCGAGTAACAGAAGGTCCCGCGGGTCTAGACAATATAATATACATGTTCTGTCTTATTTACTATGAAAACTATTTTTGTAATCATATAAAATGTGTTTGCACAATAACAAAATCTTTCAATATTGATAAATCATAAATTATGTTGATAAGAAATTAAATGATAAGAAAATGCTGGTTTTTTGGAGACTTACCTCCATTGCTGAACACTATCTGAGATCAGTTATTCAAGCCTCTGTCCTCCAAGTATAAAACAAAAGTAATAAAAAAAAACCAAAAAACTTCAGGGTGTGGGAAAGGCTCTTTAAGCAAAAAAAAATGTAAAGCAGTTCAATGTTAATATAAAAGTAGTCTATGAATATGATGTATTTGTCAGGCATAAGAATATTCTAGAAAATAGAAACATTTTTCATTGCAGGGATCATTTTTTAAAGCTCAAAGACTCTTGGAACATCTGCAAAATTTAGGATTTGCCAGCCAATTTTACAAGAACCTTGTCCAATCTTTTCATATGTCGAAAAGTCAGTCAGCTGTAAGAACCAAAACAGCATTCAGTAAAGTGAGATACTATAAATACAGATTAGCATCTTCTGTCCAAGCCCTTGTGGGATTTTTTTCAGGTGAAAAAGCAAAACCTATGATAGGATGGCAGAAAGCAAAAAAGGAAAGAGAAAAAAAAAAAAAAAAAGATGCCTAAACCAAGGAGAGCTTTCAAACCTACATCTGTTTATTAACAGAAACAAGTGTTGAGAAGCGTGAGTGATGTGAAGAGAACTGGTTTCACGTAAAAGTGTGTCTTTGTGAAAGAGTTTTCTGCAGTAGGCAGAGGTGAGAGAAAGAGGAAAGGAGGGATTATCTCTTTGGTGTTTCAGACCCAGGCCAACCACATAACGAGGAAGAGTCCTCCTGTGTAAAAATTCACTCTCCTTTTTGGGGGTATTTGTTTTTTGTTTTTGTCTTTGTCTTTGTTTTTGATGTCAGTGTGAACAATGTGTTTGGTCAACTGGTGACAAGGCTTGAGAGGGAGAGATGGAAGAATGGGGGGACGGCGACTATTTTCACTTCCTTTGAGGTAGGTGATTTCAGCCAAGGACAATAAGTTTGTGCCACACAGGATGTTGTCCTGGGAATTTTCCAGGGGCTTAGGGCAGTTCCAGCTGCAGCCCTCTGCCACCATCTCCAGGACACCTGATACTCTCTCCTCTCTGCCACGTCCACCACCCTGCCTGTGCTTTCAGGTGGGCTGGCCCACTGCGCTTCTGTGCCTGGGCTTAGCGTCTCTGTGGGCTTCCTTAGGAGAGTGGACTGAACACAACAGCAGAGACTCCAGCTGTTCACCCAAAGAAAGTACCAGAATTTTTTGTTTGTTTTTACCAATACCTGTTACACAATAAATGTTTTATTAACTTAAATTTGGAACTTTCCTACCATTGTAAAAAAGGCCTTGATAATCCAAAATCAAGAGCATTATTTATTATTTGCTAAATATTTACATATCCACCGTCTGGTAGACACTGTGCTGATCGGTGGTGGGCAGTGATGAAGGAGAAACTTTATATTTCACATAACAAAAAGCAGGATGTGTTCCATGCTGAAGATAGGCCTATTTTTTGATTAACAAAAAGACCACAAATCATTTCACTTGAGGAGTTCAAACTATAAACTCGTCCCACTTCATACCATAGATGCCCATTTAACTTGCATACACTTCTAGACCTTTCTTCTTCCACACTCTTCTTGCTCAACATCCTCTCTCCTTCTTGGCCTTCTGAGTTTTAAAAACAGTGAAATAGAGTTTTTTCCCTGAAATAAGAAATTAATTTTTTTTTTAACTCAGGAAAGCTAAGAAAATGAAAAGGCTGTGAAAAGAAATACCCTTGTGTGTGGAATGAGCTCTTAAAATTAATTCATAAATATTAATATTTATTGGATATGCTGACAAGAACTGGGCTAGGATTGAGGAGACCTTCCCTCAGGGAGCTTATGTTGAAATCTTGTCTATAAGCTTTAAAGACACACATGAGAATAAATGCACAAATACACATCTGACAGCTTTGCACAGATGCCATGAAGGAAGAAAGCAGCCCCATGTGGTAGAGAATCACACAGCCACATGCTGGAGCCAGTGGCCCTCACTCTCGAGAGCTGACTGTTGCATTTCAGAGATCTCCCAGCCTACTGACTTCACATTGCTAGCTTGAAATCAGCGGTGGGAGAAGTATTGACACCACAGGAGTAAGCAAACGCTAACAATCAGGGGTTCCCCCACCTGCCGCCACCCCCCACCCCTATACCAAGAGCCGGTTGTTAAAGTTTACCAGCACACCACTGATAATGGAGTAGAGGAATTGGGCTGGTTTTTTATTTTATTTATTTTTATTATTTTATTTATTTATTTATTTTCCTTCCGTGACATGATTCAGGAAAATTTTTATTTTTTATTTTCTTATTTCAAGAAAATATGAGAGTGCAAACATTTTGGTTGCATTTTATCGGGCTGTTTTTTAAGTAGAGCGGTGGGAGACACCCTGTCTAGGGAGATAACACTTAAAACAGACCCCGAAGGTTTAGAAGAGTGGAGTAGAAAGTGTTTCAGGCAAAAGGATGCCTAAGTGCAAAGGCATTAAAAGCAGGTGGCCTGCAGGGACTTCCAGGACTTGTCAGAGGTGAGGGTGGTTAGAGAGCAGCGAGCTAGGGGGCAGAAGCCAGACGACATGCGACCTGTGGAGCAAGTATCGTGGGGCTCTGTAGGTCAAGGCCGTGTGTTTCGGTGCTCAGTCAAGAGACATGCAAGGGTCTTAAGCAGGTTGGGGGCGTGTGTGACATGATTTGATTTGTGTGTTAAGAGGCCCCTGGGTAAAGAATGAATTTCACGGCGACAGGAGCAGGCGGAGGCCACTGCAGAGTCTCAGGTGTGAGATGGTGTCCCACGGACTCACGTGGGTGGTGCTGAGGCTGGAAGAGCAGAGAGAGACCTGAGACACACAGTGGAAGACAAACCGGCAAGGGACTTGGCTGGAACTTGAGATCATCACTAGCATTTTTTTTAAAGAAAGAAAAATGTCACACACAGAACAGAATGACTGCCTTTGGTGGCTTGAACGTGTCTTTCCTAAAGGTCCTTCCCCGCCGCTGCCCACCTTCCCTGTGTCCCGACACTGTTACCCTCTGATCCCGTGCCCCAGGGAAGTGGCTCCTCGTGGGAGCTCGGGTCCCTTGGTGGTGGCTTGCAGAGCGCATGCGCAGAGGAGGGAGCGCCACCTGCTGAAACCCGGGGCCTTGATGCGCTCGGGAACAGAGGGTTTCTTTCTAGTCCTCTGCTGACCTTCTGCCTACTTGGCTCCAAATTGACTTAAACATCTACTTTCCTTTATGCACCACTTTTCAGAGAGAAACTCAGTTCTTTTTTCTTTCTTTCTTTTTTCTCTCTCTCTTTAAAATGAAGGCACTAAAAACCAGGTGCTATAAAATCCAGGTACTGAGCTAACTTAGGAAAATGATAGTTCTCTGGTGCAATAACCGAAGTTATTTGGCAATTTAACTCTTGCAGTCCTTGGTGGCCACACCGGACAATGGGGTCAATATTACCCTGTGATACATTTAAAACTGATAAGAGCAGATACTACACTTGATCTTAGACAGAAGACCAAGAAGCAATTTGATACATTTTGAAAGTATACACCTTGCCAGAAGTAACATGTGGAAGAGAGCCTGGAATTTCTTGTTTCTGTTGTTTATTTTGATTAAGGAGGGTTTGGAAGGACATTTGGGGTAAGATTTTAAAGCCATGTTTTGATGGCTGAGAGTGGTGGCTCTTGCTTCAATCCTGGCACTTTAGGAGGCCAAGGTAGGAGAATGGCTTGAGACCAGGAGCTCAAGACCTGTCTGAGCAGCATAATGAGGCCTTGTCTCTAGATAAAATGCAGACTATCAGCTAGGCCTGGTGGCATATTCCTGTAGTCCCAGCCACTCAGGAGGCTGAGGCAGGAGGATCACTTGGGCCCAGAGTCGGAGGCTGCAGTGAGCTATGATGACACCACTGCACTCTAGCCTAGGTGACAGAACGAGAGCCTGTCTCAAAAATAAATAAATAAATAAAAATAAAGTGATGTTTTGATACGGCTTTCCTTTCGGGAATAATAGGGATTTTTCTGACTGTCAAATAAGTGCATTATCAATAAATATAAGATGGGGAAAATGGCAAGTATCCCAGGCTGGCTTGTTTTCTGTTTTGTTTTTGTTTTTGTTTTGAGACAGGGCCTCACTCTGTCATGTGGTCTAAGTGCAGTGGCATCATCATAGTTCACTGCAACCTCAAACTCCTGGGCTCAAGCAATCCTTCTGCCTCAGCCTCCCGAGTGGCTGGGACTATAGGAGTGTGCCACCAAGCCTGGCTAATTTTCTCTATTTTTAGTAGGGATGGGGTCTCACTCTTGCTCAGGCTGGTCTCAAACTCCTGACCTCAATAGATCCTCTCACCTCGGCCTCCCAAAGTGCTAGGATTACAGATGTGAGCCACTGCGTCCAGCCTGGCTTATTTTTTAAAGTTGTAAAAAACGAAGATCTGTTTTATAATTTCAAAATTTTACGTGTTAAAATAGTTAATAAATAATTGCTACAAATGTATACCAACCAAATAGTAGGAAAGAACTGGAACTTCACAGTAATAGAAGACTTCTCATCTGTATCAGCTGCCCTACAAGCCAGGACATTTGTATAGCATCATTACATTACATTCCACACCTTCACACAGATGAAGCAATATTATAAAACATAAGAAACAAAATCCACAGCCAACCCTTTGAGAACTTTGCAAATCATAGTTTGAGGCGAAATGGATCCACAGAGAAGGAGCAGTAGATTAAGGTTTGTGTTGATTGGGGGAACTTGGATTCAGACTAAAGAGACATAACTTGAAATCAATGGCTGTGTTTGGCTTTGTGAATGCTTTCAAACTCTTTCTATTTTGACTTCCTCTGAAATCCAAGAGGATAATGTTTTTACCAAAAATATTTACAAGGAAATGGGAAACGTAAGTGATCCCCAGTGAAAATCAATTTCCGAAAACCCTTAAAACCCTATTATTAGGCAAACAAAGACTACACAGAGATTCTGCTCCCACCGCTCAAGGACTTCTTAGAGGCAGGAATGAAACCTGTCTGGCAGCTAAGGAAAGGACTTTGGATCCCTGTGGGTGCATGAAAGGACATGGAGGGGAATCCCATCTTCTTAAGGTCTTCATATTTAATATAAGTTTCTGGATTCTTTGTTATATAACCAAAGAAATTAATCAGAATATGTGTGTGTGGGGGGGCTTATCTCCTACTGTCAGACATATGAGATGATCTGATAGCCACAGGCAATATTTACCCATACAGACCCTGTGATGAAGCCATTCTCTACATTAATACATTATTTCCTTCCTTCCTTCCTTCCTTCCTTCCTTCCTTCCTTCCTTCCTTCCTTCCTTCCTTCCTTCCTTCCTTCCTTCCTTCCTTCTTTTCTTCCTTCCTCTCCTTTTCCTCTCTTTTTCCCTCTATCTTTCTTAATTTTTTTCCCTCTAACTTCCTTTCCCTCTCTCCTTTCTTCTTCCTTCCTTCCTTCCATCCTTCCATTCTTTCTTTCTTCTTTCTTCCATGGACATTGCCTGAGCCCTTACTCCTGCGGTGTGCTTGGACGCTAGAGACATGAACTTATGAGTGAGGCAGTCCTTGCCCTCTGGGAGCTCTTCCCACAGGCAAACAAGGTGAGCATGATGGGGTGAACACTTACTGAACTTAGGGATTCAGTAATAGGAGAAGGGTCTCACAAGGAAGGAAAGTTGATATTTAATTGAATATTTAAAGCTAAACAGAAAATTGTCAATGAGACAAGAAGAGAATAATTGGCCTAGGCAGAGACTAAAATATGTTCTCTTTTTTTTCTGGTAGAATTATAAATAGGCATCATGTTAATAGCTGTGTTAATCTCTTCTGGGAAGATTTTGGCTATTAGAATATTTAGCTTTGGCATTTCATTTAGAAAATTACAAACATTTCCAAAATTAAAAACAGCATATTTAAGCCTTTATACGCTTTCTCTTTCCAATGAATAGAGGTAAGAAATGTCAAAAGAAAATAATATTAAGACAATGAGAAAAAGCTTCCTGACTGCATGTCGTGAGTCTTTGACAGTTCATGGTGGTGGCGAACACTTATGGTTCCAAGTCTCCTTCATACCATGTAAGAAAAACAACAGGGACAATAATCACATAGAATAAAACCAAGCCAGCATTTCTCCCACAGATATTCTAAACTGGGCCGTAGTGGAGCCTGCTGTTTTTGTTGCCTGGTAGCCATATACCCTTACTCTGATAACCAAACATTTTTTTCTTGGGGCTCATGCTCTATTCATTCACAATCACTGTTCAGCTTGTGGATTTGGCTCCAGCCTCCACACCAAGCGTTGACTGTGAGACTCAGGCAGGACCACTCAATGCATCGCCTTCCCTGGGCCCATAGGGATTGGTTCCCAGATGAGCACGTGAGCCAATCAGAGCTAAGTAAACCGCTTGGCCTTCTGGGAAAGAGATTCTGAACTTGCAGAGGGGAAGACCTGAATCCTGTGGCTGCTGTTGCTGCAATTTAGATATCTCAAGAGCAGGGCTTACTTGAGAATGGGGTGAACATAAAGAGAGATGGAATGAGAAAAACTAACTCCTACAGCCATCATTTGAGCACCTAGACTTTTCCATCCCATGAAACACACCTAGGCTTTTTGATTCCATGAACCAATTTTGCTTTCACCAGTTTTTGTTGGAATTTTTGTCCTTCACTCATATAATGACATTGTGTGATGGAGCAGAGAACATTCTCAAAGAGATCATTACAGTAAATACAGAAGCAAGTTTTGAAGAACTCTCTTGTACCATTCCTCATAGCAGGTCAATTGCAAAATGCCAAAGCATGGTAAAATCAATTCTAAAGGAAACTAAAACAATGTAGTCCCAAATTATGAACCTGGCTTGAGTCAAGAATATGGATACACATCATATTCTTCAGAAAACTCACAATGAATACTGTATCTTGACATTACACTTTATAATATGCAGTGAGAGTTTTCTAACAAGACTCTGAAGTATGGATATTCTGTGTTACTAATTAAGAGATTGAGCATAAGTTTGATAATCAATGAAGTCTCTTATAAAAGTTAGACCGGAGGCTGGGCGCGGTGGCTCACGCCTGTAATCCTAGCTCTCGGGGAGGCCGAGGTGGGAAGATTACTTAAGGTCAGGAGTTCAAAACCAGCCTGAGCAAGAGCGAGACCCCATCTATACTAAAAGTAGAAAGAAATTAATTGGCCAACTAAAAATATATAGAAAAAATTAGCATGGCGGCACATGCCTGTAGTCCCAGTTACTCAGGAGGCTGAGGCAGAAGGATTGCTTGAGCCCAGGAGTTTGAGGTTGCTGTGAGCTAGGCTGATGCTACAGCAGCCTGGGCAACAGAGTGAGACTTTGTCTCAAAAAAGAAAAAAAAAACTTAGACAGGACATCCTCATAGAGCCATCCTTTCAGGGTTTGTATTCCTTTTCCATTATTTTATAGTGATTAAGAAGTCTGGGACAGGTAAGATAACATGTCTTGGTCTTGGTTTCCTCCCCTGAAAGATTATTATATTTTTCAGGTGATTATTATATTACCTACCACAGAGTTGTGAGGACAGAATGAGTGAATGTATGTAAAACAATTAGAAGCATGCTTAGCATCTCGTGAGTGCCCAATATATGTTTAGTAACCATTATTTTTATCATTATCATATCCTCACAGAGAATCTTTGTAGGCAGGGCCAAGATGTTACTCAAAATCAAACAGTTTGATTTGTCACTCAAATCAAACTCCAATACCCAGAAAAATTGATAACTTAAGTCCCAAAGTTCTGTTATAGATCATATCTATAATTGCTTACAAGGGACCATTTGTAAAACCTGGATTTACCAATTGCAGTCATTAAGGGAAAAAAGTCCATATGCAAAATGTCTAATTTTAGAAAGTACAACTTCCTGATGACTGCTCTAAGAAGAGCTGCAAAATGGACCCTAGGTAAATCAAGGATGTGACCAGAGCTATAAAACATTGGCTGATGTTGGCACAAAAATATATTTTGGTTTAGAGTGCAATCTTGTGTCACCTTTCTGACAATAATCAAATAACTTAATCAATTGTTGGGGCCTCTGTGGGTATATGACAGCCATCAGTAAGGCCATGTAACCTTGGGTAAGTTGCTTGATCTCTCTGCGCCTCAGTCTCCTGTAGGAGGACTGTCCTGGGATTAAAGAGCATAGCACCTATCAGGTGCTTAGTGTAGTGTCAGGTACATACTACAAGTTCATTAGAAGCTAGTGTGTTCGGAGTTGAGTTTACTTGTACATACAGATAACTCAGATGACAGAGGCTTAAACATCTGGTCTTTATTTTTCTGTCACCAAACAAGAAGTCTGAAGATGGATGGCCCAGGGCTTATCTGGAGACCTGAGCAGGCAGGTAGATGCAAGATCTCTGTGACTCTCTGGGCGTCTTCCTCATGTCTGGTCATAAGATAGCAGCAGCAGCCATTGCATCCATGCTTCACCCTTTAGTCAGGAACATCAAAATCTGGGGTCTGTTAGTTTTTATAAAAAGGAGAGAATTGACATGGCAGTGTTTGTTGTAGTTAGCTATCAATTATGTAGCAGTTGATCATCCCAGATCTTCATAATATTCCTGGAGGTGGGAATGGGAGGTATTATTTCCATTTTACAGATGTGGAAGCTGAGGCCACAGAGGAGAAAAAACACCTTGCTCATGGCCATACAATAGTAGGTGGAAGAAACAAGATTCTAACTCAGCCCACTGTTCTTCTAGCTCTTAGTGTCTAACTCTTAGCAGCACACCAAGGAGTATCTCTGTTGTCAGCTCAGAAATGAGTTTTAAGACAACAAATAAGGGGGTCAATGAATGTGATGTCATTAAATATAAATTAAAATAATGTGCTGTACGATACTGTGATCATCTCAGGGTCTGGGTAAAGAGAAAAGGGAAGAGAAAGCTAAAGATTGAGATGGGAAGTAAATAAGAGTCAGACATGGGCCGGGCACGGTGGCTCACGCCTGTAATCCTAGCACTCTGGGAGGCTGAGGCGGGCGGATTGCTTGAGGTCAGGAGTTCAAAACCAGCCTGAGCAAGAGTGAGACCCCGTCTCTAGTATAAATAGAAAGAAATTAATTGGCCAACTAATATATATAGAAAAAATTAGCTGGGCATGGTGGCGCATGCCTGTAGTCCCAGCTACTCGGGAGGCTGAGGCAGCAGGATGGCTTGAGCCCAGGAGTTTGAGGTTGCTGTGAGCTAGGCTGACACCACAGCACTCACTCTAGCCCAGGCAACAGAGTGAGACTCTGTCTCAAAAAAAAAAAAAAAAAAAAAGTCAGACATGAAAATCATCTATGAAAATCAGATATGAAAAGCATATGAAAATCTAAAGTGCAAAGAAAGGGTTGCTCCTATAGTAACAACTTCGTGTTTTCCTTTACAGTGTCGTTTGTGGAATGTAGTGAATGTGTGTGCTTGCAGATAAACATGCATGCTTGAGCAAGTGTATCCACAGGCCTGATGACACACACCATTATGTTAGTAAGATCAGAAATAATATCAGATTATACTTGGGAGTCTGAGGCAGGAGGATTGCTTTAGCCCAGGAGTTTGTGGCTGTAGTGTGCCATGATCAAACTCGTGAACAGCCACTGCACTCCAGCCTGGACAACATAGTGAGACCCTGCCTCTTTAAAAAAAAAAAAATGGCTGGGCGCAGTGGCTCATACCTATAATCCTAGCACTTTGGGTGGCTGAGGTGGGAAGATTGCTTGAAGCCAAGAGTTCAAGAACAGTCTGAGAAACATAGCGACACCATTTCTTACAATGGAAAAATGATTTGGGCGTGGTCACGTGCACCTGTGGCCCTGCCTACTCCGGAGGCTGAAAAAGGAGGATGGCTTGAGCCCAGGAGTTTGAGGTTGCAGTGAGCTATAATCATGCCATTGCATTCCAGCCTGGGCAACAGGGTGAGACCCTATCTCCAAGGAAAGAAAGAAAGAATACCAGATTAATTCTTCTTGATTATTAATAATGTCTCTCAGTCCATGTAGATTGATTTTATGCAAAAATTTCCGTATTAAAAGAGATTTATTTTCCATGTACATTTGATATGATTTAAGGAACTTTTTCTTTCTTTCCTTATCACTGCAACCTAGAACTCCTGGTTTCAAGCAAAGTGATACTCCTGCTTCAGCCTCCTGGGTAACTAGGACTACAGCTGTGTTCTGCCAAGTCCAGCTATTTTTTTTTTTAACATTTTTGTAGAGAATGGGTCTTGCTATGTTGCCCCAGGCTGGTTTCAAACTCCTGGGCTCAAGCCATCGTCCTACCTCATCCTGCAAAGTGCTGAGATTACAGGCATGAGCTACTGTGCCTGGCCAATTTAGGCAACTTTTAATATTTAAATATATATTTTATATCACATAACCCCACAGTAACGGGATTCATTGTTGTGTATTTTAAAAATGGGGGGGGGAAGCATCATAGTTAGCAATCATCTTAAAAATTAATCTTACCAGAAATTCTGCAGGGAGATAGGAACACCTATACACTGCTGGTGGGACTGCAAACTAGTACAACCTCTATGGAAAGTAGTATGGAGATACCTTAAAGAACTAAAAGTAGAACTACCATTTGATCCAGCAATCCTTCGGTATTTACCCAAAGGAAAAAAAGACATTCTGTGAGAAAGATCCACACTTGAATGTTTAGAGCAGCACAATTCACAACAACCCAGGTGCCTATCAATACATGAGTGGATTAATAAAATGTGGTATATGTATACCATGGAGTATTCCTCAGCCATAAAAAAATGGTGAACTAATACCTCTTGTATTACCTGGATGGAACTGGAGCCCAATCTTCTAAGTGAAGTATCACAAGAATGAAAAAATAAACACCACATGTACTCACCATTAAATTGGTACTAATCCATCAACACCTATGTGTACATATGGAAGTAATGTTAATTGGTGTCAGGCAGGTGGGAGTGTGGAAGAGGGGGTGGGTAGACTCACACCTGACGGGCGTGGTGCGTGCTGTCTGAGGTTGGACACACTTGTAGCTCTGATTTGGGTGATGCAAAGGCAATTTATGTAAACAAATCGTTTGTATTCCCATAATATTCTGAAATTTTTAAAAAATTAAACTTACTAGAAATTAAAGTTTAATCAAAGCATTTCTTCAGTGACAAAACCAACTAGCATGATACAATGTGGACATTACAACCAGAGAGCTGCCTGGATTGAAACTATGGTTGTTTCCTTTCAGCTCCTCATCTGTAAAATGGGGATATTTACCTCACACGGTTGTTGTGAGAATTAAATTTCATAATGTACATAAAGTGTTTAGCACAGTGCTCAACATATAGAAACACACTATTTATTTATTTGTTTGTTTGTTTGAGACAGTCTCACTCTGTTGCTCGGGCTAGAGTGCCATGGCGTCAGCCTAGCTCACAGCAACCTCAAATTCCTGGGCTCAGGTGATCCTCATGCCTCAGCCTCCCGAGTAGCTGGGACTACAGGCATGCATCACCATGCCCGGCTAATTTTTTCTATATATTTTTAATTGGCCAATTAATTTCTTTTCTATTTATAGTAGAGATGAGGTCTTGCTCTTGCTCAGGCTAGTTTCAAACTCCTGACCTTGAGCAATCCACCCGCCTCGGCCTCCCAGAGTGCTAGGATTACAAGCGTGAGCCACCATGCCTGGCCAGAAACACACAATTTACATCCTAGTAAATTTCCCTTTTCTTTATTTCACTAAATAAATTTTAGCATTCCTTGTCTTCACTAAATTGGCAAAAAGTTCTCTAATACTGACATTATAATTATTATTTTAAAACGCTACAATTTTTATTAAAGTTAAAATTCTAAAAGGTGTACCTTCTCAATTAATTATATGGCTACTAAAAGAACATTAGGCATAGAAATAATTTCATAGTTATAGTTTACAAACTAAAGTACCACATTACTTCTCTAAATTTCAAAATACACTTATTTTCCTGCTACAAAAATGGCCTTAGAATTTAAATTCCACCATCCACCTTTAAAAGTAAGAAACATAGGCCAGGCACAGGTGGCTAACACCTGTAATCCTAGCACTCTAGGAGGCTGAGGGAGGAGGATCGCTGAGGTCGGTTTGAGACCAGCCTGAGCAAGAGCTGAGACTCCATCTCTACAAAAAATAAAAAAGCTAGCCAGGTGGTGTGTGCCTATAGTCTCAGCTACTCAGGAGGCTGAGGCAGGAGGATCACTTGAGCCCAGGAGTTTGAGGCTGCAGTGAGCTATGATGATGCCACTGCACTCTATCCAGAGTGACAGAGTGAGACTCTGTCTCAAAAAAAAAAAAAGGAAGAAACATAGAAGGTCATTAACATCATGAACTGTGTAACAAAATACCCCTGCCTTGGTTAACAGTACCATGTACTTACTTGTGCTTGAGTCTGGTAGGCCGCCATCTTGACCTCACAGTGGTAGGGCGTCCACATGACACTTTTCAAATAGAGTGGGTGTAAACCTTCAGCCAATTTCCATTACTTTATACAATGTAGGGAGTTCTGTTCTCGTGAGAGTCAACTCTCCAAGCATTTCCTTTAATCTCATTGGTAACCTTCAGACTTTTAAGCTTCCCAAACTGCAGAAACATTTAGCTCTAATATGAAAGACTCATTCCTCAAGAACTATCAGCGACAAGTTTCTCTTATTTTTATAAAACATCTTCCCATGTAAAGGCAAGAGCAGGGTCCTAAAAGTTTGCCTCAGGCCTCAAGAGAGTTGGAAAAACTTGGGCTTAGCTTTTGGAATCCTTTTGACCTAGTTTTGACTTAAGATTCAATACAATTGCACAGAATTGTGTGCTATTTGTTTTACTTTAGCTTTTTAAAAATTTAGTCTATTTCTATATTACTGTGATGCCATTTTCACACCCATAACAGGATCCAAACACGTCCAGAAAGCGCATGTGGTTGATATTTCTTCTAAATTTTTTGAACTTATAATAGTTTCCCCTTGTTTTATTAAAGATTTGTTTGTTTTGGTTTGGTTTTGTAATGGCATTTATTTATTTATTTTTGAGATAAATAAACAGGGACTCACTCTGTTGCCCGGGCTAGAGTGCCGTGGCATCAGCCTAGCTCACAGCAACCTCAAACTCCTGGGCTCAAGCAATCCTTCTGCCTCAGCCTCCCGAGTAGCTGGGACTACAGGCATGTGCCACCATGCCCCGCTAATTTTTTCTCTATATATTTTTAAGTGTCCAACTAATTTCTTTCTATTTTTAGTAGAGATAGGGTCTCGCTCTTGCTCAGGCTGGTCTCGAACTCCTGAGCTCAAACGGTCCACCCACCTCTACCTCTCAGAGTACTAGGATTACTGGCATGAGCCACCACCACCAGCCAACAGCATTTATTTTTTGAAGGGATCAGGCTGTTTGTCTAGTATAATGTCCCACATTCTGAATTGTTTTGCCCTTCACATGAAGTGCAGTCTGCCTTGAATTGATTTTGTGCCTTATCTGGTGTAAAGAGCCATTGCATTTTTCCCATATGGATGTCCAGTTAGCCTCCAGCATTTACTGAAAGCCCATTCTTTCCTAATGCTCCACATTTACTACTTTAAATCTATCTATCTATCATCAGGGACTATTTCTGGGCCCTGCATTCTTTTCCAGCGAACTATTTGTCTAATACCACCTTGTCTTAATTCCTTAATCCCCAAATATACATATTTGTAATAAGTCTTGATATCTAATAAAGTAAGGAGCTCTAATTTGTTCTTCTTCAAGAATATCCTGATCACTTTAGATTTTTGCAAATCCATGCAAATTTTAGAATTAACATGTCAGCTTCTACAAACAACCTGTTGAAATTTTTATTGAGGATTGCATTGTATTTATAAAACAAGTGGAAAGACTTGCCACCTTTATAATATTAAGTCTTCTAATTAATATACATTACATATATAGTTAGTATCATCCTCAGGCTCAAGCAGTGAGGCCTCTGGGCCCCAATTTCAGGCTCTGCATGGATTGTGGCCCTTCCTATGGAGTAGGGAAGTCCATGGGGTCAATGGGATGTGCCATCCAGAGCCAGCCAGCACTACCTTCTAGAACACACACAGGCAGGCCTGTTCCCTGGGACTGTCTTTCCAAAGGCAGAGGAATCTACCAAGGTACACCTTTGGGCCTAAGGATTGATTAAATGATGGTCAAATGTGGTCAAGGGATGCAGGTGTTGTGGATGGAGCTTGGGGCCGTGGGTTGATGTGTCCACTTGTGTGCATGAGAGGGCCCTTCTGGTGCAGGTTAAGATGGAGCCAGGGGCGGCAAGATTACAGCGTAGCTTGGAGAAAACACCAGAGGCCTTGAACCAGCACAGGACTTTTGAAGAGTCCTAGATTCTGAAATTTTTGAAGATACACTTATCAATGTAAGAGAACAGACTACATCTTATTTAACCATTTATTGACTATAAATGGTTAAATATTTATACGATATGCAGACTTCCATTTGTATTCTTGGCTGGGGTATCACATAAAGTCAGACCGGGACTGATGATATATTGTTTTATTTTAATCTTCTTTAATTTCACGCAATAATGTTTTAAGGCTTTCTGCATAGAGAACTCAAATATTTTTTAAAAAATCTATTTCTAAGCTAGCACAGTGGTTTACGCCAGTAATCCCAGCTCTTTGGGAGGCCAGGGCAGGAGGATTGCTTGAGACCAGGTGTTCAAGAAAAGCCTGGGCAATATTAGCAAGATCTTGTCTCTACAAAAAATTTAAAAATTAGCCGGGCACTTGTAGTCCGAGCTACTACAGGCAGAAGGATGGCTTGAACCCAGGAATTCCAGGTTATCATGAGCTATGATTGGGCCACTACATTCCAGCCTGGGTGACAGAGAAGACCTATCTCTACTTAAAATAATAATAATAATATATACACACATGCACACATATATGCAAATATATTTTTCCAGTTATTTGATAAAATTTCATTTTAAATTATTGGATGCACATATATATAAATTCAATTAATTTTTATATATTGATTTTGGATTTAAGAAAATCCAAACTCTCCTATTAATACTAATAATTTATCTTTAGATTCTCTTGGATTTTCTATATATACAATCATATATAATTTGTAAATAAAAATAATTTCATTTCTTCCTTCCCAATCCTTAAACCTTGTCTTTATTTTGTTCCTGATTTTGACAGGAAACCTTTTAATGTTTTGCCAGTAAGTATAAAGTATGCTTGTGGTTTTGGAAGATACCTTTTATCAGATACATAGTTCCCCTCTATTCCTTCTTTGATAAGATTTTTAAAAAATTATTAATGGGAGTTGAATTTTATTAAATGCTTTTTCTACATCTATTGGGATGGTTACATTATTTTTCTCCTTTAGTCTGTTAATCGTAATGAATTACATTGGTTGATGTATCCATTGGTTGATGTATCTTTACTGATTTTTGAGATTGAGTATTAAAATCCCCCAGTATGGTTGTGGAATCTATCTCCCCTTGTACCTGTTTTTGAGGCAGTTTAGTTAAGTACATATTCAATTAGAATTCTTATGTCTTACTAATGAATTAGATTTTTTTTTTGTTCCACAAACATTTTTTGTGTGTGTGTGAGCACACCAGCCTCATAATTATGTTACCATTTTTATATATTACTGGAATATGTTTGCTAACACTTAGTTTATAATTTTGCATCTATATTCATGAATAAAAAATACATATTCTGTAGTTTTCCTTTCTTATAATGTATTTGTTACGATTTTGTGTGAAAGATATGCTAGCTTTGTAGTCTCAGGAAGAATTTGTATAAGGCTGATGTTATTTCTTCTTTAGATATATGGTAGATATTACCAATGAAACCATCTGGACCTACAGGGTTTTTTTAAATGGGAAAGATTTAAATTGCTCATCTCAGTTATGAATAGTTATAAGACTATTTTAGTTTGCTAATTTCTTCTTGTGTCAATTTTGATATATTGTCATTTTGGAGAAGAATTTCCCCATTTTTCTCTAAATTTTTTTTTTAATTATTTTTTTTATTTTGGCATATTATGGGGGTACAGATTTTAATCTAAATTTTTATATTTATTGACCTAAAGCAATCCATGAATCTCTGTTTCTTTAATGACTGTAAGATCTAAGGTGCCATCTCCTTTTTGTTTCATGGTACTGTTTGTTTATGCTTCCTCTCTCTTTTTGTTCCCTTGCTTGGTCTCACCAGAACTTTTATCAGTTTAATCTCATCAAAGGCAACTTTTGGCTTTCTTGATGTTTCTGTTTTCTATTTCACCAATCATTGCTTTATTATTTCTTTCCTTTTGTTTTAATTTGCTATTCCTTTTCTATTTACTCGAGATCATGCTTGGGTGATGAATTGTCATTCTTGTTTTTTTTTTGTTTTGTTTTGTTTTTTTGAGACAGAGTCTCACTTTGTTACCCAGGCTAGAGTGAGTGCCGTGGCGTCAGCCTAGCTCACAGCAACCTCAAACTCCTGGGCTCAAGCGATTCTGCTGCCTCAGCCTCCCGAGTAGCTGGGACTACAGGCATGCACCACCATGCCCGGCTAATTTTTTCTATATATATTAGTTGGCCAATTAATTTCTTTCTGTTTATAGTAGAGACGGGGTCTCGCTCTTGCTCAGGCTGGTTTCGAACTCCTGACCTTGAGCAATCCGCCCGCCTCAGCCTCCCAGAGAGCTAGGATTACAGGCGTGAGCCACCGCGCCCGGCCTCATTCTTGTTTTTTAAAATATGCATTTTATGGTTATAAATTTTCCTCTAAATACTGTTTTACCTGCATTCTACAAGTTTTAATGTTTTGTACTTTTATTATCATTCAGTATAAAATGTACTAGAATGTTCCTTATAATTTCTTTTTGACACCTGCTGTTTTCCAACTGTATTTTCAAATATATAGGATTTCTATTGTGTTTTTCTTATAAATTTGTAGCTTGATTTTATTGTGGTTAGGAAACATACTCTGATTCCAATCCCTTGAAATTTATTGAGATTTGTTTCTGTGGCCTAGCATACAAAGTAAATGTTCCATGGGCACTTATAAAAAATTCTTGGGTGAAATACTTTATATCCATCCGTAAGGTAAAGTTTGTTAATAGTGTTACTCAATCCTTCCTGTATCTTTACTGATTTTTGAGATTGAGTATTAAAATCCCACAGTATGGTTGTGGAATCTATCTCCCCTTGTATCTGTTTTTGAGGCAGTTTTGTTAAGTACATATTCATTTAGAATTCTTGTGTCTTACCAATGAATTGGATTTTTTTTTTTTTTTTTTTTTTTTTTGAGACAGAGTCTCACTTTGTTGCCCAGGCTAGAGTGAGTGCCATGGCGTCAGCCTAGCTCACAGCAACCTCAAACTCCTGGGCTCGAGTGATCCTTCTGCCTCAGCCTCCCGGGTAGCTGGGACTACAGGCATGCGCCACCATGCCCGGCTAATTTTTTTTATATATATATATCAGTTGGCCAATTAATTCCTTTCTATTTATAGTAGAGACGGGGTCTCGCTCTTGCTCAGGCTGGCTTCGAACTCCTGACCTTGAGCAATCCGCCCGCCTCGGCCTCCCAAGAGCTAGGATTACAGGCGTGAGCCACAGCGCCCGGCCTGAATTGGATTTTTTGTTGTTGTTGTTCCACAAACATTTTCTTTTCTTTCTTTTTTTTTTTTTTTTGTGAGCACACCTTTTTTTTTCTAGCATATTATGGGGTACAATGTTTAGGTTATGTGTGTTGCCTTTTTCCCCTTCTCCCTCCACCCCCAGAATGAATTGGACTTTCAATCATTATAAAGTAACTAACTGTGATGATGCTTTTTCTAAGTAGTTTGTCTAATATTAATAAACAGCAGTCTTATTTTAAATAACATTCACATGGTGTATCTTTTCCACCCTATAGCAACCTTTCTATAATATGTCCTTATGCTTTTTTTTGTTTTATCTCTTGAAACAGAATGTAGTTAGTTGGATTTTGGTTTGTTTGTTTTTTTAATTCAGCCTGAAAATCTTTGCCTTTAGTTTTTTGCCCTTATGAACATTCAGTTCACTTACATTTAATATAATTATTGATATATTTGTAATTAAATTTATTAATACTATCTTTTTGCCCTCTTTTTGTCCCATACATTCCATACTCCCTTTTCACTCCTTTCTTTCTTTCTTTTATATTAATTTGCTTACTATTCTATCTTTTACCTTTGATAATTTAGAATTTACACTCTTTTATTATTATCTTAGTTGTTTCCATAGAGAGTAAAGCATACATTCCTTAAGACTATAATGCTAAGAAAAAAAAATACATTCTTGACTTATTAGTTCTAATACTATATGATACTATTACTCTCACCCTGAACAAAAAATAAAATCTTAGAAAATTTTAATCTCATTTACTCCCATTTTGACTTATGTGTTATTCTTGTACATTTTAATTCTATACATATTTTAAACCCTACAAGGAATTATTATGGTTCTTTTATGCTATCATTGTTCATTAAGATTTACTCACACATTTGCTATTTTCATTGTCCTTTATTCCTACATTTTCAACTTTACTTCTGGGGCTATTTTCTTTTTACCTGAAAATGATCAGGTAAATTAATTGCCACTTATTTCCTTTTGTATGGACCTTTTGGTAGTCAATTATCTCAATATTTATTAACCTGCAAATATTTTTATTTTTTTACATTCTTGAAAGATATGTTATTGCATGGTCTCTCAACGTTGGCAGACTTTACATTTTTGGCCAGATAACTATTTATTGTGGGGGCTGTCCTGTGCACTGTAGGATATCTAGCAGCTTCCCTACTGCTAAATATTTAGGATATTTAGGCGATGCTGTCATCTGGAGTGAGGTGATACTGCCCCCTAGATGACAGTATCACCTCCCTTCTCAATTGTGACAATTAATAATGTCTCCAGATATCGCCAAATGTCTCCTGGGAAGCAAAATTGCCTTGGTTGAGAACAATGGGTCTACTGAATATAGAGTTCTGATTGGTTGTTATTTTCATTTAGCACATTTAGAATATAATTTCATTGTCATCTGGTTTCCATTATTACCATTGAAAAGTCAGCTGTAAGTCTAACTTTTAGCCTTGGCTACTTTGACTGGTTTTTAAGATGTTCATCTTTGATTTTGATAGTCTGTTGTTTCACCATGATGGCTATAGTTGTGAATTCTTTATCTGGTTTAGTTGGTAGGCTTTTTGGGTCTATGGATTGAGGCCTTTCATAAGTTTTGGATGGCAATCATTAACTCTTTTTTCTATTTTATTTTTTTGTGATACAATTCATACAACATCAAATTTACCACTTTGAAGAGTACTAGTCAGTGGTTTTTAGTATATTACTATGTTGTGCAACCACCACCACTATCTAATTTCAGATTATTTCCATCATTCCCAAAAGAAACTTCATACCTAATAGTAATCAGTACTATTAATAATTTCCCCTTCCCACCACTCCCTGGAAATCACTAATCTATGTTCTATCTCTATGGATTTGCCTATTCTTAGCACTTCATAAATGGAATCATACAATATGTGGTCTTTCTGTCTGGTTTCTATCACTTACCATAGTATAATGTTTTTGAGATTCATTCATGTTGTAGCATGTAATAGTACTTCATTCCTTTTTTGTTAAATAATATTCCATTATATGGAAATACCATATTTTGTTTATCCATTCATCAGTTTATGGAAATTTGGGTTATTTCCACCTTTCTGCTATTATGAATAATGTTTCTAAGAAACACTTATGTATAAACTTTTGTGTGAACTTACATTTTCAATTCTCTTGGTTTCATACCTAAGAGAAGAAACTTGGTGGGTCTTCTAAAACTAGTTATTCTAACATTTTGAGGAGCTGTCAGACTGTTTTCCACAGTGGCTATATCATTTTACATTTTCACCAGCAATGAACAAGGGTTCTAATTTATCTATATCTTCACCAACACATTATTTTGTACTTTTTAAATTAAAACCATCCTAGTGGTTTTGAAATATTAACTCATTGTATTTTGATTTGCATTTCCATAAAGACTAATGATATTTAACATATTTTCATGTATTTATTGGCTATTTGTATATCTTCTTTGGAGACAAGTCTATTCAAATCCTTTGCCCATTACTAAATTGGGTTATTTGGGATTTTTAAAATTATTATTAAGTAGAAAGAATTCTTTTTTTTTTTTTTTTGAGACAGAGTCTTGCTTTGTGGCCCAGCCTAGAGTGAGTGCCGTGGCGTCAGTCTAGCTCACAGCAACCTCAAACTTCTGGGCTTAAGTGATCCTACTGCCTCAGCCTCCCGAGTAGCTGGGACTACAGGCATGCGCCACCATGCCCGGCTATTTTTTCTATATATATATTAGTTGGCCAATTAATTTCTTTCTAATTTTATAGTAGAGACAGGGTCTTGCTCTTGCTCAGGCTGGTTTCGAACTCCTGACCTCGACCACCCGCCTCGGCCTCCCAGAGTGCTAGGATTACAGGCGTGAGCCACCACACCCAGCCAGAAAGAATTCTTGATATATTCTGGATACTAGATCCTCATGAGATTTGCAAATATTTTCTCCTCCCTTTCTGTGGGTTGTAATGACACGTAACTGAGTAAGAAACAAATCTTTACTGTTGCAAGCCACTGAGATTCTAGGGTTGATGCTAACTACAGAATAACTTAATAAAAATTGACTAAACAACTTGCATCTAGCTTTGTGTACCTGCACTATGCCATACCCCTACTTCCTAATATTCTTGAATTATTACTTTAAGGATTCTTCCTCACTCTTTGCTCTGTTCTAGAAATCCTGTTGTTTGGATATCCTGGTTCAGTCCTCCGTATTTCTTATCCCTCTCTTCTATTTTCTGAGTCTCAATATTTTTGCACTTCTTTTTGGGAGACATCTTTAACTTTGTCTTCCAAACCTCCCATTGTGTATTTCATTTCTACTATGACTTTAAATTTCCAAGAGAGCTTTGTGTGTGTGTATGTGTGTGTGTGCATGCTCTCAATGTTTTCAAACTGTTCTTTTTTCATGAATGCAATACTTTCTTTTATTCCTGTGAAAATATTAATTATAATTGTTAGGTGTTTTCTTCTCCCTACATAACGTTTCCTCCAAGTTATTCATTACAAGTTACTTTGCTGGCTTATTTCGAGTTCTATGTTGGAGATTTCTTCAAAGGCCTGGTAGGTAAGTTGTTCAGCATGGAGCATTTAAGAATTCATTGGCTGCTCTGAGAACGTAGATGGGGCTTGCCCACTTAGAATCTCACAGTGGACATTTGTAGTGAGCTATACTACTGGGGAAACTTCAATGTCAGTACATTTAAGCTGTTCCTCATGAACTGATCATAGTTCCCAGAGATGGATCTTTCAGTGTCTTGTGTAGGAAGTTTGGGCTTGGCTGCCAATGTTTTGTGACTTTTGAGAGCCAGATGTAGAAAAATGGCTAAAAGGAAAGGAGAGCTGTCTCAGCATTCAGTGTGAATTGTTCACTTAATCACACTGTTTTGATAATGAAACTCCTCTCTTTGCTTGGGACAGTTATCCCCCAGTTCAAAAACCAAAATTTTATCCACCCTAGAGAATAAACTTGCAATCTTCTCAGATGAAGAAGGAGTATATGCCTCACTGAGCAGGCCCGAGTAGGAAATATGAGTGTCAAATTTATTCTTAATAGACTTTCAAAAAATCTTCCTGTTTCAGTTCCATTTTTGTCACTTTCTTCCAAAGTTACTGGGTGCTTTCCGATTGTGGCAGTTTTGCAATATTATTTGGGTTCTTGGTTTTCCTTACTGCCAAATTAGGATTTAACCTTCTTACTTCTGTTAGGCAGCTAACATTTGTGAATATAATTTCAGCTTCCAAAACTTTTATGTTTTTGTTTTCTCTATGACCTCTTTATTCTTGATGGTTTTAGGTAGGCAATAATTTTGTAGAAACCCATTTACTGTCTTGTCAGTGGAATTCTAAGAGGAATCAAATGGAAATATATATGTCTGCCATCCTTACCCAGAAGTCTATCTTGTCTCTCTTGACAGTTGTGATCTAAGAAAAAACAATGGTCAATATATATCATCCTATGGCCAAATATAATTCTGTGGGCCGGGCGCGGTGGCTCACGCCTGTAATCCTAGCACTCTGGGAGGCCGAGGCGGGCAGATTGCTCAAGGTCAGGAGTTCAAAACCAGCCTGAGCAAGACCCCGTCTCTACTAAAAATAGAAAGAAATTAATTGGACAACTAAAAATATATATACAAACAATTATCCGGGCATGGTGGCACATGCCTGTAGTCCCAGCTACTTGGGAGGCTGAGACAGGAGGATTGCCTGAGGCCAGGAGTTTGAGGTTGCTGTGAGCTAGGCTGATGCCATGGCACTCACTCTAGCCTGGGCAACAAAGTGAGACTCTGTCTCAAAAAAAAAAAAAAAAAAAAAAAAAAAAAAAAAAAAAAAATATATATATATATATATATATATATATAAAAAATTCTGTTTATTCAAAGGCAAAGCACATCTTCATCCAGTGGCAGCTACAGCCATTCACTATAAGAGTAATGTGGCATTTTTTAGGGACAAATTTTTTATTATTTGACTGCTATAGTTAAATTGGATGTATGTTGAACTATTGCCCTCTAAGATCTATAGCAACCTGGAAATCTTCTGATTCTATGATCTGCTGCTGTGATCTAACACTGTGTTTTGCGGTTATATTAAGGAGTTATTTCCATAGTTTGTTCATATATTTCTTCTTTCTTTCTTTTTTTTTTTTAGACAGGGTCTCCCTCTGTCACCCTGGGTAGTGTGCAGTGCCATCATCATAGCTCACTGCAGCCTCAAACTCCTGGACTCAAGTGATCCTCCTGCCTCTGTCTCCCAAGTAGCTGGAACTACAGGCACAGGCCACCGCACCTGGCTAATTCTTTCTATTTTTGGTAGAGACAGGGTCTCGCTCTTGCTCAAGCTGGTCTCAAACTCCTGACCTCAAGCGATCCTCCTGCTTCAGCTTCCCAGAGTACTAGAATTATAGGTAGGCATGAGCCACCATGCCCAGGCCTCAAATATTTTTTCTTCTCTTCTGTGATTGTATCACAATAATGCCACTATATGCAAGTGAATCATACATTTGTTAGCAAATATATCTTGGTTTTCCCATACAGTACAGCAAAGAAGGATATCAGCTAAAGGAAACAAAGAACTGGATGGATGATCCAACCATCTGCCAAAAATTAAATTCAAATAAGATATCAGTAACAAGTACAATCAAACAGAAATTAATAGGATAATTTCCTTCTCCCAAAAGACTGATAGCCACATTGAATGAAACTAACTAAGAAAAGGAAGAATGTCCCACCAGTCAAAGGTGAAGTAGAAGCCACTCAAAGAGCTTTGACTACATTAATGGGTTATTTTATTAAATGGGTAGTTGGCAGGAAAAAAGTTTATTCAATAAGTTGGCAACATGAAGTTAAACAGAAAAGTTAGGTAGGTCATTAAGACACCACCCTAACTGATCTTTAGAGCTTGAACATAGCATGAATTGATTGTCTTCAGAGAATTAGAAAAGGTGCCAACACACATGACAAGTGATGGCTAATCAAAGGTGTTTTGTCTCTTTTTGAAACAAAGCTGGCAACAAAGATTTTTTGTGTTTTCTTCTTCTTCTTCTTTTTTAATGTAGAACTGGTTGGGTCAGTAAGATCCAGTTTTTTCCAAATATTTTGGTGTGAATATGATCCTACAGAGACATGCTATTACCTATAAATTTCTAAATTGAAAAGGGGAGTCCTCAAAATAATCAGGAGAAAAAAATTCAACAGATGCTATTAAGATCCCTTCTTGCTTTGCTGATCAGTTTATTTCTTCAATCAGTAAGTTAGTGGTGCTTGCTTTTCCCTTGCTTGGCAATGTTTTCACCAGATTTCATGGAATATTTCTTTCATGGGAAGTAAGATTTCTAAGTAATTAAAACCAAAAACATTTTGAGACTCACTTTATTGCAATATTCCCTTCATTGCAGTAGTCTGGAACAAAACCTGCAATATCTCCATACTGTGTCTGTACTGTGTTGCATAGCACGTATAGGGACCAAATATTTTTCTGCAGTAACTCTGTGTGTTGTTCCCTAGTGGCATGAAAAAATTTGTATACAATGATCTCATACTTTTTTTTTTTTGAAGTGGCCAAAATGATTAATGAGCAGGGCACACTTTTGGGGGCAAGGAAAAAAAAAAGGGAATGGTCGAGGAAGATGAATAAATTATAATTCCGTATCTCAACTGTCATATTGCTTGCCTTATTGTTTTATGTGGGGGTTCTGGGCAGTTTCTGGACCAGGAATTAATACAGATGTCAGGAAAATTGACACACAGGCACCAATAAATAGGAAAAAAAGGTTATTACTTAGATAGCAAGCAGCAAAAATGTTCTCCAAAGAGAAGAGCTCAAATTCTGCCTAGACAGAGATGAAAGTGGTGACTTTGATTTTTATTTGCCTACAAGGTAGTGCTGATTTTCTTGAAAATTTTCTCAGATAGGAGGTAAAAGGCGACAGAAGTGTGAGACTTGAAACCTGTCAATGGTCAAACATTAAAAATTAAGGTTTTAAAATTACAATTATTTTAATATCAGAAATAATCAACATAATATCCATATTTTAAGTGCTGAAATAAAATGGTTATTGTGGACTTTTCTACTTCACAACTGTAATTTTTTTTAAACTGTAGCTTCTTTTTTGTTTGTTTGTTTTTTTGCTTTTGTTTTTGTTTTTGTTTTTTTTGAGACAGAGTCTCACTCTGTTGCCTGGGCTAGAGTACCGTGGCTTCAGCCTAGCTCACAGCAACCTCAAAGTCCTGGGCTCAAGCGATCCTTCCGTCTCAGCCTCCCAAGTAGCTGGGACTACAGGTATGTGCCACCATGCCCGGCTAATTTTTTCTATATTTTTTTAGTTGGCCAATGAATTTCTTTCTATTTATAGTAGAGTCAGGGTCTTGCTCTTGCTCAGGCTGGTCTTGAACTCCTGAGCTCAAGTGATCTGCCCGTCTCAGCCTCCCAGAGTGCTAGGATTACAGGCGTGAGCCACCGTGCCGGCCTGTAGCTTCTTAATTAGAATAATTACACTTTGCTTTTTCATAGCATTTCTAAGAAATTTTTGCCTTTGTTACCTTGTTTAATCATCACTAAATCTGATACATAGACTCAAATTATTTTCCTTATTAATTTATTAATTGTTTCTCAAGGTCAGTTGTGATATGATTGCATAACTTTCATTTAAAAAGTAGAACTTGGCAGTTATTATTTTCTTGAACAAGAATTGGTTTTACAGGATCGCTGCTGTTCTTAAACAGTTGTCATAAGGTGGCATAAAGGACACTGGAAACTAAAGAGGGGGGAGGGGGGCAGGAGGGGGAGGAGGAGGGATAAAAACTTACCTCTTGAGTACAATGTACACTACTCTGGTGACGAGCTCACTAAAAGCCCTGACGTCAGCATTATACAATTCACTCATGTAACAAAAACACGTGTAATCTCTTAATATTTTGAAATAAAAAAATTAATAAAGGCCAGGTGCTGTGGCTCACGCCTATAATTCTAGCACTCTGGGAGGCCGAGGCAGGAGGATCGCTCAAGGTCAGGAGTTTGAAACCAGCCTGAGCAAGAGTGAGACCCCGTCTCTATTATAAATAGAAATAAATTAATTGGCCAACTAAAAATATATAGAAAAAATTAGCTGGGCATGGTGGTGTATGCCTGTAGTCCCAGCTACTCCGGAGGCTGAGGCAGAAGGATTGCTTGAGCCCAGGAGTTTGAGGTTGCTGTGAGCTAGGCTGACGCCATGGCACTTTAGCCTGGGCAACAGTGAGACTCTGTCTCAAAAAAAAAATTAATAAGGAAAAAATAATAAAGTGAATAAACACACTTCTTTAAAAGAATGTATCATATTACAAAGATAACAGGGTTTGAAAGGAATTGTTAAGAACCATTAGCTTTATTAATATGTTATTTTTTGGTGCTGTCAAGGGCATTGGGAACTTCAGTCCTTTGCAGTTGAATTCTTAGCTTTTAGGTGAGCCTGCCTCCAGGCTGGAATAATTTAGTCACCTGACTTTCCTGTAACTCTTATTGTTTTTGGCTTCATGAGGCAGCATTCATGCACAAGTGGTCCTTTTTCTATTCCTTTAAAGTAGGACACTGATAATCTCGTTTCTTTCCCTAGTCCTTTGCATGAAGTGTTCAAAAATCACTAATCATATGCAGGGTTTATATACAAGTAAGTAGGTTACAATGAGAATTCCAATTTTGCTATTGTTTATTTCAAATAATTTGGAGTTTAACATTGTTATTTCTTGGTTTAGCAGGAGATAGCTTTCCCTCAAAACTAACTTATTAGATGTGATCAATTGGTACTGTTTTTTTGTCCATTTTTTTAAATTTCAGCATATTATGGGGGTACAAACATTAAGGTTATGTACATTGCCCTTGTCTCCCCTCCCCCCTCAAGTCAGAGCTTCAAGCGTGTCCATCCCCTAGACAGAGCACATCACACTCACTATGTAAGTAAATACCCATCCCCTCTAATTGGTACTATTTTAATAATTATGGTGAGGAAAACATTATAAATTATCCCAGAATTAAACCTAATATAATTGTTATGGAAGGTCACTTTCATTATTAAAAACATAGAGTTGGGTAGGCACAGTGGCTCACACCTATAATCCCAGCACTTTGGGAGGCCTAGCTGGGAGGATGACTTAAGGCCAGAAGTTCGAGACCAGCCAGGTCAACAGAGTGAGACCCTGTCTCTAGATAAAAAAAAAATTGAGTTGGTTATACTTAGATCAAAAAAGATAATAGGAGTAAATAAATTTCATGTACCAAAATGTCAGGCCAAATGCATAAATAATGATTTTTAGTACTCAACAATACCAACCAGAAAGTGTGTAATTGGGTTCACATTTTCAAGCACCTATGTTTGTTTCTTCTTGATTTTCATAATCACTTTGACAGGGGGGAAATGGGGAGAGGGGAGGAGCTTCAAAAAGTTTCCACAATGCACCGTGAATTATTTAAATCCATTTCACAGAATCCATTTCCTGTGCACTAAAAGCTCTGTGACATTTCCAGAGCTGCTGTTTATTTTGGGATGTGAGGGATGTTAAAATGTTTTGTGCTTAAACCACAACATTTGTGAGAGGCATGAGACAAAGACTCCTGGCAGGTTGTAAGTGGTCAGGCAAACCCTACCGGAAGGAAGCAGGCTATTGAATTACTGGAGCCAAGAGCAGGCAAATCCACCTGGGTTGGTAAATTCAAGGGAGGCTGCCAAGAAGGACTTATTAATGCAACCACTCTTCTCTGTTTCCTGCCTTAGTATATTCAATCTAAGGGACTGTGCATTTCTATCTTCATTAATGCAAAGAGATGGAATTCCAAATGATACAAAGGAGAATAATAATAGAATGGTTGCAAGTTTTTACACAAAAGGGAATACCTGCTATATAGACATTCAAGAAAAACACCTTGTGTTATGCTAAAATAAAAAATAAATAAATAAATAACAAAACAAACAAAAAAAACCTTGTGTTTATCAACAATCTTGTATATATAATTTTGGATCGTCTTATCCATATGTTTTACTAAAGTATTTCCCTGAAACTCACTGATCCTTACAATACCCTATTATAATAGGTACAGTCTAAGAATTATTTTTCTTTCTTTACAAATAAAACATGAAAGAAGGAAGTCACTTATCTAAGTTCACATACTAAGTCCCCTCCTAGAAACACCCCTTGCTATTCAACCACCTTAGTCTCCAGTAAGAGGAAACTGGTCGTCTCTCCTAAATAACAAAATATGGTGAACTTTAAATTAGAATATAATGGCGGTAGCATGGTTCTTTATTTTGCATTCTTAAAGGTCCACTTAGTTTTCAAATAAGGATTCCAATACATTTGATTATCGATATGAAAGTTAAATCCCTGAAAGAGAGAAAAGCTGATTCATTTTCTTTCTTTTTTTTTTTTTTACGTATTTATTTATTTTTTATTTTTTTCCGGTATATTATAGGGATACAGATTTTAAAGTTTCAATAAATGCCCTTTCCCCCTGCCCCCACAAGTCTGAGTTTCCAGCATGACCATCCCCCAGATGGTGCGCATCTCACTCATTATGTATGTATATATCCGCTCCCTCGCCCCCCCTCCCCCCTGCCCAATACCCTATAACTGTAGTACCTATGTGTCCACTTAGGTGCTGCTCAGTTAATACCAGTTTACTGGTGAGTATATGTGGTGCTTGTTTTTCCATTCTTGGGATACTTCACTTAGTAGTATGGGTTCCAGCTCTAACCAGGAAAATACAAGATGTGCTATATCACCGTTGTTTCTTAGAGCTGAATAGTACTCCATGGTATACATATACCACATTTTATTAATCCATTCTTGGATTGATGGGCACTTGGGCTGTTTCCACAGCCTTGAAATTATGAATTGTGCTGCTATAAACATTTGAGTGCAGGTGTCTTTTTTGTAGAGTGTCATTGGATCTTTTGGGTAGATGCCCAGTAATGGGATTGCTGGCTCAAATGGTAGATTCACTTGTATCGCTTTAAGGTATCTCCATATTGCTTTCCACAGAGGTTGAACTAGTTTGCAGTGCCACCAGCAGTGTAGGAGTGTTCCTCTCTCTCCGCAACCACGCCAGCATTTATTGTTTGGAGATTTTTTGATAAAGGCCATTCTCACTGGGGTTAAGTGATATCTCATTGTGGTTTTGATTTGCATTTCCCTGATGATTAGAGATGTTGAGCATTTTTTCATATGTTTGTTGGCCATTCTTCTGTCTTCTTTAGAAAAGTTTCTGTTCAAGTCCTTTGCCCACTTTTTAATGGGGTTATTTGATTTTTTTCTTGCTGATCCTTTTCTTTTTTTTCCCCCATCCCGAAGAGAAGGAAAAGTTAATTAATACTTTTAAGTCACAGCGTGTCAATTTTTCTTGTAGGCTATCAAAAGTTATTATATCCTCCTTATCAAATTCTTATACAGATTATGGTGTGTTAAAATTAAATAAAAAGGGTATTTAAGAATGAAACTCTTGGATGTTGATTTCTCAGTATTTACATTTGAGAAATGTACACTTATACAAGCGTTTGATTTTACTTTTTTTTTTTTTTTGAGACAGGGTCTCACTCTGTTGCCGGGGCTCAAGTGCCGTGGCATCAGCCTAGCTCACAGCAACCTCAAAGTCCTGGGCCAAAGCGAGCCTCCAGCCTCCCGAGTAGCTGGAACTACAGGCATGTGTAGTTTTTTCTATATATTTTTAGTTGTCCAGCTAATTTCTTTCTGTTTTTTTTGGTAGAGACACCGTCTCGCTGTTGCTCAGGCTGGTCTCGAACTCAGAGTTCTAGGATTACAGGTGTGAACCACCGTGCCTGGCCAGAAAAAAATCATTGTTATAACCATATGAAGCTACTGACAGGAGAGTGTATTAATAAAATAAATTCAAGAAAAGATTTTTTAAACTCAAAAGAGGAAAAATATTTGTAGAATAATGAAGTCTTAGATGTGAAGGGATAATACTGGTTTTCTGGTCCACTTACGCTTGACTATACAGCTGTCAAATTTATGACAAATTTAGAAAACGAACATTTTTTTGCTCTTGTGTTCTAGGAGGTTAAAAGAAAAAGAAAGTAAGAAAAGAAAATGAACATTTTAAAGAAAAAAAAATTTAAAGAACTTTCTATCAAACTGTTAGAGAATTGAAACCAAATCAATTCTCTATTCTTCAGAAACTGATCATTATAGAAAGCATTTAGTACAGTGCATAATTCACAATGATAGTTATAATAACTTCTACTAGTAGTGGTATTAGCAGGAAACCTCTAAGTTCTAGTGCATTAATTTCAAAAGGTCTGGGATCATTGCAAAACAAAAAAAAAAAAACAAGATTAAATCATAACTCCATCACTAAATGGGCATATCGCTTTGAGCAACTTGCTTAATATCTCCAAACCTCAGTATTTTGCTCCTTGTATTCAAAAGACAGTGATAACATAACAGCAGCAATGAGGATGAGTAAGAATCTGTGTTTGTTCTCAAAGAGCTCACAGCCCAGTGGGGACACAAATGTGAACTCTGATTCTGTGCAGTAAGTGCCAAAGTGGAGGCTACCAAGGAGAAGGTGAGAGTAACTCTCAGGCCTGGCCTGCTGGAGGAAGAAAGAGGTTTTTTTGGTTTGTTTTTTTTTGCGACAGAGTCTCACTCTGCACATGCTAACGTGCCGTTGTATCAGAATAGCTCACTGCACGCAACCTCAAACTACTGGGCTCAAGCAATCCTCCTGCCTCAGCCTCCTGAGTAGCTGGGACTACAGGCATGCGTCACCATGCACGGCTCATTTTTTCTATATATTTTTAGTTGGCCCATTAATTTCTTTCTATTTATAGTAGAGACGGGGTTTCCCTCTTGCTCAGGCTGGTTTGGAACTTCTGACCTTGAGCGATTCACCTGCCTAGGCTGCCCAGAGTGCTAGGATTACAGGCGTGAGCCACGACGCCCAGCTGAAGAAAGAGTTTTGTTCAAAAAGTTAATGAAGAGGAATTCTGCAGGCTGATTGAGAAAAGGAGACATCCTGGGTAGAGATGTGTGTTTGCTATGGTCCAGCAGATCAAGGTGGGGCACGGCAGGAGATGGGCTACAGATCCTGGAGTGCCTTGCGCATCATGATAGAATACATGGATTTCATGCAAAATGATGAAATACATGGAAATGGATTTCATGCTGGGGTTGAAGGGGTAAAAAGGGTTTCAAAGAGGGAGAGAAACAACCAGACTTATCTTTTGGGAAACTTACCTGGGGCATCATGTGGCAGGTTGGTTACAAGGGGCGAGCCCAGGTAACTTAGAAAAATCAGACCAGCCACGTAATGGGCATTTGTCATTTTTTTGTCTGCTCATCTCTCCTTCCCTTCTTTGGGAAACGTATCCTGCCCGTCTCCAACGCAGCCCTCGGACACAGTCCATTCAGATCCTTTCCTGGGATTTTTCAAAGTGAAGCTTTGTGAGTCGAGCTCCTTTCCTTTTCGATTCTGGAGCTGAAGGTTGAGAGCTCAGAGATGCCCACGTTCCACCCCGTGAAAATAAAGAAAATCAACTCAGGGACACAAGCAGAAACAAGAGATTCGGAGCAAGTCTTTCATGCAGTGTGGACCCTCGGCTGTGGTTTCCACACTAATGCTAATGCCGGGCATGTTTGTCTGATTCTCCTTTCCATTTCATGAGCCACCCAGGAGCCTTCATTACCTGTAAGCATTGGGTCAATCTCTCTCTTTTCCACTAGACCATAAAAAACAAAACAAAACAAAAAAACCCTCAACTCCTTTAAAATAAATAAATAAAAATTAAAAAAAAAAAAGGGGCGAACCCAGAGGTAGGAAGACCAGTGAGGATGGTGAATGGAAGAGGTGATGAGCACCTGAATCGGGAAGAGTCATGAGGACGTGGAGAGATGAGAATGACTCAAGACATAGGTCAAGGATAGCGTAGACGAGATTGGGGGCGTGGAGTGCAGAGGGAGGAGAGCAGTCCAAGATGGTAGGATTACAGGCATAAGCAACCATGCCCGGCTGACATAATTGAGGTTGCCATACTTGTGAGCCACCAGGAGAGAGGAGACACTGTCTAGTAGGCAGGCACTGGAAGCCAGAAGGACTGGGTCAGGGAATCCCATTTTGGAGCCACCAGTTTGTCCAGGGGAAGAACGGTGACATGGAAAGAGATAAGGGCCAAGCACAGAATGCTGGGGAAACCAGCCCAGGAAGAGGAGGTAGAGGAGAGCTGCAGAACAGGCAGAGAAATAGCAAGAATGGGGCCATAGAGCCAGAGGGAGAAGGAACGGGGCAATTATGTCAAAAGGTGCAGAGAGGACAAACAAGATAAAGTAGGAGAAACTTCACTAATCACTCTTGCCTGTGGCATTTCAGTGGAAAGAGAAAGATAAGGAAGTAGATTGCAGTGGGTTGAGCAGTGAATGAGGTGTCAGAAGGAGAGATCAAGATACTGTAACAGAGAGCTCTAACAAGATGGGGTGGCTCATGCCTGTCATCCTAACACTCTTAGAGGCCAAGGTAGAAGGATTATTTGAGGTTAGGAGTTCGAGACCAGACTGAGCAAGAGCAAGACCCCCGTCTCTACTAAAAATAGAAAAACTTAGCTGGGTGTGGCTACTTTCAAGGCTGAGGCAGGAGGATTGCTTGAGCCCTTGAGCCCAGGAGTTTGAGGTTGCTGTGAGCTAGGCTGACCCCACGGCACTCTAGCCCAGGCAACAGAGTGAGACTCTGTCTCAATAGAAAGAAAGAAAGAAAGAAAGAAAGAAAGAAAGAAAGAAAGAAAGAAAGAAAGAAAGAAAGAAAGAAAGAAAGAAAGAAAGAAAGAAAGAAAGAAAGAAAGAAAGAAAGAAAGAAAGAAAGAAAGAAAGAAAGAGAAAGAAAAGAAAGAAATAAATGAAGAAAAGTTTCAAAATGAAGAAAAGTTTCTAAATGCCCTCCCCCAGATATCTTTAAATATATTTGTGTATTTTCTTAAATTGAAAAGAAACCAGTCCTTGAGATCTGCTTCATCCAAGCAGAAAGATCACCCAAGGGACAATTTGTCCCTACTTATACAAAACTTACAGTATCAAGAGTAAGATAAGTTTTGACCACTGTTATCTAGAGAATATCCGTCCTAAAAAAATTACTTTGTAATTTAACTTTGGGCAAAATTTCCCAACACAATTTAATTAAAAGAAACTATGGATTCCTAATTCTGGGCCCTTCCTCATTGCCATCTTTGTGTTGAGGTTGCAAAACCTTTGCCTTGCAGCCCTGTTCACTCTGGCTTTGCAGCAACTTCCACATCTGTTCTCTCTCCTTTTTTCCCACGATCTTTACAACAAAACTGTGTTTATTTTTAAGCAACTGAATGCATTTTTTTGAAGTTCACATTGAAATGTCTTAACAATCTTTATCCAAAAGAGGGCGCAAATTTCTCATGAAATATAGTATTTCACAACATTTGTCTCCTAGTAGTAATTAAATTTCACAGCTGCAGTAATTTAATGCAGAAACATTACTCCCGTGGCATGTGCGTGTGAATTCAGTCCTGTTGTGTGAGTGCTAATTAAGAGCTTTTTGCTTCATCAGAATAGTTTCAGAGAAGAGCTCAGACTTGCTTAAGAAGCAGCTAAGGTTTTTCTATTTTGGGTAGCCAAATCAAACTAAGATAGAACATTTTAAAATTAAACATTAAGTGGAAAAAAAACCCCAGTTTGCTTACAATTTTCTAATTTTAGGATGGATTTCCATTCTACCACAGCTTAAAGAATGCCTAATGATGTAATATGGTTCAAAGTTTGTGTGAGTTGGTTAATAGGTCATTGGTGTTAGGAGTTTGTTGTTTTTGTTTGTTTGTTTGTTTCTTTTCTTTTTTGTCAAAGCTAGAACTGTTTATATTTCCATGAATACCCAGTAGGGATGGCTCCTCTGACGTGGAGGAAACAGTATGATTGGTGAATACAGGGGCTAACGTGAATTCCATCTCAGCTATTCCCTTAGCTCAAGTCTCGCCATGATTTGCATACGTTTTCTGATGGGAATGATATGCCAAAGATGTGCTGAAGTACTGTTGGGTTCCATGAATGTGAGTTATGGAAATGGAAGGAAATGCAAAAAGGAAGCCAGTTTTTCAATGGGAGGAATGTGCCAGTGGTATCCTTCACTGAACAAAAAATTCTTTTAACCAAATTCCATACTTGAAGTGTATAGATTAAGGCGCAACTTCACTCAGCAAAATGGCATTTCTGAATCTGAAGATCCTATGCATTTATCAGCTTATTCTTGCTTCTGTAACTGGCTTAGATTCCCAATTCCAGCTTTTCCATTGTTCCTACCTGCCTGGTAATTTGCTGGGATGTGGTAACCATGGACACCCATCCAGGGGAAACAACACCATTTGAGTTGGCTTCTAGCCCCTAAGAAGAAAACCCACTATGAGCAGAAAATCACCAAAACTTTATCTGCTAATTGATTAGTGGTGGTGGCTATTAACTAGGACTCAAACAATTACATTCTCCAGTGGCAACATACAAATAGCGCTCCTAAATGAAGGCAAACCGGGAGCTAAATTCTTAATATCCCTTTATATGCACCAGTCAAAAATGACATTGCCAAGATCTGTATACATGTCTGATAGGGAACCAACATAACAAGAACCAAGCACTCTTTCCAGCTTTCATTTAATTACAAAGCTGTGACCCATTGACAAACTATTTCTGTGAACTGCCAGGAAGCACTCAGACCTACTCTCCTTGTACAGTCATAGAGTGGTATAAATGGAGTCATCACATTGATTTCCGCTTGTGCCTAGCCAAAACTTCCTTTATCATTCACCCCATCTAGCTGCAAAGTCAATGTGTGTGTTCACCTTGAAATTCTCACACTGTATCTTGGCCAGCTTCTTCCTTTCCCAACCATAAGATCTCATCTCATCTTCCCGGGGGTAGAGCCTGGATCACATTTTCTTTTCTGGATTTGTGGGGCTCGTGACTCCTCTTCCTTTGCCCTCTGCCACAGCCAACACCTTTGTTCTGCTGCTGTACCCACTTATGTATGGCAACATCCCCTCAGACTCCACTGAGAAGACAGTTTTTTAAATACTCAAGTTGTTTGATGATGCCAAACTTTGCTACATTTCTATTAATAAAACACTTTAGGCCGGGCGTGGTGGCTCACGCCTGTAATCCTGGCACTCTGGGAGTCCGAGGCGGGCGGATTGCTCAAGGTCAGGAGTTTGAGACCAGCCTGAGCAAGAGTGAGACCCCCGTCTCTACTATAAATAGAAAGAAATTAATTGGCCAACTAATATATATAGAAAAAATCAGCCGAGCATGGTGGCGCATGCCTGTAGTCCCAGCTACTCGGGAGGCTGAGGCAGTAGGATCGCTTGAGCCCAGGAGTTTGAGGTTGCTGTGAGCTAGGCTGACGCCACGGCACTCACTCTAGCCTGGGCAACAAAGTGAGACTCTGTCTCAAAAATAAAATAAAATAAAATAAAACACTTTATCACTCTCCAACAATAGAAACCAGATCAACCACCAAAATGTTTGAGGACAGCTATATAAAAGTGGAGGGCACAGAGGAGCCAAAGACACAGAATGTCTTAATACAGAAAAGTGAGGATGGTCTTGGATACAATTGGATTTTGAATCTGTTTTCACATTCAGTATTTGTATGGAGACATTTGGGAACACAGCCCTGTTTCAATACCTCTCTGAAATAATCATTTTTCAGTTGCCACATGACTTTAAGAGGTTTGCTATATTCATTGGTGTAAAATTCACATTCTAAAATCAATTTACTTAGATGAATCTGATTTTATAATAAAAATGTTTAAAGAGTTCATTAGAAATGTGCAGCTAGAAGAAAACTATTGCAATATTTAAGGGTTTGAATGATATATAAAAGTAAGTCAGTAGTAAAAAGCTAATTACAAGATACCCTTCTTATTGAAGCTGTATTTTCTACCTTTCTAGAATGTTGTCATGAGAACACTTGCACATTCCTTTTTTTTCCCCCCAGAAAAACTGTAGAACAAAGAAGATGCTCATTATTTTGTGCTCACATGACTTTGTTTCTACAGAAATTTGCAACACCTATAGAATATATCTTATTCAGCTTTCAATGGATAATCTTGACCCTGTAACAAATATTTACTCTTAAGAACTGCTTACCACCGACATCTAGTAGGATATATATGAATTACAAATGACTATTTTTTAGTTGCTAGTATGAGTTAGATAACAAATACATGGCATATATGTATCCTTTGAAAATATAAAAAAAAAATTAAAAGGCTAAACAAAAATTATATGCTGGCAGCCGGGTGCAGTGGCTCACGCCTGTAATCCTAGCACTCTGGAAGGCTGAGGTGGCCAGATTGCTCAAGGTCAGGAGTTCAAAACCAGCCTGAGCAAGAGCGAGACCCCATCTCTACTATAAATAGAAAGAAATTAATTGGCCAACTAAAAACATGTAGAAAAAATTAGCTGGGCATGGTGGCGCATGCCTGTAGTCCCAGCTACTCTGGAGGCTGAGGCAGTAGAATCGCTTTGGCCCAGGAGTGTGAGGTTGCTGTGAGCTAGGCTGACGCCACAGCACTCACTCTAGCCTGGGCAACAAAGTGCGACTCTGTCTCAAAAAAAAAAAAAAAAAAAATTATATGCTGGCTAGTGGCTCTGACCAGGAAATGAGAAGTCATGTTAAATCTTAAAGTTGGCTGCCTTTGTTACCTGTAAAGATGTGATCAGCCTGTAGTCTAACTCTGTGGCTTCCAACCCTCAGGCCAAGGACCAGTACTGGTCCGTGGCCTGTTAGGAACCAGGCCACACAACAGGAGTGAGCGTGAGTGAGCAAAGCTTCCTCTGTATTTATAGCCACACCCCATCGCTTGCATCACCGCCTAAGCTCCACCTCCTGTCAGATCAGTTTCTGTCTCCCTTCATCCCCAGATAGAACCATCTAGTTGCAGGAAAACAAGCTCAGGGAGCCCTCTGATTCTGCATTATGGTGAGTTGTATAATTATTTCATTATATATTACAATGTAATAATAACAGAAATAAAGTGCACAATAAACGTAGTGCACTTTATTATTGATTTTGAATTGTCCCAGAATCATCCCTACCCTCAACCTCTGTCCATAAAAAAATTATCTTCCATGAAACCAGTTCCTGATGCCAAAAAGATTGGGGACCACTGGTCTAACTTAATAGCTTGAGTGATAGAGATAGGAAGTGAAGTTGTGTTGGAGGTTTGGGGGAGAATATTGCTTTTTTTTCCACTGACATTGACAATACCAGTTTACTCTCATGAGATCCCTTTTTGTTTAGACCCGAAAGATATTTGTAGTACTTTTCAAGTTTTGAGGTTTGGATGTTTAGCACTTGTGGACGTGTTATGTTTAACAAAGCTTGTTCACAACAACGGGGCTTAGGAAGTGCCTTGCAGTTGACAAGGGTGTGATTTGGAACACCGGGTGGAATGGCCACGTGGCCCCGTGGCCCAGGGCCCACGCTGAGAATTCAGCAGCTGTGCTTGCTAAATCTGGCTCTGTCATTAACCTGCTGAGGGACCTTCTACAAATCACTTAATTCCAGCCATGAAAACAAACACAGGCACCAATGACCAAGAATAGATCTAGAGGAAATCAGGCCGTGCGCATAAAATAAAGTGAACTTGTCCTGCTTTTCCTTTTTCCAGCACTTGTTGGAAGCAGGGAGGAATTCGAAATGACCAGGCTGTAGGTTGGTGCTCTTTGCTTCTAATTAAAAGAGGCAAATAGGCTGGGTGAGGTGGCTCACGCCTGTAATCCTAGTGCTCTGGGAGGCCGAGGCGGGAGGATTGCTCTAGGTCAGGAGTTCGAAACCAGCCTGAGCAAGAGCAAGACCCCCGTCTCTACTATAAATACAAAGAAATTAATTGGCCAACTAATATATATAGAAAAAATTAGCCAGACATGGTGGCACATGCCTGTAGACCCAGCTACTTGGGAGGCTGAGGCAGCAGGATTGTTTGAGCCCAGGAGTTTGAGGTTGCTGTGAGCTAGGCTGACACCACGGCACTCACTCTAACCTGGGCAACAGAGCGAGACTCTGTCTCAAAAAAAGAAAAAAAAAAAGAGGCAAATATAAGCACATGAACATGACCAGGAGAAACTGGGGCAGTTGAGGCCTGTATAGGCAAAACTTAAGCAAACTTTGAGAACTAAAAGGTGCATTGGGCCGGGCGTGGTGGCTCATGCCTGTAATCCTAGCACTCTGGGAGGCTGAGGCGGGCGGGTGGATTGCTCGGGGCCAGGAGTTCAAAACCAGCCTGAGCAAGAGCAAGACCCCGTCTCTACCATAAATAGAAAGAAATTAATTGGCCAACTAATATATATAGAAAAAATTATCCAGGCATGGTGGCGCATGCCTGTAGTCCCCGCTACTTGGGAGGCTGAGGCAGCAGGATTGCTTGAGGCCAGGAGTTTGAGGTTGCTGTGAGCTAGGCTGACGCCATGGCACTCACTCTAGCCTAGGCAACAAAGTGAGACTCTGGCGGTCTCAAAAAAAAAAAAAAGCGTACATTGAACCTCTGTTTCTTGTGGTGAGAAGGGTTTCTCGACAGTTCACTCTCTTGCTGGTTCCATGTGTGTTCAACACCCCCAACATACCCTGACCACGGGGCTCTGTATCTGAGCCTTCCTCTCTTTGCTAGTTTTCTTGGCCTTCTTCTTCTTCCCCATTCTTTCTTGCTTTTCCTTTGTTAGCACGGTTTGAAGGGGAGGAGGGAGCAATAATCTCCCACTACATTTTTCATTTCCTCCCTGTATTGTTAGACTGGTCAGTATAGACTCCTTTCAACTCACTCATTTTTTTTTCCCCCACACTCACTTTTTAGATGGGAAAAATGGGCCCAAGTAAATGTAGATGAACGGTAAGGTGATGACAGAGATGGAACAGAGGGCAGGTCCTTTAAATGCCAGCCCAGTGCTATTTCCATATATTGCACCCAAATGTAATAATTAAAAAAAAATCAAAAAACCCTCCTAAGGCTAAATTGACCTTATATCTTCTACATGTAGCCATGGTATTCTATGTTTGTCGCTTTACCACCATAGGAGTTAGGGGGTGGAGAATGTGATGGCATTTAAATGCCATTATTTCATGTATGTAAGGATTATTCTATTTCAAATATAAATGTATGCCCTTCAAAAGTCAATGTGATTTTGAAATGTAGTCACAAGTGAGGTTCTTCTTTGGTGTGGTTTGGCCAGAAATAAAATATAGCACTGGAAATATATATGCTACATTCCCTAAATAATAAAAAAAAAAAGTTGGAGTCGAAGGTTAGAGTCATGGTTACGAACACACACACACAAAATAAAGAGTCATAATTGGCCGGGCGCGGGGGCTCATGCCTGTAATCCTAGCACTCTGGGAGGCTGAGGCAGGCAGATTGATGGAGGTCAGGAGTTCGAAACCAGCCTGAGCAAGAGCGAGACCCTATCTCTACTATAAATACAAAGAAATTAATTGGCCAACTAATATATATAGAAAAAAATTAGCCGGGCATGGTGGCGCATGCCTGTAGTCCCAGCTACTTGGGAGGCTGAGGCAGGAGGATCGCTTGAGCCCAGGAGTTTGAGGTTGCTGTGAGCTAGGCTGATGCCATGGCATTCACTCTAGCCTGGGCAACAGAGTGAGAGTCTGTCTCAAAAAAAAAAAAAAAAAAAGAGTCATAATGAAGAAATACCCACATTCACATCTGTCCAGTGGTAAGGTAAAGCAAACACCGGTGTAAATGGCTATTTACAATCTACCCTTTTGAGAAGCCTTCTGTCCTGAGACAGAGACTCAGAGAGACTTGGCCATACCTTTCTAGGTGCTAAGCAAAAAACAACAGTGCCTTTTCAAGTAGGTAGAATTGTGGAGGCACATACTCCTTAGGGCTTAGCTTCATTTTCCCTAGACCAATAAAATCGAAGTGTCTTGAAAGTCAAAATTAATTGGTTGTTAGGGAAAAGGGTACAGGAAACTGGTGACCCTAACCTGAGAGTGAATTTTCCAAACAGCTGTTCTTGGAAGATTATAGGTAGCAAAACAAGCAAATCCAAAAATGTACTAGATTTTCCTAAATTCATATTGTGTGATTCCAAATCATTTGTGGAAAAAATCTTCAGCGATAAATATATTATTTATATATGTACATACAATGAGGTTTAAAAGACAAAAGGACTCATAATTATTTGAGGATTAATTTAATTATTTGAAGGGTAAACTGATGAAGCCTCATACTTCTGACAAGATTATAGTTTGAAGCCGGGCGCGGTGGCTCACGCCTGTAATCCTAGCACTCTGGGAGGCTGAGGCGGGCGGATTGCTCGAGCTCAGGAGTTCGAAACCAGCCTGAGCAAGAGCAAGACCCCGTCTCTACTATAAATAGAAAGAAATTAATTGGCCAACTAATATATATAGAAAAAATCAGCTGAGCATGGTGGCGCATGCCTGTAGTCCCAGCTACTCGGGAGGCTGAGGCAGAAGGATTGCTTGAGCCCAGGAGTTTGAGGTTGCTGTGAGGTAGGCTGATGCCACGGCACTCACTCTAGCCTGGGCAACAAGTGAGACTCTGTCTCAAAAAAAAAAAAAAAAAAAAAAAAAAGATTATAGTTTGAAAGCCTGTGGACATTTCTTTGTGTCAAAATATTGAAAAAAGCAAATAAAAATTAGACATTTACAGATATTTTTAAGAGTTTATGCTTAATGTTACATCTGATATTTTAGTCATTTATCCTTTTTTACCAACAAAACTGAATTCAACAGCTATTTATCAAGTGCCTATATACCCAGTTCTATAATATCTATGATTTACTTTATTTCATTCTCTCAGTTACATCTGGAAATTAACATGGAATAATAGAATTTTATTATTTGCTTTTCTTCTCTACAGTATATAAACTCTAGAAACTCAAGGATAGGCCTGGCACAGTGGCATATACTAAGGTGAGAGAATTGTTTTGAGGCCAAAGAGTTTGAGATGCAGCCCGGGCAACATAGTGAGACCCTGTCGCCACAAAAAATAGAAAAATTAGCCAGGTGTGTTGGTACACGCCTATAGTGCTAGCTACTTGGGAGGCTGAGGCAGGAGGATTGCTTAAACCTAGGAGTTTGAGGTTGCAGTGAGCTATGCTGACGTCACTGTAGCCCAGGTGACAGAGTGAGACCCTGTCTCAAAACAAATAAAAGGAATAAACAGAGTGTCATTCAGGTTGCTTTGCCAAATTTCATTGGCCATTTTTATTTAGTGTGTCAGAAAAAATACAATATAATCTTTCATGTGGTATTTTTATTGGAAAGAAAACATTGCTTAACTCTGTTAGAATTACATATATGGATGAATTGTATGGTGGGGAAGTAGCTGACATAGGGCATATTTGTTTGTCAGAAAGATTTATGCCTGAAATCCTAGAGGTGTGGCAGTTATAATAATACAGGCAAAACATGACATCAACTTGGTTCTTTAGATCTTTTTATTCATTCTTCACAAACCCTAAATCAAACATAGAAACAGCCATTGCTTTGAACCACAAAGAGAGGTGTGTCTTATTATCTGTCTACAGTATTATCAGCATACAATTCCACTGTGATTTCCTTTCTTTTCATGTTACTATTCAAAAGTCATTTATAGAGATGACTCTGCATTAACCTGAACCACAAAGCCTCCTAATAATATACTTGTAAATATCTTACTGGCATAAATATGTCTTTGAGGAGAACCTGTATGAAATATGATAGCATTCAACCTTTAAATATTATTCCAACCTTGCGAAATTCAGATTTTTTTCAGCACTAAACTAATTTTTCAAAAATTCATACATTTTCGAAAAATACATACCAATGTTACTCCCATTGATATAATACTCCGATATACATTTTATGAGAATATTCACTAAGAAGTTGCTTTTGGGTTCCAGTTGCCTCCTTTGACAATACTGAATTAAATAATTTTTAAAAGTCTTTTCTAACTCCAGCATTCTAGAACTATAAAACATGTATGTCATATTGGTTTTTAAATGATATCGAACTAAGAGGTCTATTTTAGTACAAAGCCAAATAAACAGAAATCTAGATGGAAACACTGCTTCTGAACTAGTTTCTTACAGGATTTAGCCATCTGATAATACAAGATAGGAGAAAATGATGATGAAACAGTTCTGGGCCACCACCAAGGCCATGTTCGGTCTCTGGAGCCTGAGCCACACTCTGCTCTCCCAGCTGAATGCCCTGGTGCGGGGCTTCAGCCACAGAGAGGAAGAGGCACCTTTCTTGAAGTCACACAAAGTCACCATACAGGCTAGCAGGAGGCTCTAAAATGTTATTCCTCTCACTTAAAAAATTTTTTTTAACAAAAGGAAGTTTTTCATGATCCCACTTTGGCTCCCAGGCTCCAAACCTTTTCTCTCTTCCCTTTAAAGAGTTGTTTACTCTCACGGTCTCCATTTCTCCCTCACTTCCACCATTGAACCTGCTCCCATTTGGTGTCCCACCCGGACAGCTTTCCTCGTGGTCATCTTGGACCTGCGAGGTCCCTCTTCTGCAGGCTTCGTGACCTGGTTTTCTTAGTTGGCTTTGACACCATAATCGCTCTACTCCTTCATTTGTAAGCCGGTTTCTTCATGTGGCTTCTAGGCCCTTCCAGGCCCTGGTTTTTCTCCTACATAGATGGCTGTACCTTTTGAATCTCTTGTTTAGTCCTCTTCATCTCCTTGACTATGAAAAGGTGGATGTGCTCTCCTTTGGGCATGCTCAGAAGATGTCAGGGCTTAGTCCCTGAACCTTCTCTTTTCTGTCTACAATCAGCCCTAGAGGATCTGGGCTAGTCCCATGGCTTTATTTTTTTATTTTATTTTTATTTTTTGAGACAGAGTTTCGCTTTGTTGCCCAGGCTAGAGTGAGTGCCGTGGCATCAGCCTAGCTCACAGCAACCTCAAACTCTTAGGCTCAAGTGATCCTCCTGCCTCAGCCTCCCGAGTAGCTGGGACTACAGGCATGTGCCACCATGCCCAACTGATTTTTTCTATATATATTAGTTGGCCAATTAATTTCTTTGTATTTATAGTAGAGACGGGGGTCTCGCTCTTGCTCAGGCTGGTTTCGAACTCCTGGCCTCAAGCAATCTGCCTGCCTCGGCCTCCCAGAGTGCTAGGATTACAGGCATGAGCTACTGTGCCCAGCCAGTCCCATGGCTTTAAATGCCAGCTACCCACAGGTGATGCCAACATGTATGTTTGTAGCCTGGACCTGTGCCCCAAACTCTGGACTTGCATATTCAACTACCTACTTGGCATCTCCTGGACGTCTATTTGAAGCAGAAGCAGAAGTCAGACCTCTTACCTCTTCTCTTTTTTTTTTTGAGACAGAGTCTCACTTTGTTGCCCAGGCTAGAGTGAGTGCCGTGGCATCAGCCTAGCTCACAGCAACCTCAAACTTCTGGGCTCAAGCAATCCTCCTGCCTCAGCTTCCCGAGTAGCTGGGACTACAGCATGCACCATCATGCCTGGGTAATTTTTTCTATATATATTAGTTGGCCAATTAATTTATTTGTATTTATAGTAGAGGCAGGGTCTCGCTCTTGCGCAGGCTGGTTTCGAACTCCTGACCTCAAGCAATGCGCCCGCCTCGGCCTCCCAAAGTGCTAGGATTACAGATGTGAACCACCGCACCCGGCCCTCCCACCTCTTCTCAAAACTTGCCAATGTCTTCTCATCACACTCAGAGTAAAAGCCAAAGCTGTTATTAGAACCTACAGGGCCCCCATTGAGCTGCACAGATCTACACATACAACACACATGCACATACACACCCACACACGTGCACACACAGAGGACAGACACACACACATAGTCACAGACATGAAGACGCATGGACAGACACACATACACATACCCACATTGTGCATAGACAGACCACAGCACACATGCAGACACACAGACACACACAGACACACATCCGCATGCAGACACGCATATGCACATGCACACACACAGTTACCTCTCTGTCCTCATCTCCTGCCCTCTTCCCTTCATTCCCTCTGCCTCTCCAGTGTTGCTCAGAGAAGTCCGCCGTGCCTTCCTCTGGGAATGCTCGATGCCATCCACATGGTGACACCTTCACTCCTTTCAGGTCTTTACCCAAACTCATCTTCTCAGGAAGGGCTTCCCTAGCCACCTAACTAAAATTTAACACCCTCCACCGCCCACCCATACACACAGACACACTTCGTATCTCTCTTCCCCCAAGCTTTTTTTCTCCTTGGCATACATCATCTACTATACTCCACGTTTGTCTTCCCTGTTCCGTGCCTCCCCAGTGGGGTGTAAGCTGTATTTGAGCAGGGATGGTGCCCGGTTTTTGCACCATGTCCTCAATGTGTGGAAGGATGCTTGGAGTACTCCAGGCACTCAGTAAGTACCGTGTTTCCCCGAAAAGAAGACCTACCCATAAAATAAGCCCTAGCAAGATTTCTAAGCATGTGCACAATATAGCCTACCCTGAAAATAAGACCTAGTGATGGGCGTGGCTACGCAGCGTGTCTGCACAACCCGTGCATTTCGTTGTGGAGCGGTAAAGACGACGAGCAGCCCTTCTCATCTGCCCCATCATGACAGCTACTATCCCAGAGGTGACCAGAAAGGTGCGGGCAGTGCCACCAACAAGGTGGGCTCCCCCTGTCAGGTCCCGGCCACCCTGTGCGTGCTGCAAGCTGAGGCTTCCAGGGGAAAATAACACATCCCCTGAAAATAAGCCCTAGGGTGTCTTCTTGAGGAAAAATAAATATAAGACCCTGTCTTATTTTGGAAGAAACACGGTATATTTAGAATTGGTTCAATGAGTGAATAATGTTGTTCTAGAAATGGAAGCAAAAACGAAATGAACTCTAGGGTTGTTTGAGCACAGTCCTTATGGGTTGAATCCCAACCTTCTACCCTGGCTTCACCAATCTCTTCGGATCTTCAGAAATCAACACGACCCCCAGCCGTAGGTTTTTTCTGCTGCCACTCCCATAAAGATTGGTCAGTCCTCCCAGGTGCCAGTGATGTTCTGCAGTCTCTGATAGCCTCTGTTTTCTTCACCTTTCCTTAAAGGCACCACCTCATGTTTTATGGCAGCTGAGCTGGCCCTCAAGGGTATGACAGAGGAGATGGAAGTGGGCAGGAAAACTTGCATTTTAAGACCTGAACATGACAGTTTTCCTTTGTTTTTCTAACATGGGTCAAAACTTCACCAGAAAACAAAATAAACATGAGAAGGAGAATCCACAGCACAGTGCTAAACTAAAGCTTTATCACTTGTGGCTGGGCGTAGTGGCTGACCCTTGTAATCCTAGCACTCTGGGAGGCCAAGGCGGGCAGATTGTTTGAGCTCAGGAGTTCAAGACGAGCCTGAGCAAGAGCAAGACCCCATCTCTACTAAAATAGAAAGAAATTAATTGGCCAACTAAAAATATATAGAAAAAATTAGCCGGGCATGGTGGCGCATGCCTGTAGTCCCAGCTACTTGGGAGGCTGAGGCAGGAGGATCACTTGAGCCCAGGAGTTTGAGGTTGCTGTGAGCTAGGCTGATGCCACAGCACTCTAGCCTGGGCAACAGAGTGATACTCTGTCTCATACAAAAAAAAGAAGAAAAGAAAAGAAAAGCCTTATCACTTGTATCTAATAACCAGGGGAAAAAAGCAACAATAAAACTACATGTAGGCCGGGCGCGGTGGCTCACGCCTGTAATCCTAGCTCTCTGGGAGGCCGAGGCGGGCCGGATTGCTCAAGGTCAGGAGTTCAAAACCAGCCTGAGCAAGAGCGAGACCCCGTCTCTACTATAAATAGAAAGAAACTAATTGGCCAACTGATATATATATAAAAAATTAGCCGGGCATGGTGGC